>NC_071670.1:59212500-59559375 GCF_028554725.1 Zeugodacus cucurbitae
GTACATACATACATGTGATCCCGTTGATTATAGCTTTATGTTAGTCAGGCCTTTTCGCACAGTAGTTAATTGATCAAGTAACCGGCGTTTATTTAGAACGATTTATCATACAAAATAAAAATCTCATTTTTCTACACTAATTTTTTATCGAATTTTAAACGAGTTGAAAATGAAATGCAACTCTGCGGTAGATGCCGCTGCAATAATGGAAATAATGGTTGTGGTTATTTAGAAAATGACAATGAGCTGTTGGAGTAGTAGCCGGCGAAGGGCAAAACTAGTTTCTCAATTAAAACTTTAACTGATCAATTAATTTGTCTGTGCGAAAAGGCTTTACCGAGTAGCGATTCGAAAAAAAACTATATCAGCTGTTTAAACACACGCTATTCATGGACGCATATGGAATTTGGATTCTTTTCTAGAGAAAGTTGTGTTTCCGCGACAAATAAGATTTTAGTAAATCTTTGATTTCGAACCACGTATGTTTTTAAAAGAAGTGCAAGATAGAAAGAAGAGAAATTGCGAATCGATGAACGACTAATACAAATAAATCCACGAACCTGTGTGAACCACTAGATCTAGCTCATGACTTGAAAATTGGTCTCCAAATTAATGAAATATTGTTTATGTACGATTTTAAAGGGCCATACACAAGACAAGGTTTCAAGTTGGACTTTGATATTATAGGATTGATAGATGTCAGTATCATCAAAAAGTTTATTCAACTCATCCACCTATTATAGTTCCATACAAAATGTAGTATATATATATCTTCTACATAATTAGTTAAAAGCTCACAACATTCAATGAATTTTTCGCATTTTTCTACAACGACATTAAATAATGCCAGCAAACCCCAAACACATAAAAATCTAAAGAATTTATCATAATTATTCTCCCATCAATACAAATGTTTATGAACTATTCATGGTTATAGAAATAATGAAATTATTAACATTTTTCTTCTTTTCTCAAACAATTTGATATCCCGTTGTTATTTCTTATTGAGCCACTAGTGGGGGCAAAAAGTCAAAAACCATTATGGGGGACTGACGCCACAGGTAGCCACCAACACAAGGTCGCTTACAAACTGGAATGCTTTGTATGTGGCGAACTTCGGCTAATACTTGATTCGGCTATGAGTCACTAGTGTGATTGAATAGTGTCAGTCATCGTTTAGCACGTTTTACAAAAAACACAAAAACATAAAAAATGCAATAACAAAAAATTAACAACGACAATTTGCAATACAAAGCAACAGTTAGTTGTGAAAAGTTCTCTCACCGTCTTTGGGTTATAACTGCTCTTTAATATATATACATACATACAAACACAAGTGTCGGTGTTGAACACATTTTCAAAGCCTTTATTTGATTATATCTAAACAATCGTAGCTTAAAATACTCGAAAAGCATTTTGGCATAACAACACGAAGCCATCAAGTCAAGCCAAGAATTTATGTAAATCGACCGGCGGCAAACATATGTACACATGTCACTATGTGTGGGCTGCACACCTTTGCTCAGTCAGGTAAGACGCTTAGAATGCCGATAACAACAACGTTAAAAGCGCAGCGCTGAATTCTCAAAATGTATTTATCAGAAAATGCGAAGAAAACGGCGAAGAATCAACGACACTGTTGTAGCATATGTACGGTATAGTGGTAGTTCGCCTTCTCTCCCTCTCGATTGAACGCTCAATATTAAAGTTAGAGCGCGGCTTGAAGCTAACACAACACAAAATGAAAAGCTACAAACATTGACAGCCGCGCATGGGAAATATATTTGGAATTTAGCGCGTTCCGGCGTTTTCCAATAAAGTAAGCTGTATATGTATTTGTATTGCTGAGCGCTGTTGATCTGACAAGATCAGCTATGCGATCAATAGTTGCGAGAGAGCGATTGATTAATGCTGCCATATTACTTTTTTCGTTCAATTTATTATGGAAGAAATGCCCAGATTATATATTGTATTTAATTATATTTCGATTTTTATGGATAATTTGTACTAAATAATTTGAGTATATTTATTTAATTGCTATAAAAATATAAAATTTATATTGTAATAAAATTTACAGTTCTTAAAATCATTTTAATCTTCCTTTTATAAAATATGCAGTTTGTATAAACTTTTATAATTTTTTTGCAACTAAGTTATACCACGTTCAGATAGTTAAATTAATTGAGTCAATTAAGATGTAAATTGACTCATGAAGTTTGTTCTTCAATTTATTTTAAGCAATATTTTAATGTTTGAGAAGAGAGATACACATCTTTTTTTGGAAAACTTCTATGAGAATAACATAGCTAATTGAATGATAACTTAATTACAAATCAAATTTCATTCGTTTTTAATAGAAAAACAATTGAAATACACTCTCATTAACTTTCCGATTTTCATTGATCCTACTTAGCAAGGGTACATATGGACTATTAAAATTAATTTAGTGCAATAATTAGGCAATTAGTTAATTGCATCATTATATGGCTAATTAAGAAAAAATAGAAGTTGATTTACTAAAAAATGTGCCCTTTGTTAAATAGTTAGATTAAACTCATCAAATTTATTATCCATTAAATACTAATTCGATAATTAATTAACTAATTGAGTAAAATTAAATTACTAAAAATCTGTTAGTTGACTAATTTGATTGTAATGTCTTACCTTTAATTAAGTTCTATATAAAACCGACGGAAGTTTTACTCAATTTATAATATTTTGTCCATTAGAAAGCCATTGATTTATACTTTGCTTAATATTGTGCATTTATAATTGAACTTTTGTTGTATAATATATATTAAGCTAATGGACTTTCTAAATGAAATAACCGACCAAATTTTGGAGGTCTGGAGGAAGAACTATCTATATTATATCAGAATTTATTTTCTCGATCACATATAGTGAGTCGTTTAAATTGTATGATATATTGAATTTCTTTTGAATCTATTTAGAATCCGTCATTAACACTTCCTCTTTATTCGACCACTTAAAAATTTAGACATAAAAATGGCAAAAATTCTTAATTTTTCAGGATTTCAAGCTCCTTGCGCAACCTCTAAACCTTTTTTGATTGATCCAAACCTTTGTATATACTAGTTTTTGGGCTATTCGCATATTTCTAGGGGGTGCGATCGAGAATCGGAATACTTTGGAAAACAAGGGCCACCCTAGTGTGCCCATTAATGCCAACATTGTCAGCGTTGTGACTACAACTCCAACGATTTGACTATTATGGTATTTATGTATAAACAAACTTCGCTTTCAAGACGTATTTGTACATAAATCTGATAGGTGTATTAATAAACAAAACAAAAGTATCGCATTCCCAGCGTAGGTACAGTGGGACGTTTTTAAAAGGTGGTTAGTAAAAATTTTGAAATATTTTTATTTTTGTGAGATAGAGTGTAACGTTTGAGTATGCAACTTTTTGTCTTAAAATGCATCACTCTCCTGCCACTGTAAACTCCATCGGCTGTGCCGCTTTGTTGTGGGAAGTGGCGTTGAAACTGCAAACAAAGCAGCCCACTGCTGTCACAATCACTAACATTTCTTATTTCACATAAACTACTACTGCTATTTTTTGTTTTGTTTGTTTTTTTTTTGCGTGTGACTACCAAATTTGTTTGCTGTCCGTTTAGGCCGAAAGCCAATTCGAGGTTGAATGCACATTTGCTGGCCATTTGTGGCCACGCTGGTCCATCATAAATGTTTGAAATGAAAATTAAATTGAATTTTCGTGTAGGCGTTCACGTACAAGCACATTACGCGTTGGACACATACATATAGGCATGCCACAAAAATACAGTAACAACAACAACAACAATAAATATTATAGCATAAAATAATCAATAGCGAAGTGGGTTTTTGGTTGTGATTCTAGTTTTAGCAGTCTTTGAAACTTATTTTTGTATTTCCAAAATTATACAGGGTTGCCGAGTATTTTGAACCTTATCTTTTTATAAAATCATGTAATAATATTAAAACTTTTTTGATTTCGGAGCGGAATTTAAAATGAAGAAGGTATGATCGCAATAAAAAAATTCAAAATTTCAGGGTTGCCATCTATTTTTATATTTGTAAAGGAATATCATTTGAATAAAAGTCTGTGAGAAAATTAAACTACTTTTTTAGTTTCAGAATATATAATTTATAAATGTAATTTGTTATTTTAAAATGAAACAGGGTTGCCATATATTTTGACACTTATAATTATTAGCATCTTTAAATAAAATAATTTAATAATATTAAAAAGTATTTGATTTCGGAGCGGAATTTAAAATATAGAAAGTGTGATCGTAAAACTTTTTTTTAAAATTCAGGGTTGCCATATACATATTTTATATTTGTAAATGAATAGCTTTGGAATCAAATTCGGTGAGAATAACAAAATATGTTGCTATTGGTAACATAATATATAATTTATAAAAGCAATTTGCTATTTTAAAATGAAACAGGGTTGCCATATTTTATTGACATTTGTAATTAAATTTCTTTAAAAACATATTAGATGAGAAAATTTAATTTTCTTTGAATTTTTGAAGTGGAATGTAAAATCTGTGAAAATATTTTGGGTAGAGTTGCCACAATTTTTTTTCAAATAATTTTATTTGATCAAAATATTTTTTTTAATAATAGTAATGGGCAATATTATGAAGAATCTTTAATTAAATAAAAATCATGCTCCACTAGCAACAAATTTCTTTTCACAGATTATTTGTACTATATATTCAAGAACATCGGTTAAAAGTCAAATATTTCCATATCGGAATCTCTCTCTCGCTGGGAAATTTATCTTCAAGTAAAAAAAAATCAAGTAGGTGGAAGGAAAAATTCACTGCCAGTGCAACCTCATGCATCTGTTGCTTTCTATTTGCAAAAACTAAAAACGGTAAATCAAAGCTCATAAAAGCGCATTGTAGGCATATAATGAAAACATTAACTATAAATTATGCCTCTCTTCGTATATACCCCCGTGTCTATGTGTGCAACGCTCATGCCAAAAGTTGAAAATTTATTTCATGATTAACTTCCGCTGTCCACTAGCTAACCTGAGCCTATAGCTTTACCGCAATATGCCACAAAAATCCGGCATTTGAAAGCGCTGCTGTGATTGCATACATATTTACAAGCTTTATACACAGTTATAGCTTTTATGCAGCTACTTACAAGCGTTTATGTCTAAACTCTCAATGAAATTATAGGAAGTGTGCCCACACACTACCAAGTGCATATAAGTATGTATTATCTGTCCGTCTATCTTAAGCGCCAAACGCGTTTGTCTGTTGAAGTGGGAAGCGCATGGCACCGTTAGCGCTTGGCTTGCAAGTGGTCAGCGTTTGTTGTGATTTTCCCATTGACTTTTATGATCTGCGTATTCACCACTTTTTATTCACTTTTCATTCGCTTTTTTCATATTTTTTTTCTTCATTGAACTGAAGTGCTGTTGTCATTCAAAAACCGTGTTTGGGCGTGCAATTTTGCTTGTGCTTTTGCGTGGCCAAATAAAGCTACATAATTGCATGTTCATATGTATATTTGTTGGTTGATGTATGGCGAGGTCATTCAATTGCGTTGAAGATTTAAATTGCGGACATTAATTTGACCGCCCACAATTATCATGTTATTTATGTTAGACTTAAAAAAAAATTAAAAAATTGCTCTTGAATATTTTTGAGCGCAGCAGCTGTGTTTAAATGGACCGAAGTTTTTGGTAGCCATAAAATGTCGTTTGAAATAAAAGTCTGCCATTTCTTAAAGCTTGAAACAAAATTGAAGATATGAAGACACCGGTGGCAATAATATGAGGCGCATTGCATCGAGAGTTTGGTGGGGATATTTTTAACATATTTTTGAAAATAATTGTAATTTTTGTTTCTGTCATTCATTGATAATGCCAACAAAAGTTTGATTACAGCATTCTTAAATAGTTTTGATTGCCCAAAACAGTGATTACTGATAGTATTTCACTCACATGAACCCGATTTCTAGGTGACCGAAAAATATTTGTTCAATTATCTGGGACAAGGTAGTACAATACTTCTGTAAAGAGAGCTTGTAAGCACGATCATTGGGAAGTGAGAGCGTTGAATTTCAAAACATTCGATTATTTTTTAGGATTATTTTTTGATTCGAGGTGTATCTACCACACAGTGAACGTCGGATATACTCTTTAAAAGTAGTTTTTTTAAATATCAAGAGAAAGATAGTCGTTGCCCACTTCTTATCACACTTCATATTTATGTCGTAATTAACCTCATGCAAACCATCAATCCACCTTAAAACATATGATCTTCACGAAGTCCAAGCCGTAATCCTTGTATTTAATATCACCGAGATAATGGAGTTACCAGTAGTTTACAGTTTTATTCAGCAAATCTAATTGCTTTTCATCTAATTATTAATTCTCTTCTTAGGATATTACACTACTGTCTCCATTAATATATTTAGAGAACTCTTCATTGATAACATAATAATGATTGAAGTCATAGCTCAACCAATCTGTTTCTTTCCGACTTCCAGTACTCTCTCCTCATTGATGTACCTCTCTCTCTCTCTTTTACTCTCTTTAGTTCAGCAAGAGAACATCGCTTCATTTTTAAACTATCGATAATGTTTTTAGATAGTTCTCGATAGACCCGAACCTAATGTGGTAAGAATTACCTTAGAAAAATTGTACTCCCTTATTGAAAAGCACATTTCTCATTCATTCA
The DNA here is from genome assembly GCF_028554725.1 of Zeugodacus cucurbitae. Taxonomy (NCBI): domain Eukaryota; kingdom Metazoa; phylum Arthropoda; class Insecta; order Diptera; family Tephritidae; genus Zeugodacus; species Zeugodacus cucurbitae. The sequence continues at coordinate 59,219,211 of NC_071670.1, forward strand.
TAAGTATTTCTAATATTTAGTATCTAAAAAAATACTTTTAAATTATAGAAGTTTGTTTTTCAACTCAGTAGACAGTAGAAAAAATATGAAAATTAATAAGAGCGCGAAGAACTTAATGCCAAGAATACTATTAATATTATTATTGTATACATTTAAAAGAAGCAATAATCTCTAGCCATCTGTTCAAACAAACAAATGTTATTTGTAATTAAAATATTTTTGTAAAACGCTGAAAAGAATTCTTCGACGGCAACATAACTTTCACCAAGCACATTGGCGGCTGTCAGACAGACAAAAATTCAAGGCCCAAGTTCAAAAACGGAGCCATTTATAGCCGGCGTAAACAAAATAAATTTAAAAAAATATATAATTCATGAAAATACATTAGGGTGTGACAATTTAGTTGGAAATTTTTTTAAAAAATATTTTTTTAAAGAAAATAAAATGTTTTACACATTTGCTGAGTACAAATAAAGAGTTTAGTACATTTTCTGAGTATTTAAAATGGTAACAGATTTGGTGTTAAATGTGCACCCCTAATACAAAATAATTTAGTTAATCCCATTCAAAGAACTCAAAAGAATATTTTCAATGCCAATACTAAACTGAAATAATTTATTGATAGGCGCATTTGTCTTTCTTGTTGTTATTTATATAAAAAAATGTGTGCATTGTCTTTATAAGAATTGTCTAAATGGAATGTTAACTTACGGATTCCACAGCAATATCTATGACTTTGTCTATTCGCACGTGTTGTAGTTAAACTGTCAAACAAAAAAAAAAAATTTTTAAATCAATCACAATCGATCATTAAGCATTCTCGGTTATTACCCGTTCGAACACAAACAAAAACTGTTGAACAAAAAAATAAAATAAAATCAATCGCAGTCGTCCGTCCAATTATAGCACTTGAAGGAAATTTCCCATAGCCGAGTGCGTTTAAATTAATGCCCAAGTGTGATTCACGCACTCAAATTAAATATTGAAATTTATCTTAAGGTCAACAAGTTCATTCGAATGCATTCACACCGGTGCGTTGTGGCAACCGCCAGCCGATTGAATGCACATTTCTACTCAGCAGCGCTAAAGATAAATTTCTATTTACATTTCCTACTAATTTTCAGCATTTAGCATTATCGTGCATTTCTTCTAATCTCGCAAATGGCAACAGTTTTGTGCCACTTAATTTTAGCTCAACAAAAAGCATTTGTTTGCCACTTTGTAGTGAGTTCGTTGTATGACCTGTAGGAACAATGAAGTGCGAAAAAATTATAATATATTTTAAGTGATAGCAAATGAAGCTTTGAAAGTAAAGCAAGGGTCTATGAGTGCAAAGAAACTATCTATACTTTCGGTGAATCGAAAGTGTGTCGACTGCTAGAGCGCTATTTTGTTCTTTCATTAAAAATGATGACTTGAAGTTGGTTGTGGTAGACAGAAGACAGAAAAAGTGAGACAACTTATTATAATATATTTTAAATTTTGCAACTCAACTATTGTTCTCTCAATCAGTCTCTCTTTTACTGAACATTAACTTTGACAGCATGAGAAAATGTCAAAAATTGACATGTTAAGTATAGATTTTCGTGCAGGGTCTCTTCACATACAAGTGAATGGACATTACAACGAAAAATCTTGTATGTACCTTGTATATATATATGTATTATATATTCAGTGCCTTTTCTTTTGGCACTATCACAGATTCTATGGTAAACAATTAGATAATGTTTACAAATTTCTTGGCAGCTAAAGAGACGCGCGCCATTCTGTCGGCGGCTGTTACGGTATTGACAAAGGCGCAACGTAACAAAGGCAAACCTATAATTTGTTTACGTAAAATAATTCGTTTTTTGTTCTGCCGCTTTCCGCCGGAATTAATTAAAAATCATATAAATTATTTACTTTGATGGTGTAAGCAGATTTTTTAATAAAAATTAAGTTGTTCGACAAGCGATTTGGTATATATCTGGCACGTACCAAATGAGGGGGATTTGTTTTATATAAATGTATATATACAAGAGAGTTTGTACGTATATATGTATGTATATATACGATAGTTTGTGTGTTTTATATGTATGCCTGTCTATTCACTTCTAATTTTTGTGTGCAACATGCTGGAAATATTTTTGTGTGTTCCAAATAATTAATTGAAATTTTTGAAATTCAAAATAATAAATATTTCTTTCACATACACATTTTGGCATTTTTTCAGCTATTTGTTGGTGTTGGAAAGTGTGTCATGAAAATTTACATTTGTTGAACTGGAAACTCATTTTTATTAATATTTCTCTAAATAACGCTAAAGTATATATATATTTTTGTATTAAAATGTGTGCCAATTTTGAAATATTAATAATCCACTTTGTTGCAAATTCCACTAAATATTTCTTCCAATAACGCCTGGGTTCTGTTCATTCCGAAGCATTTACTTTACAAGCATTCAATATATTTCGCATTTTTTCCACTGTAAACGTATTAAGTTCTAAAATATATATTTGACATAATTGAAAGAGTTAGGCCGGTTTAAGTCTTTCCAAAAATTTGTTTTTTTAGCTTCACGTACCCTTTAGAAATATTTTTTTTATTGAAGAAAATTTTTTAATAAAGCCTGAAAGAGAGAAATTTGATGAATTTTTTCCTTATTCCCAGAATAAATTGTCATATTTGGCTTGTTGAGGTTTCTAGACCTTCCTAAACCTTCTCAACTGTGTTAAGTATTTGTTGATAATTGTAATCTAATTAATATTATTTTATTTCTTTATGTACTAGAATTGTATCTAATAATCTAGATTGGCATCAGGAAGAGTATCAGATTACTCATACGACGTGTTGACCCCCATAAATTAGGACAATAGAAGAATAAATTCAAAAGTTTTTAATTTTTCTAACAAAAGAAAAACTTTGATCATAAAACTAGATTGTACTCTATTGTGAAAAATTTATAGGGCCTAATCATTGAATCCGTTTCGATCGAAAAATGGTCCGATTCGTTCGAAAAATTTTACGTCGGAATTATTGAAAGCGTATCGAAAATAAAATTTACGATCACATTAAACTCATTTACCGACTCGAAAAAATACTTTCCGCGGCTAATAGATGTCGCTAATTACGAAATCATTGAATCCGAAAAATCCAAAATTTTGGTCGGAATCTATCCGTTGATGAGTGGGTTTAAAAGAAGAATAAATTATATTTAAAATGAGTATTTTAGAGACAAGAGACAAAAACAGACTAACAAAAATAAATTAAAGATGTGTAAAAGCGATATAAAATTGCCCCCTCGAAATAGTGAAAGAATTTTCTCAAAGAGCCTCAAGCGAATTAAACATTTTTTGGAAGAAATTTCACAATAGTACAATAGTTAAAGGTCAGTTTTAATTTTTTTTTAACAAAGCAAAAAGCACGGACAGTTTATCAAATTTGTCTCATTTGTCGATAAAGGTCGATAAAACAGTTTTACGTTCTCACTGTGTGGTAAAACAGTTTATCGACGGAATCAATGATTGCATGAACATTTTCGATCGAAAATCTTTATCGTATCGAAATCGAATTCCCTGCGGATTCAATGATTATGCCCACTGTTTTGAGCTACATACTCGAATACCAAAGACGCGACGGACTCCGTATATTCATTCTTTTGACGCAGAGTCAAGTCCACTCTTGTTAGACGTAATCATGCATATGTATCTTCTACGATAAGCTCTACTAGAATTTGTGAACTTTCTTTGCCCAATTTTGGTAGAAAATTTTTAATGGAGAACTTATCAAAAAGTTCATCAGCCATTCAGAGTGAGTCCGAAAAATGTATGTCCTCCATGTTTTGGAAAACACTAATAAGAAAAGGCGTTGACGTTGAATCAACCGTATACTATATCGGGGGTGTAGACGCTAATTAAACAGTTTCATTGCAGAGAGTGTTATCGGTTTATAGTTACTTCTTTAATCAATGGTGGGCGCCATAGTAAATTTTTCGCAACTTTTTGGTTCTCCAATTTCAATCGCCAAAAAAGTCAATTGTTCCTAAAGGTTTGTTATTTTGTTTCCTATTTGATACTTTCATTAAGCCCTATGCTCCTCAAGAAGTCAGAGGAACTAAAAAGATGATCAATTTATTAAAGGTACCCTTTAATGACTCCCATCAAGAAATGTGACTGTTCATCTATTGACCATATATATACGTCATCTGTCAATTTCGCTAGTTTCTTTATTTTATATTTGAAATCAAAGTTCTCTATATTATTGTTATATTAAATTATCATTATAATCAATTACGGATCACCCTAACATTGGAATAAATATGCATTGGAGTTATTTTTAGTAAATAAGAAGACCATAATAATTATATTTTGTCACAGTTATATGGTTTAATCAGCTATTTTATATAATTATATAATCGAGGCGTAAATAATCTGGGCACAAACCATTATAAAATAACGAATTTGACGAAAAAAAACCACTGCAAATACTATAAGTACCATATAGACCGATATGTGTGAATGTGAAAGCGTGCTGAAAAACTCTTTTTACGCTGTTTTTCACAAAACAATTATATTATTTTCCATAACTCATAATGCACTAAAAAATATAATGAATTTAATAGCTCCGCGTTATTTCCCATTTCAGTGTTAACACACGTCGCAACAAACAGAGAGCTTCATAGCTCAGTGCGCGGCAATGAGCTGAGTTAATTAGTGGCTTACATATAAAATTCATACCTCAACACACACACACAATTACCTATATAAATTAACAGCTGAGAGGAGCAGCACACAATTATTAACCGGGTTTAATGAGAACCTGACAAAACGCGCCGATACGAGCACACAGTCGAGACACTATGGAAGTGTATGACGACAGGCCGGTGAGTGTCTACGACAATTTGAAAACGACGCCGACCAGCATACACACCAGCACACCGAAATCACTGAAAAGAGGTAACACAGTGCCGTCACCAGCTGCATCGCCATTGACAGCACACAGAGCAGCAGTAGCACCAACAGCAGCAACAGCAACAACAACGGCAGCGAATAGAGCAACTAGCTCACCTATTTACGCCGATATTGCATTCAAGTTTAATGACAACAACCAACTGACAAATCAGCAGTCACAACAAACGTTCGCACAAGAGAAGCAACAGCAACAAACGCTTCCGTGCTTGACTCAGCAATACGCGCAACCACAGTTGGCGTCAAACTTCACTGACCAAGCACCAACAACAACAACAACAACAACAACACAACATTTTCCGACGAACACAACGTTACCAACACAGAATAATCACAACAACACTAACAACTACCACACTAACAGCAATCAACAGCGGCTAACACAGCCGAACACGTCGATTACATTGCCAGCTTCAGCTCCCGCACCGGCTCCAGCGCCAATCAAAGCAATTGCAACAGCAACAACGCCAGCAGCCATGTCAACGACAGCAGCGTCGATGGCGACGTCGGCAGCGACTAGGAATGCAAGTCCGGCACAGAGACCGCTTAGTCAACATTCGCAATCGGAACTATACGAAGCCAGTCAGAGTATAGCTGCGGTGAAAGCCGCATTAAATGATGCTAAATCGAAATTTTTCGGCTTAAACGGTTACGCTCAAGATCATCCACACAACAACACTAACGAATCTCGGCCGAAGCAGCACAACGCGTCGCTGCCACGCCTACTCATCGACAATCAATATCCAAAAGTACAAATCGTGACGACAGCGCCCACACCACCACCAAAGAGCCAACCGAAATATCAGAACATACCGGAGAACAGCGCTATATTCCGCAATAACGTAGAGCTGCCACCCGAGTTGCCGCCGAAGCCACCAGGTGAGTTAATGTCAGTCATAAAATTTTATGTTCATCTCTTTAACTAAGACTCCGTTTAATTATCGCAGTGGAAGCTGTTGCGGTGCCGTCGAGAATGATCGCCACAACTCCGCCCACACATACCGATGGCGCCGTCTCCACAACACCCAACTCTGCTGCGTTCTCAACAAGCTCAAGGCAATCGAATTCACCGTCGCCATCACCATCGGCACCGTCGGACGCGGCCAAGGTATCGTTGTCATCCTCACATGCCGCGTACAAGCAAATACCGCTAAATGATATTGACACTTCGCAGCCATCACAAGTGAGTAAAAGAAACCTTGTAGGTCTATATGTGTCTAATAATGGTTACGGGCTCATATTTAAGTTATACAGTTGTAGTTTGATGAGGCAGAGACTTTTTGAAATCTTTACGTTGTTATCTGAATTGCTGCATTGATTCTGTCAACTATCATCTTCTGTAAAATTTGATATAGAAAGTTTATCACCAATCAAGCTAGATATCGTAAATTTCGCTGAAAGTCCAGAAAATAAAATCCTATTACCCTCCGTATTATTTTATTGCATTATAGCTCTTTAAGACATCTTTCTATAACCTTCAAAAATACTGCAGAGTTCTATATGTAAAGTTAACCAATTGTTTGACTAAATTTAACGTATGTTCGGGTCACACAAAATGCGCAGTCAAGAAGCCAGAAATAGTTATAAAATCTATATTTGATGATCACTAGATATTATCAAAAATATTTGCAATGAACCAAAGGCCAAAGGGCCTTACTGATCGACGTATATATTTACCGAGCTCATAATCCATAACCCGCCGAACATAACAAACTGGGGAAAACCTATACCCCTAACATAATATAGGCATATTTATACTGGCAACACTGTATTTGTGAGAGAATCAATATCTGATACATTTTGACGGAGAAATAGACAGTAATTGTTGTGGACAATATTACTCCTATAAATTTTATGAAGTCAGCTGACATGATCTATAATTGTACGTCTTTGAGGCTTCGTTGTTAAAATTAAGTTATACTTTAACTACAAGAAGATTAAGAACAGTTTGAGATATTCATTATTAATGTACGGAAGACCAATGTAAAACTGGGTCTTAATCCTACCCCCAGTTTTATATATAATACTATACTAGCCATGTTCGATTCGTCACTTCTATTTTTTCTCGCAATTTTTAAGCTCAACTCTGTCGAATAATTGTCATGTCAAAGCAAGAACAATCTTATCTCGAAGCAGAATGAAGCATTGTTATTCATTATACAATTATGCCAGATTTAATTATACCAGTTGTTGGTTCGATTCGTTACTCTCTAAGTTAAAAAAAATTAAAAAAAAAATATTATTTTTGAACATTTGTCTATTATGTACGAGTAAAATAGTTATATTATTTGAAAGCTAAAAATATACTGAAATATAAATTAGAGAGCTTGTATAACTATAAATTTAATATGTTTATGAATGTAAATAATTTTATTAAGTATTTAAAGCTGTATCAGCTCAACTACTAAATTATTACATTGTAATGGAGACAATAGTCAATCAATAAATTCACACATTATTTATCGTGTAACTGAATAAAATTATAATTTTTTAATATATTTGTGAATACAAGTATTCTATGCTAATAGGTATATGCAATTTATATGATGATTTTTATATAATATTAATATCCAAATTATTTAACTACTGCTACTGAAACTATTCATAAATATGCATAAATACATATACTAGGGCTAACTCTATAATATCTAGTCTAACAATGGAAAAGTGAAGTTTTTGTGTTGAAAACGTTTTGCTTTTGTTTGAAATAACATGTTTTTGAATTATTTTTTGAAACACCGCATGCAATGCCTCTCAAGTAGCATCTTCTTCTTGTGTCGCAAATCATTTACCATTCTGTTTTTTTCTCGATATGAGGGATCAATAAAAATATGCTTGTTAAATCAAGACTTTTGGGTGGTCACACATTGATTGATTATTTTAGTTTTTGTTACAATACCATGGTGGTCGCAAGACTATGAATGCCTGTTTTTGTCTCTTGTCTCTGAAATGCCCATTTTAAATATAATTTAGTCCGCCATCAGTAATTCTTTACATAAAAACTTCAAAATGGTTTACTTCTTTTAAATTTCTTCTTTTAAACCAACTAATCAACGGATAGATTTCGACTAAAATTTCCGATTTTACGGATTCAATGATTTCGTAATTAGCGACATCTATTAGCCGCGGAATGTATTATTTCGAGTCGGTAAGCGAGTTCAATATGATCGTAAATATTATTTTCGATACGGTTTCAATGATTCCGACATACAATTTTTCGAACGATTAGGCCCATTATTTATGTGCGTCATGCTTGGTTTTTACCCATGTCACATTTTAATTATAAATTTATTAGGAGATTTATTTTTATATTTTTTAGAATTATAACTTCAAAAAATTTTTTATACATAATTTGAAATTCAAAAATATTTTGAAAAGATGTATGTATATAATTATTGACTACTCTCCAAAAACTAAAAAAAAATATTTTGGCTTTATCGAGTTATTTTTAATAACAAACAAATGAATTATTGAATGAAAATTTTTACAACAACGAAAACACGCATGTTTTGACATGTTTTTCTCTAATCACAAACAACAATTGTTCTTTTGTGCGTGCTATGCTTCGCCGCTGTTATCGCCACTTTGCATATTTTTCAGCAGCACACAAGGTCATCTAACTCATTAACAGCTGTGCAGATCAGCAGCAGACCAACAATAACAACACAAATACCTGTTGTCTCTGCAATAACAAAATATTGACAAATCGATAAGAACAGCTGGCTGCGCTGAGAAATGTAAACAAAACTGCACTAACTCTATAAAAACAACAAATATAGATACATACATATAGAACATAAATATATATCATATCATACGTTGCATGTAAACAACGTAAATCTTAATATTTTGCTATAAAAGTTGCATGCCTTTGCCAAAAAGATGTTAGTAGTAATTGCAACTCACATTCGTCAACAACAAATCTAAATTCGAAATCAAAATCAAAAAATGGAAAAAATAAACGCGTTCTCCAACTTTTTGCTACAAATCTCACTGGCCTCATTCATTTTGAGATTTTACATACGCATATCGATCGTCGTGCAGCGTTTTCGTGTCAGAATTTTCATAGCTGAGCCCGTGCAGAGCGGTAGAGTTTTGGAATACAATACGAGTCACAATATATTGCCGTTATGCATAGTAGCGCCTTTAACATCCAGTTACGTTGAAACGCCTAAAAGTAGATATCCATTGCTGAGACTACAAAATGAAATGTGTCAATTGGGTGGACGAAATTATCAACATTATCGAGCAGTACGCAGGAGATTGGAATTGTAGACATTGGAGATTATACTATAATGACAATTCTGGATTTCCAAAGTTAATTTAATATAAATAAGTCATAAGTATACTAGTATTTATTAATATATGAATTTAGATATTTATTTGAAATATTTAGTATAAAAATGTAAATGGTATGTATCAAAAAATAAAAAATTAAGTACCTTAGTAATCTCGATTCCTTATCGACGGAAAAACAAAAATTTTCTTATTAAAGTTAAGGATCTTAATGGTTTCTAAATTCCTTCCACTTTAATCCTTCTTCTTTAATGAGTACTACCGGTGAGCGACGACTTTCTTTACTATTCACAGGGACACAATTTAGGAATACCGGAGTGGTCAAAGAAACATTCCTTCCCTCGGTTTTAAAACTATTCAGCCTGAGTTTAACATATTATGACTCTAATAGAATGAACTTTGAAAGACAATCCGAGCATAAAACATTGAGTATCTTGAAAAACATCTGCCTTAATCGTCTGTTAGATGGGATGATACTTCAATGTATAGTCATTTTCAATAAATATCTCGAGAATCTGTTTCTCGAGTTGAGATCTCAGAGGTAGGAAACCTTCTATAGTATAGTATATCAAAATCTGAATAGTTCCTAAAGAACCCGCAATGTTTACCAATGTCAGATGTAGAATTTTCGAACCTCTAGAATATTGAAATAAGTAAAGAAATCCATCATTTATATACTGCTTTACAGTAGGATGAAATAGTGACTGTCAAAAAATTGTAAAAATTTTTGAAATTCTACGAAGAGAATCTTGTATATTATTATCACTCTAAACTCGTTCGATTTGAAGGCCCAATCTACATACATATATTGTTTTCTATTCTCAATTCAAATTCAATAATTTATACTGAAAATATTTTTTCCATTCCAGGCCGTCTACATGTCCACCACCGTACCGCAGAATATAAAAGGTAGTAAAATCGCCGGACGACATACACCAACAAGAAATAGTTTAAGGCACAGTCGCATGCTAGTTGTAAATAATAAAACATATCCAGGTAAGTGGCAAGGTGCTTGTTTTGTATATAAAGTAGTAACACTTGGTAACAAAATAGAAAAAAATCAAATTTAAATGCTAACACTTATTCGAGAAAATGGCGTTTGACATATGGCTTACAATTAGCGGCGCACTGTATTTAGTTTAATATAACTTATTTTATTTTTTGTAGTACAATTTTACATGCTTATTAAACGGTATGTACATATGTATGTTTAATTTTTAGAAATTAATTATAGACGCATGACTTCACAAACAACCTGTTTGATTTAATTGCTAGTATAAAATAAATCCTTAATAGACTAACACTTAATAATCCTTTTATTACTGCCAAACCATTTAATGCTAACCTGTAATTATTGCACTTTATACTTATTACATAACTAGACAACTAGGCGGTTGCTAAAGTTTAATAGCGTTAGAGATGGGTGTGTATCGATAAATATCGATTATTAATATTTTTCTAACGTTTTTATTTGATTTTTGATAAAATTTTTGCAGTTTTGAAATTTTGAGCTAAAAATAGTTGTACCGTAATCGTATCTAATTTATACCTGATTTCTACCGTTTTTGTACCCAACATAGAATTGTAGATTCAGGCTCGAAAACAAACAATAAATAATGAAGAGTAATTTTTGTACCTTTTTGTATCTTATTTGTACCGTATATAAGAATGGAAGATTCAGATCCCGAAATCTATAATTGTTGAACTATTCTTTGAAGGCACGAAATAGTAATATAATTTCGACTGATATGAAATTAAGAGTTTTTTTAACGCTTTAGTACCTTTTTTGTACCGAACGTGAAAAAATCTCTCCAACTGGACTGAGTTTCGAATCCTTACCCACTAACTATAATCGATAAAAAATACAAATTTTATATAAGATTTCGATTAAAGATCTTAACTATCAAATCCGAGAAAGTAAGACCTCTGCACCAGCTTTGAAATCCGTTACCGCCTATATGCTTTCATACCAACCAGTTGTTGTAAACTTAATAGACTCACTAACAATTAAATGTAATCTCATATATAATAGAGTTCAAACTAACGCAAAGTATACACATTTAAGCTTATACGCTTTTGTTGTAATTACCGTACCACTTTTCTACCATATGCTAATTTGAACTCTTGCCAGCTTTTTAACTAACAACTCTATCATTTGCTAATCTACTTACGTCAAGTTCATAATTATTTCGCTGTTATATAGTTATACGTAATGCGTAATCCCGTAACAATTAACCCTAACAAATTTAGTAGTAATGTAAATAATAACCAGATTTTGTTGTAGTCGGTCTATTAGGTCCCCAGGCAAGTGAGCGCGGTTAGTAGACGACAAACTCTTACAGCATACACAACAAGATCACTTACACACTGGATTTATTTGCAACAGTTCTACTACACTTACATACTATATATTTGTTTATATTTGTTAAATCAATCAAAATTTTCTATAATGGTGAATTCTTTGCACACAGCCACTCAGCATCCGAATCCAATGAGTTTTAAATATCCGAATCTTGCCCGTTGGTTGCTTATACTGGAGATAATAGTTGGTCTACTAATATCATTCCTAGCAATTTGGATATTCTGTTTGGCGCCCAATACGGCCATACAATATAATCCATATTGGAGCGGTTTAATGGTGAGTAATAACTTTGTGGTTAATTTGTTATACAGAAAGAAAAAAAAAATAATATTAAAACAAAATCGAAAAAAATAGATACCTTCGAAACATTCGTGTTGCTTCGTATTAATAAAACGTGCTTTTCAACTACTCTCACAAAATGGTGTATGCTTCGGATCCACAAGCGTCTATTTATATCTATATATATCCCGACTATATTTACCAAGCTTATTTTTCCACATATGGAGGGTACAGTAGCCTCTATGTGGATTCCGATATTCCCATATCCAAATACCAATAGTGCCTTAAGCTGACGTTCACCTGCATTGAAGATCCAAAGGGTTATCTGCTTCTTAAATAAAAACTATTATCAAGGTATACCTTAAGATTACGATATATCTTCCAGATAAAGTTGAGATTTCGTATCGGATATTTGACGGGTCAGTACGGGTCAAAATCTCGTCAGTGCTAATAAGATTTATTATACGAATATATCCATATTCTGGGAAAGATACATAGCCAATCTATCTTTCATTGTTCTTATGCTTTTTCTATGTACCTTAAGTTAGGTTAGGTTGTAAGGCTGTTTCCCAAAGGGAAAAAACACACGTAGACTTTAAAATATAGTCCTTTGTGAAGCCTGGATCTCCCTTAGATTAACAAATTAGGAGTCGACAAAGCGCCCTGAACCTACTACAAATCTGCAGAGATCCGTAACCTCTATATTCGCTATTTCGCGAGCCTGTTCTAAAAAGTGAGATCTAAGAAATCTCTTTCTTGATCTCGCAAAGGCGGGACATTCCAGAAGAAAGTGATGAGACGATTCCATCTCATCCTCCTCCATGCAGCTTCTACACCTAGCATCCGGTAAGATTTTTAACCTAACAGCGTGGATCCCAATGGGGCAATGGCCAGTAAGAACCCCTACGACTAAGGAGTGGTGAGGTTTACTTAGGGCGAAAAGTACTATGTACCTTACTTATTTTAAATTGAAAATACCCATTCGACGATTATTCAGAAGTAAGCGAACCACTCGAATCAATCGAGTCATCGAATTGTTAGAGTATAAATAATCTTGTTTAATTTATCTGTTCGATTTGATGGTTCCCAGATCAAGCTTGAGATTATGTTGGAGAAAATCGAAACAAACGCCTAATCTTCCAAAAATCTACCGATAATCGAAACAAACGCCTAATATTCCAAAAATCTACCGATAATGCTTTGTGGAGATCGTATTCGTCAGTTACAGCCTAGGCTTGAAGATATTGAAAGGTATTCACCTTCACCTTATTTTACTGGAAATAGTAACTATCAAGATTATTCCTGAAAGGATTTATCTAAAAGAGATCTGATAACTGAGGACTTTTCTTCTCATTCCTGCCGACATTCAATAAAATTCATTATGATATAGGAATATTCGAGATCGCTATGGTGCGTGTCGATTATGAACTGTGGACCTAAGGTTCGACGCCAGTCTGGGACACCTTAAAAATTAATATTTTTTTCAGATTCAGGTCTTCCCTGAGCTATACATACATTCGAATTTATTTCTATCTGAGCATGATTTTATTATTTATCTCAAATTCGAAGACATCTCTTTTCAAACTCCATTCTCAACACCCATTCTCTAACTCCACAGCTCCTTCTAGCCGGCATTCTTGGACTTGTGCTTGTACGCTATCAGCGTATTAAACGTCACAAAGTACGCGAGAATTGTTTCAAATTTTTACGCGCCGACTCATACTTGCTAGCGCTCTTGGCCATCTTGCTGTGCGGCATAGCCGTCTTCTGCGCCGCGCTACACTATGCGCGTCTCTGCGCCAGCGATACACACTGTGCATCGACGAACATTTTGCTGGAGCACGGATCCTGCACGTGCACCTTCAATGCTAACGAGGATGAGTTGATGGCGCCAACAAATAGCAGTGCGGCACAAGTGGCGAATGGGTTGTTGGACGAGGAAGTGGTGCCGGAGAATTTCAACGATCAAAGCTACAAAGTGGAGTATCGGTAAGTGAGGTTTAGACTGAAGGCTGAATAATTTATATAAATTTATCTTTTGTCTTGCAGTGATCTGAGCTGCAAGGAGCTGCGCGGTGAATGGATTACCATACTGATTTTCTCGATTGCGCTCAATTCGTTTGGCTTGCTGCTCGCTTTCGCCTACACTGTGTTGTTGTTCTGTTGTCGTCACAGCGCTAAGCGTCCATTCTACACGTCCGTCCATACTAGTACCTTTTAGTGAAGGAGTTTTGATATTATAGAAGTATACAAATAGGCACTCACACACGCACACACAAACACTCACACATACCTGTAGTATTTTTTTTTAAATGTAGCGCTGCAAATATACATATTTACAAATATGTAATTTAAATATTAATTTTTAGAAATCCGTTTTTATATATGAACTCATACTTATTTATATAAGTATGTTACACACATACAAACATATGTCGTTGGCGCTTTGTACTTAATTCGCTTTTAAAAAATAAGTTTTTAACATTTTAACTTTCAATTTGTAATTTTAAATTAAAAAAAATTTGCATTATTTATAAAAAAATACTTATTTATTTAAAAATACGATATATATATTTATTATTATTGCATTAATGCACACGCATACAAGTACATTTAAAATTTTAAAAATACTTGATTTTGAAAAAAAAAATATTTTTTTAGTAATTTTTAAAAACATTTAATATTCATTATGACTACATTGACTTTTTATAAAAAAATATTTTCAATATTAAATACTTACATACAGTTATGTAAATGCAAATCAATTGTAAATTTTCGAAAACAGTTTTTTAAATATTTTTTACAAGCAACATCTGGCAACTACAAGCTGTAACCAACCAACCATTTTGATATTTGAAACTAAAATAAAAAAAAAAAATTACAATGCACACAGACAAAAATACAAATACAAAATGCAATGAAATAATTAGTTTTATTAAAAAAAAAAATGCAAATGGTTCAAAAATGCTCAATAAAACGTAAATGATCTGCAGTTACTAAAAGATGGCGTTTACTTTGCACTTAAGCATACTAAACTATAATTAAATATATAAAATACTTAAATAACTTAAAACTACTTATTTTTATTAAAAAAAATTTTAAATATTTTTATTTTTTATAAAAATTATTGCACTGCAACTACTTGAGAATAATTTCCGCCGGCGGCAGTATATTATCGCCATACAAGCTATACCAAATGCTGGAGTACCATATGGTGCGATCAACCCATTCGCTACCCGCGAGAACATGCCCTATAAAAGGAGAATCGCGTGATCTAAAAACAAAAACAAAATAACAAAAACAATTTAAACATTTATAAGCAATACAAAATAAAAACAAAAACTAACCTCAAAATCTGCGTTTGCGTGCGCTCCACGAATGTGATCGCCCAGCTCCAGGGGAAATCGCGTTTCTTCTCACAACCCAAATACGCTGTGGTGCTATGCAGAAAGATCTCACGTACGATAGTGGTTTTGTCATTTTTGTCTTTTTTCGATATCACAATTTTGCCATCGCGCAGCTCACACAGCAGGGATTTAAAGGATTTCGTGCGATTATCGGCGAATTTCAATTCTTTGCCGGGTGTCACAGTTGCCAGATTTTTGACGGCGCGTTGTACTTCACGCAAAGTGTCGATCGGTTTGACAACGAGATAGTTGTTTTTACGATCATCTTCGGGCCAATAGGACCAGTTGAGCACAACGTCGAATACTTTTGTGTCATGGTGTAACGGGCGTTCCAAACAATCGTTCAATATGATCTCATGTAGGGAGACTTGGTGGGTTGACATTTGCATTTTGGGCGCCAATTCGCGGCATATATCGTAAGCGGTGCGGGTCGGTGTGATTGTGACGTTGACCTGATCTTTTTCCTGTGGAAATAATACGAATTTTTCCATTAGTTTAAAAATAGTAGCGAGGAAAAAATATTTATATAACCAAAACATTCTAAGACCTTCAAACAATCTTTCTTGCCCAAACTTAGAAATAAATTCGAACAATAAAGAAACCCGAAGTCACTGACTTTGGGCAGGAATACCTAGGTTAAGGAATACCTAGGTTAAGGAATACCTAAGCTCGATATCAGGTTTAACTTCTAAGGGTACATGAACCCTGTGGAATCGCAGGGAATTAAAATGGAGCCCAGCCGGAGCTCTACTATCATCTGGCTTTTTACTTGTGAAGCTATCTTAACTACTCCTAAGACTACTACTGGACAGTCTCCAGCCATTTTTAACCCGAGGTAAATGGCCAAAAGATCTGGTGATCCTTTCCCTGGTTGTAGAGATTCTCGACAGTTTCTTATTAACAGTCCTATCTTTGCGAAAAAGGCAGAAAGACCTTGGACAATTTTTGGAAGAGTAACACTTTTACAGTAAATTATAATTCTAAAATTAATCTATTATTTACCTCAGTTGTAATCTCTGGCTTGGCATTGAGTACCACCCACATCTTCAAATCACCTGACTTCTTTACAGAGTCTGCCATCGTTTCAGCGGCAGCGTAGTACTTTTGTAAGCACATCAGCATTTCTTGCTCCTTTTTCTAAAATGATTGACACTTTTGAGATATCTGGTTCCACCAAGAAACAAGAAAAAACTTACGATCTCTTCCGGCGATAAGGGAAATAGATTTTTGTAAAGCGTTATTAGATCAGTCAAGACATCAGCCTCCTTCTGTGAGTAAACCATTTCTTCTTGTTGATGCTGGCCAGAAAAAATAAGAAAAATATTGAGGAATTATAACAAAAGTTATAAAAGTAGAGCTCTTTAAGTACTTACATGATTTTGCAACAACGTTGGTCCCCAAATCATTGTCAGGTTCTTCGTACCCATCTTGTTCTTCGTTTTCTGTGAACTTATGAAGGCTAAATGTCCAACGATTTTCTTCAGTGTCTCACGTTCGATCACACTCAAACGTGCCAAGAGTTCTTTGTACGCTTGTATCTTCTCGGCTACTTTTGTCAGCTCGGTAACACACATAAAGCTCTCGGAGAGTTTACCCATCAAACGCTCCGGCAGATCACGCATGAAACGCTTCAAGACGTTAGCCACATCGTGTTCGTTATACTCATTTCGAGTGATTTCGACATTGAAGGCATCGGCGCGGAAGGCAGATAACAGCTTTAATATGGAATTTTCGGAGCCCGATTTGCGATAGATGCCCTCCGACATGGAACCGTGTATGTAAACGAAATTGATGCATTTATCCACAATGACGGGTACATTGAATTTATTTAATTGTTGATCGATTAGCGAGAAGCCATTGTTGTGTGCCACTTCGCGGATGATATGACGCCAAATTTTAGTTTCGCGCGGTGAGGACATAATCATATATACCGTAAACGGTGGACAATCTATCATAAGCGTCGGTCCAGACTCGACGTGCAGATTGCGTATGGTCTCATCGCTGTCTTTGAGCACTGCAAGTAAGGAGTTCGTGGTCAAAAAGGAATTTAAATCTGGCGCAATCTACTTACCTATGCAGCGTGCTTTACGTAAATCCATTTTCTCTAGATTTCCGGTAGCTTCACTCACGAATATCAAACGTCTTTGATTCTTCTTCAACACTAACCAAGTGCCGCTCCACTCGGAGGTTATTGAGTTCTTCAGATAACACCAACCGGCGCGATAGTAGTGACAGAGATATTTCGGTGGTATAGTATTGGTCAGGCTTTCCAACAACTTTTGCATCCAAATGCCGCTGAGGAATAAAGTAAACATTTAAGTCGAAATTTCATTTTCGATATCTTTCTCTTTTAGCCAAAATTTCTACTCACCGCTCCGACTCCTTGCTCACACCATACAGATGTGCCACACGCTGTTGCTTGCAATTGCCCGATGAGGTACTCGTCATAACCAGATTGGGATTCGACATGGCCTGCACATTACCCGAACTCGATTGATTCTTCGGCACTGCCGTCGTTATTTCAAAGCAATAGAAATGCGTCGAATTGTCAGTCACACGACTGTTGCTCACGCACTGCAAAGTCGTAATATATTCAAGTGGTATGGTCTCTTTGGGTGTCTTCATCTCCTGATCGAGGAATGTTTGGAATTGACGATCGCGGAGAATGGCCTTTCGATTTTGCATCTCTTTCAGTATATCTTCCACTACACCGGATGGAAAACGTATCAACGGTCCCTCATAACGCACCAGCATTGGCGAGAGTGTTGGACGTGGCACCATTTGTAGCGTTACCTTCACATCCGATTTGGGTGCTATTTTGAAACTGCTTTTACGCGTGATCGCACCGACACGTTGCTTAACGCTCGTGGAGAATACATTGACAGAGTTCATGAAACGCGATGCACGTGATTTTTGTTCGGTAGACGACAGTGGTGGACGACCATCGGCGCCGATAGCTTCCAGATAGGATGGTGGACCATCTCCGTCGATATTCAATTTGTTGAAGGGATTACGCCTTTGTTGCTCATTGTTCTCTTTGTTATTGTCTTGCACGAACCATTGCGTGCGATTTTCGCCGCTGCGTGCCAAGTCTACATTGCTACCACTAGCTGGTTGTTCGTCTACCCGGCTTAGGTAAGGGCGCACGCGTTCCTCCTCAGCATCCAGCATGTTTTCCATGCTCTCCGAGAGTAGCTGCGCATTCTGATGTACAATTTGTAGTTGGCTCGTGGAATCTCTGACGCTATTTGTGGTGGGTTTATTGCTCGGTGTAGGCAGTACCACCGTTGCTGGTGGGGGCTGCTGCGACACTATAGCCGTTGTGGTACCGGTAACTGCAGTCTGATTATCCTCTTCAGAAGTGCACATGCTAACATCGTCATCGGATTTGACTTGATCTCCCGACACTGTGCCATATATATCCTCCTCGAGCAGATGCTCCAAGAGCAGCAGCTGATTGCTTTTATCTGAGTTACAGATTGTGGCAGCTTTGCGGCTTTGAAGTGGATCGAATTCTTGTATAATTTCCACTGGCGCTGACACACGACCACCAACCGCACCCTCCAACACCACCTCAGCAGGTTTCATCTGTACAAAATTATTTGGCTGTAGTTGAGACGTTGCGGGTTTGCTAATCGTGGTGTTTTCATAGTTTCTAGAATTCTGTGCTGCCGTTGACTTGTTGCTTGTGGCCATGTCAAAAACTCTGCCATAAGTGGCCTCCTCGTTGGCATACACAGGTTCTGGCGTCGAACACACGCTCTCCTCCACACTGTCACCAATATACTCCCAAGAGTCACTGCGATCCGGGTTCGGCATACGACGCTCTGCGGCGAGTATCTGTTTATGCAACAGCATAGACTCCTCACGTTCCGCGGCGGCGGCCTCCAAATTCAATTGTTGCAACTCAGCCGAATCAACATTCGGACGCAAGGAGGCACCACCAACAGGTGACGGCGTATCCACTGCACGTCGCAGTTGTATCTCTTCATAATTTTTACGTCGCTTCAACCGCTGTGGTGGCTGTATGGGCTTGAGTTTGCCATAGAGACCATCCGAAATCTCAGCCACCACCTCCTTCGGCAGTGTCGGCGGTGGAAAGCTGGGCATTGGCGGCGATGGTAAATCCATTGAGTCACGCGATGTGGCAACTGAACTGCTCTCTGTGGTGTGCAACTCCTCCGAAACATTTTGTAGACTCGTATTGCTGCGTTGCTTCTTCAACGCCACACTGGCCGCCTCAGCGGCTATATGTTTGGGCACCATCACCGACTTGCTGACGGGTGCGTTACGCGCGAAAGACGTTGGCGTTGCCGACTTCACGGCGTCTTCATACGACGGTGGCGAGGGTAGATCCAAATCACTGCGCGCCGCTCTTAAATTACGCGGCAAATCATATGAGCAATCGGCGGAGAGATCTTCAACACCGCCTGTCTTGTGATTCAACGGACTGGTGAATGAGATGGTGCCGAAGACGTGATCGTTGGGTGGCAGTGTTTGTGGACGATCTGTATGGAATTGCGCTGTGGCCTTGTCTTTATCTTTGTCTTTCTCTTTCTTGGTCAGCGTGAAATTCGTATTGAAATTTTTACCAACACTACGCAAGCGCTGCGCTGTCTCACTGCTGATGGTGCTGAAATTCTTATCGAACTTATTCTTGATACCCTTAGTCTTGAGCGCCACACGTTCGCCGATGGATTCGGTGAGTAGTTTAGAGGTGGAACCAATGGATTTCAAGAGCTCACTGCAAGGAAAGGTTTTGAAGAGAGTATAAATGATTAATTAAGTTCTGTTCGAGAGTTGTAGAGTATTTTTTTGTTGGTTCTTTTTTGTGTGCCGTTACCCTCACTTATCACCCATATGTTTATATGTACGTGTTTCCGCCGCAACAACTACCACTTCTTTTATTTTTCTTTGTTAATGTGCAAATTAAATATAAATATTAATAAATTGTTTAATATGAATTGGTGCACTAACGGTGCTCTGATGTGCTCACTAGCACCAAACAAATGAATCTGAAGTTCATGAGCATGCAAAGCGGCCCTATTTATAAAGAAACTGTGGTGTGGCAAGTACGTAAGAGCATACGTAAATTGCTTTTACTGGAAATGTGGCATGCATATAAGTGAGTAAATGCAGCGATAAGCATATGCATATACATATATATATTTTAAGAATATATGTAAATATCAACTTTTCCCCCAAACAAAAGAAAGCGCTATCTATGTATGTGTTGTAATTATTGAGTACAAACAAAGAGCTGCTACAAGCATAGTATAGCTTACATAGCCAGCATTACACTCATATCATATCCATGTAGTTAATTAAGCACTAATAATGCATTGGTAGTGGTGCCTTACTATGAATGCCTTCCCTCCCGAAATGTGCATCTAATTAAAGCAATACACGCGCCGCCCTTCCTTCCATTTCCTTCAGGAAATGCCACTAAATTTAGAAGTCTTTGACGGCGTACAAGACAACATTTATCTACATACACACACACTCATACATATATCTGAATATATATATAAACAATGTCGTGTGACAAACATTCAACATCTGTGTCGTTGATCTTCGGAAGTTATCGCCTATGATGTAAATAAAAACGCACACATTCCCACAAAGTATTTATAATTTTAGAAACGTCAGCTAAGCACTTGAAAAATGAAGTCTCACGAGTGAACGTCATATACAATAGCATATAGAGGGAAGTGTAGCTAAAAATAGAGCATACAATGTTGCTGAAGTCCAAATAATATTTGAGGAGACAGCGTTTGGAGGACTTTGCTAAATTTAGAGAAGATATAAATGTGCTGTACACAATTAGGATATGTGAAAATTAAGATTATATCCAGCTGTTTTGGTCCAATCACTTAAGCGGTTTTACTCACTCATCCATAAACCTATAAAGATTGCTGATAGATCGAGAACAGAAGATAAAAGTTAGATAACTTTATTGCGTTGAGTCTAAGATCTTTAAGATCTCTCACAACTATCTCGAGGCCTAGATAATGTTTTTGAACGTTTAAAGTTCTCTGACGAGATAGCCAGCAGTGAGCTAAGAGTTATACCGCACGAATAATAAAATGGAAAAGGATGGCTGAATCTCTCTCTCTTCTAAAGCATAATTATAATTTAATTAATTCTTAAGAAGACATATAAGATTTATGTTATAGCTGGAGGGTATCCAATATGTTTTTATGTGAAGTTTTCCTTGAACTTGTGCGTGGTTCATCTCGAAATAGTTCTCAGCGTACATAACATATATGTATTAATTCTCCAAACAAAAAGCTCGAGAGATATTTATTTGGGTTCTGAGAAGTTTAGTAGTACTTCAGTTCAAATTGTTATTGTTCCATAAAACCATCAAGATCAGTATATTCGATAAATAAGAACATAAAATCAATCAAAAATAGGCTAAGGCTAGGCACATAGTGAAGCGAATAAAAAGACCAGAACAATAACGAATAAAGAAGCGAGAAAAAAATATAATATTAAAGTAAAAATCTAATTAAAACAATTAAGGAAGGGCTAAGTTCGGGTGTAACCGAACATTTTATACTCTCGCAATTTATTTTTTAACTTTATTTATATTATATAATACACAATTTGACCCACATATTCGTCATATATATTGTATAAAGTCCATTGAAAGTTGGAAATCATAATATTCCTCGTATTCGATATATGATTTTTAGAATGGGACTGCCACACTATAAGCATAGTATTTGTGCAAAGTTCTGCACCGATATCTTCACTAGTGCTTACTTTATATATTGTAAAGTTAACGATTCAGATCGTCTTAAAATTCTGGTATATAGGAAGTAGGCGTGGTTGTGAAGCGATTTGGCCTACACACAACATATCATTGGGATGTAAGGAAACTATTACAAACCAAGTTTCATTGAAATCGGTCGAGTAGTTCCTGAGATATGGTTTTTGACCCATAAGTGGGCGACGCCACGCCCATTTTCCATTTTGTAAAAAAATCTGAGTGCAGCTTCCATCTGCCATTTCTTATGTTAAATTTGGTGTTTTTGACGTTTCTCGTTAGTGAGTTAACGCACTTTTAGTAAATTTCAACCTAACCTTTGTATGGGAGGTGGGCGTGGTTATTATCCGATTTCTTTCATTTTTGGACTGTATTAAGAAGTGGCTAAAAAACGACTGCAGAAAGTTTCCTTGATATAGCTTTAATAGTTTGCGAGATATATACAAAAAACTTAGTAGGGAGCGGGGCATCGCCCACCTCACCAAAAAAATTACATCCAAATATGCCCCTTCATAATGCGATCCTTCGTACTAAATTTTATTTCCATAGCTTTATTTATGGCTTAGTTATGGCACTTTATGTGTTTTCGGTTTTCGCCATTTTGTGGGCGTGGCAGTGGTCTGATTTTGCTCATGTGTGCTCAAGTTTGCCAAGTTTCATTAAGATATCTTAATTTTTACTCAAGTTACAGCTAGCACAGACGAACGGACGGACAGACAGACATTCGAATTTGAACTCCACTCTTCACCCTGATCACTTTGGTATATATAACCCTATATCTAACTCGTTTAGTTTTGGGTGTTACAAATAACCGTTATGTGAACAAAACTATAATACTCTCTAGCAACTTTGTTGCGAGAGTATAAATATAAATATATTCTTAAAAGATATAATTTTCAAATCTATATTGGAAAAACAATTCACTATACTTTTCGCATACTTTTTACAACTTTTTCCGATTTGTATTGCAGTTTTAAACCTTTTTTCACAAAATGATTCTTTTAAAAAATTTCTATTATTTGTATAAAGCTCTCTTCACTTTTTAGTCACTATCTTTTACACGGATCGCGACAGTTCCACTTTGCTTTTGTGCTTGAACTAAACTAAACATAATCCATTAGCGTTCCTTGCATTTATACAGTTAACTCAGTAGGCCTACCGAATGTCGATAATGATTTAATTTGGTTTAGGAAAATGAGCAATAATAAAGATAAAATGTTAGATGGGCGTGAACGTCAGAAGATTATATCAATAACTATAGGGCTACTACGCTTTACGCATTACGACAATAAACATAATTCGGCATTAATTGGAGATCCTACAGGAAATTATTAATGATAATAATATTTTGAGCTAATTAGCGATAATTTTAGTACAAAATGTATGCTTGAACTTCATGTATAGCTTCAATG
The DNA here is from genome assembly GCF_028554725.1 of Zeugodacus cucurbitae. Lineage (NCBI taxonomy): Eukaryota > Metazoa > Arthropoda > Insecta > Diptera > Tephritidae > Zeugodacus > Zeugodacus cucurbitae. Next base: position 59,242,685 of record NC_071670.1, read on the forward strand.
TTTAGTATATAACGATCTCACAACTGAATCAACTAATCTTAAGATAAGTTAGAACTTCGTAAACTGTGCTTAAATCAGATCTTAACTATAAATTCTACTTTGTAACTGATTTTACCATCTCAGAATCTTTTGATTTTCATTCTATCAATTAACTTTCCCACAATCTATTGTCAATAGTTAAGGATTATATAGATTACGGTATGTATGTACTATGTATTTCTGGTGGTATATGGTCTAGATTTTCTAGCGGGGCATTTTTATACGCATATATTACGCATGATTTTTGGCATTAAGCACCAGAAAAGCATATTCGTTTTCATTCATAAATTTCATTATCATATCTCGTGGAGTTGATTTGTCCCCAACTGAAGTCGACATAAATCAGTTACACTATTTGTATTAACAGATATCTGGGAAAGTGTAAACATTGACGCAGCTAATACATATAATAGCTGGACGTCAGAGAGAAAACTTTATCGTACAATTAACGTATGATATAACGTCATTCAGTGACGTAATAAGGTCATAGTGTTGACTCAATAACAAAAGGACTAAATAACTACTACCAGATGCGAGTGTAATCTGATATAATCGATCTGAACCTTCAATATCTTCTCTAATTGTATATGACTCCAATGTTCTTATTTTAAGAACCTTAAAATAATGTAATAATATCTTAAAATTAGGTTTGATAAGGTAACACTAAGAGAGATCCTTTTCAGTTTAGATATTATCTCGCTATATATATATATATATATATATATATATATATGGCATATATATATATGGCATATTCAAATAATCTTCTAAGTCTATAAATTCTTAAAATCACAACTGTGTTTCCACAAAGGATGGACCTAAAACCGGTGATTTTATATATCCACACAAAGAAACTCTATCTCTTCGAAACCTACTAGTCATAATGGAGTGATTTGTGATTTGGTTCACAATAAGATTTCTGAAAATACATTTCTATGACGACTTTATATGATTTAATTACGATGGGAACATCATTGTAGTAATGGACTTATAGATTAAGATCTTTGCTATTTCAGTAAAAGGGAATAGAAATATTAATCCCGGTCTTTATGCTTTAATTTGAAACCCACTTAGAGGCCAACTCGCCCATAATGGTACTATCCCAAAGGCTTATACTCTCAAATATCTCTCCATTCATAAAGCAAAATCGCGTATCTCATACACCACTTGATCGGTCTTAAGAAAATGTCCAAAAAATATTAACTGACGGTTAGAATGTCATGGCACAGTCTTGGTATAAAAATCAGTTTTCAAACATGTCTACTTCCGATTTCTAATCTGTTCGTTCATTAATGACGAAAACTGAAACACATCGCAGTCCGTATACGATTCCATATCTCCTAATTGGTTCAATCATATTGGTTCATACTTATGTAGGTTCATATCTACATTTGAAGTCTGATTACTGTTATTCCTCTTAACTTTTCAATGGATGTGTTCGAATTACAAGAGACCTATCTAAGCCCCTTCCTACATTTTGAAGAAGGTTCATATCTTTTCCGCTACTCTATTATTTTCTTCTTTCTGCCTTTAGTCCTTTCTTTCTTGCTCCTTCTTAGAAATATCAGTTCAATATCAATTAGATACAAAAATGTATGTGAATTTGTTAAAAAATATTACTGTGCATCAACCCAGAAGTAATCTTATTAGAAGTACAGTTATGTGCATTAGGCAGGCAGTGCAAAAAAATTATATACAAACACCGGTTAATTGTCAAACTACCGTTTCGAGATAAATATGTTAGCGCCATTAGCATGCAAAATAAGTCAAACACCATTAAATTTGAAATATAAATATTTTTAGAATATAACCGTGTAACTGTTCATAAGGTGATAAGCATTACTTGTTGACTTTAGTTTGATTGCACGCAAAGGCGGTTTCATGGACATTGACGGTGGTTGGTGCAGTGAATGCGCCTTTGTCGTTCGTTTGGTTGCCGCCGGTAATGCAAGTGAATTGATTGTTTAATTTATTGCTGTTGGTGTTGTTGTTGTTATTGCGGCCACTATCGTCGCTATCAAATGCAATATCAACCTCAGCGTCGTCATTGTCGCCATCATCATCATCATCGTGAGTGCTGATATCGCTCGTATTGTACGACACATAACGGTTCAAATTGCATTTGCCACCTACATCGCTTACATACCCGGGTGAAGGTGATTTGAATTTCGCATTATCCGCGCCCTCATTCGACCCGTCCAAGGATGAGTTCAGCGTTGCATTGGACGCCGACTTCTGTTTGTAACTGACGCTGAATGAGCGATCACCGGCGCCGCCGCAGAGATCATCCATGGTCACCATGTAACTGCTCGTCGTGGACACCTCACTACCGATGGAATAACGCTGTGCGCGATTGGCGCGGTCTCGCTCCACGCTGAGGTACGTCTTCGGCGGCAGTTCCGGCGCTTTACGCATAGCCGAGCGATTGTTCGACGGCGAGGAGGATGTCGATGTGTCGGGTGAAGTTTCCTTGCTGATGGCGCCGGTGCAGCGCGTCAACTGTGGATAGAGCGTTGGCATTTTTGGCGACGGACTACGTAACTGTGTATTCTCGTAGATGCTGTTGGCATTCTCGAAGTCCGTATTTTGTGGCTTACGCGGCCGCGGCGCTGGCGTTGGTGTGGCGTAGATGGGTGCGGGTGGAACCTCCTCATTCGCGTTCGGACCATACAAGTCATTCGTTTCGGTTAGTATGGACTTGCGCGTACCACAGCTGCTGGTATCTTCCTGATCGGAGTGCGTGCCGAAAAAGATTTTATTATTCGGCACTTTTTCGCTGCAATTTGTGATTGTGTGTATATTCTCGGAGTTGATGTTGAGATTTTTGTTGATCAACTCAACTGTGACGTTTTCATAGTCGGTTTTGCGCAACTCCGGGTAGAGCCGACGCGGCGCGGGTACAGGTCGACAAGAATCCTCTTGTTCCATATTGCAGCTGTAACGAGAAGAATGGAAAACGCTAAAAATAAAGTGTGTGTGATCGAGAGTTCGTACAGAGTTTTGTAAATAATTTGGAAAAAATGAGGTTAGGATGAATAATTTTTTATTTCTATAAATTTTGGGTTACAACAGAGATGTTAGTTGTTAAGTAACATTTTGTTGCAGTTATTGTATTTGAGTTATAACGTTTTTAGTTACTGTAAGTGGAAGTAAACGTGAAGAAGAGTAATTATTTTCAATTAATTTTCAAAAATATAAAAATTTGAATATTTAATTTGCAGATTCGAACAAGAACTAAAAAAACGGATGTAAATATTTCTTTTTTTACAATATTTAATATGGAAAAAAATATAAAACAATGTAATCTTGGTATAAATATTAAAAAATAATATATTTTTTAATAAAAAAAAATATTTTTAAGAAGAAATATATTATTAAGAGAAACATTTTTTTTTAATATTTGATCAACTTCGCGCCACAGTGCAGAAGCCTTAACTATTTAAGATTTTCAAATTAACGTTGAAAATTAGCAAAGTAAGATTTTAAGAACAAAAATTATTTGTTTTTGTTGTCAATATTTTAAAACCACAACAATGCCAATTAAAAATTAAAAATGTTTTAGGTGATATTTTAAAAATCATAAAAAAAGGTTTAATAATTTTTAAGTAAGTTAAGCCGTGCTTAAACCGCAAACCACAATTTCTTACAAATATTCATACATATATATATATCCACCACTCACTGATGTCGTAACAAACAGCTGGCTTAAGAGCTTACTTAAATACCGAAGTAAATGCAATATTTCATCATTCATATTTAATTTCTTTTAAGTGATTTTCAATTCAAATTCATAAAAAATGCATTTAAATCGCACCAAAGCTCGACTTGTGTAACGTTCAACGTAAGATTGTAAAGATTGCATTGCTCAAAATCACCGTGCGCCCTCAGCCAAAATCAAACAAAGAGATGCAACGACTAAGCGGTGAAAGGCAGCGCGTGCACTGCAATCGGCTTTTCGGTTTTATTGGCAATTCTCATTGACATTGTATTGCAAATATGCAAAGTATTAAAAATTTACATAACCTCCGACTCTATACAATTTCGACAAAACAATGATGGGAAGTCGCGCAATCGGCTGCTGTATTTCCAATTGCACCGATGGGGTTTAGTATTTCGATTTCGGAACCGTATGTTTGGCAAGCGCAATATATTCCCCCTCGCTTTCGCTGGCCTTCGGATGTAGTGTGCGGTGAGTGTGGCTAGCGGATGTTAATTATAACAACGATCGCTGATCGGGTGTTGCAGTAGCGTTCGCCAATGCTTTGTTTATTGCAGGTAAATATTCCGATGTTCAATTTTTAGTTTTTCTTTTCCGTTCCTTTAATAATCGGCCATAATTTGAAACACTATAAGTAAATTGTAAATTCAAAGGTTCGTGGAACCCACAAAGACCCTAATTTCTGATATAAAAACGTCGAATAGAGGCTAAAAATAAATGGCAATGCACCACAAATTAAAATAACATAGCTTAGTCAACTTTTTTCAGAAGTAACTGTGGCCTTACCAAGACATGGGGCTCTGTTGTGACGGACCTTTCCCTTCTTCACAGCAAACAGTGACCAAGAGGCTAATCTATGTTAGCCAATTGGTCGTAAGAACCAGAACGAGATGGAAAAGTCAAACAACAATATAAACAGCCAAACAGCGGAAAGGGAACTCCTAGCTCAAGGAGAAGACCACGCTTCCTTGATGCCCTAACGGCAGAGGAGCATTCGCTGTTCGAGGAGTACGCGAGAGCCGACGATGTACCCTCAATGAGCAGCGACAGAGTAGGCAAGCCACTACTTCTGGCATCCCAGGCGGAAAAAAGCTCAAAGGAGGTTCGAGCAGGTACGAACCCCACTAATGTACCCTTTATCGCTAAGGAAAGCAGTAAGGAACCGGCAAAGCAACGGCCCAGCACAGGAGTCCACAGGAGACGGAGACATAGGTGGGGTAAATACCCTCCGCTATCTGAGGCAGGCGGCCCCGACGACTCCGTAGGGTAGGGCTGAGTCTGGATCGACCTCTCTTCGTTTAGATACATATAAAATTCAAGAACAAAAGTAAGGAAGGGCTAAATTCGAGCGAAACCGACATTTTCTATTCTAGCAAATCGGATTATTCGGCACAAAGTCCACTAGAATAACGAAAATCGTTATATATTATATATGAGGGCTGGGGTAATGCCTGAACCGATTTCACTAATTTTTAACACCATTATATATAATATCCAAGACTATACATTCACTTAATTTTTTAAGATATCTCTCATATTAACCGATATAAAATTCACCGATAGTTTATCCTAAAGCTAAACTAAGCTTAAGCTAAGCTACAGGGAGTAATTTTTGATTTTGCCAACACAGGGGCACATTATTATAAAAAAAAACAGATCCCCCCTGAATTTCACTGAAATTGATTGTGTAAAATCCAAACTCAATCTTGTTAAATGAGAATTAATTTTAATTAATTAATTTCCCGCATTAATCTTTAACAGACTTTTCGACGAGGTTTTCAAACTAAATTTCAAAATGCCAAGAATGTAAACCTGCTTGCAGCTGCGGCTTGGATTGCAATATCACAAACATTTTTATAAATTTCTGTACACCTTTACGACTTCAAAACAAAAACAAAAAAGCTAAACAACTTATTTCAAACAAATATTTATTAATAATTAATTTATTATATAAATATATGCAAAGTAACATTCGTATGCGATAAAAGCTTATACATAGCTAAATAAGGAATTTTAGAATTTACTTGACCAAGCGCAATTCATTAGAAATGTATGCATTTGCAGTAAAGAATTTATTTATGTTTTTTTCCAATCACGGGGTACGTGCAATAACCTGTCTCAGATTACACATTACACAGTGGTGCTCAACCTTTATTAAAAGTTGTACGCGAGACTACTTTAAAGTTCATTTCAAATTATTTCAACTTTTATTAAAATCTTCATTTAAGAGGCACTGCAATTAAAAACAATTACACACACAAACATTTTTACAGCGATAACCTCACACACGTACACACATACAACTGTTTATTACTCAACCATGCCGTCGAATAAAGCGTGTGGCATTTACTATAAGCTTCGCACACAAAAGCGCACAAGTGAAGAAATATTTTGCATTTGCATGTCAACAAGTTGGCGTTATAATTTTAATATGCGAATTGGCACAACAGCAAACCAAGAGAATGGCTTACAAAAGCTACAACAACTACACTTAGCAAATGCAAATATGAAAACAACACGTGTGTGAGGGCAAGTGTGTTGAAAAAATTAAACAAAAAACTTATTATAGTCGGTATTAGGGGGGTGCTTTATTTGAAGGGAATGTGAAAATAATTTTAGAGATTTTTAAAGTATAAAATCCGGTTGTATAAATAAATGTAAGTTATTTCTAAAGATCAAAAATTCTTTGTAGTGAATATTACGGTAGTTCTTTATTTGAAAGGAATTTGAAAATAATTTTAGAAATTAAAAAAACATTGATGCCATGAAAATATCAAAGTTTTGAGTGTAAACCATAAAAAAAATTATGTTTAATTCATTTATTTATTATTATATTTTTTAATAAAAAAATATTTTTTTTTAATTATATTTTTATATTTATATTTTTTTTTTATAAAAAAATTATTTATTTAATTTATTTACTATAAAATTAAGTTTTTTAAATAAAAAATTATTTTTTAACATGAAAATATCAAAATTTTTAGTGGAAATCATAAAAAAATTATGTTTAATTAATTAATTAACAACTATTTTTTTAATTCATTTTTTTTTTGTTTTTATTAAAAACTTTTATTATAATTATTCTTTATAAAAATTAAAATTTTTTTATAAAAAATTATTTATTATATTTTTTTTTATAAAAGTTATTTTTTTATAATTTTATTTTTATATTTATATTTTTATTTTTTTATAAAAAATAATTTGTTTAATAATAATATATTTTTTTAATAATTTTATTTTTAAATTAATTTTTTTTTTTAATAATTTATTTTTATCTAATTTTTATTTTTTGTAAAAAATAATGTATTTTTTTTTTAATTATTTATTTAATTTTTTTGGTGTAAAAATTATTTTTTTTTTATAATTTTATTTTCATATTTTTAATTTTTTATAAAAAATTATTTATTGCTTAATTTTTTTTTTATAATTTTACTTTTATAATTATATTTGTATAATTTTTTTTAATAAAAAATAAATTATTTTTTTATTTTTTGTTATAAAAAATATTTTTTTATTTCTTTTTTTTATAAAAAATTATGTATTTTTTAAATATTTTTTTTTATTTAAATAAATATATTAATAAAATTTTACAAATTTTAAGTATTTTATAAATTTTTGGATTTTAATGAAATTTATTTTTAAATCTACTTTTTGTTCGAAAAAGCTTAAAAGCTTTTGAACATATTTTCTCTAACCGCAAGCATATACATATATTTGCCATTCGCGAACATTTCGAACCACCCTAACATGAAGTTAGTATTTATAAAGTAGAATAACAGCCAATCTGACTCTAGCGCTTGCGTTTCGAGTTCATTCGTCTTGTAAGATCAGCAACTTTTGTTTATCAACAAAAGTCACGCAGAAACAAGTAAACAAACAAATTAATATAAATATACACACACAAACCCACAAATGAGTATAAGCACCAACGCAGCAATGAACAACAACAAGCACTAGACTCGGTCAAATAAATTAAAAAAGGGCTCAATATAAATACAAACTGAAATGCGAATTTTCACTTTATGGCACACACTGCACATATTTACACACAAGTGTACATCGGTGCGGGCATATGAGTACGCGAGTATTTCCTGCTTCATTGCAATTTTGTGCCGTGCCACTTAATTTGATGACTCGTTGAGTCGCGGCAACTCATATTTCTGCCAATTAAACTGAACGAAATCGAAATCTGCGCTCGCGAATGCCATTTTAAATACTCAGAAGCGCGGGAGGGGCACACAAGTGTTGACCACCCAGTTATTTTCCATTCTATGTGTTGAAATATCTGAGGAATTCGGTATATTTGCTTCATCAAGTTTCATATTAAATGCGGCTAACAGATTTTTTTGAAGTGGTATTTTAATAAAAAGCTAATATGTAAGAAGGGACTTGAAGAATTGCTGACGATAAGCTTAAAAATAAATGCAGCATAGTTGATAATAAATTCTACTAGCACCCTCATCTCTACAAATATTTATTAACGGCACATACATAAATAATTACTCACAAATGATGTCGAAAAAAAACTTTTTTCATTGGAATTAAAATATTTAAGTTTCTCATGACCTACAACTCAAATGACTCTAAATTCACTGTGAGTCACGAATTTGATAATATTTTTTCGAATTTTGAAATTTTTTTTCGATTTTTTGGTACCTCTTTTCACCGAAAGTTTGTCAAGGTCATGACTTCTAAGTTTCAAATTCTTGAAACTCAAAACATTTCAAATGGAAATGTCACAATTAGCTTTAATGCTGATGGCAGTGAGAACGTGATTTGTACGATAGACATTGGAATAGCATTTAAAAAGACATATCTTCATTAATTTGTACGTGATTATAACCTTTTACAGTTATAGCAGAGTTTTAAGAGAATATGAGATGTCTAAATACTGAAACTAAAAAGTTGAGAGTGTAACTAAATGAGAGTAATGAGAGAGGGCCAAGATATCTAGAAATGATAGCGTGGTCAGTTATTGAGCAAGCAATACACTCCCTCATGCTGGACAACTATTGTTCCTAGAATAGAAGACGTTGAAACTATCATAACTTACATCAATTAAGTTTTCTAAGAATCTTGAATTTTGGATACTCTTTATTTTATTTTATATTTATTATTATTATTTATTATTATTAATATTAATATTTTTTCTCTTTTTATGTAAATATTTTTATTTCTGTTTATGCCTAAATGTCAAAGCCCCCAAATAAAGCAGCGCGTTTTTTTTCGAAGCCATTTCCGATTATATAATTACACCGAGTATTAGCGTCGTGATCTGAATAGGAATTTTGATTTGTAAAGCAATTTGTATATATACAATTCTTTCGAAGAATGCCTCACTACAACAATAACAAAAACCCGCCCTCATTGTAAATATGTCTGTACTCGCACTCTTAGTCATATAATTAATAAATAATAAACTTTCGCAAGTACTGAAGCATAACATAAATATAAATATCGTGTATTTAAAGACTGTGAGTGGATATAAAATTTATCTATATAGCAGCATGATTCATGATTCATGCTATAAATCGGTTGAACTTCGACACAGCGTGAGTTCGTCACAGTTTTGAATTGATATACTAAATTCGTTTCATCACTTAAGCTATAGTCATTTACTCATTCATTATACTATTTTTGTAGAGGTTAGGTACAATTTTGGAATAAGAAAAATATTTATTATTTTTTAAATTTATTTATGGAAGCTGTCATAAAGGTTCTACTAATTAGAAAAATTAGTTTTAATTAAATTAAGATCACAGTATGTAATCACAAACTTCGTAATTGCTATCTAATAATCTAATTTCTAATCACGAATCTAAAAACTAGGTTACAACTAAGATGATACCGTTCTTAAAACTCTACTAGTTGTAAATTAGTAGTATGTATATACTGTTGCATGCATGTATACCTTTATAAATGAATTATAGGTATATATTTATTCAATGATTCAGTTTTATCGCGTTATCATAGTGGTTTTCTATAGAAACGCTTTTAGTTGGTCAATGCATGGGTTTGTCATCGTTACATAATGCAAGTGTTGAAAGAATGTACATAGATTACAAAACAAAAACAAACAAAAAAAAAGCAATTGAAAGAAATATCTTGTATTTATTATTTTTTGTGATTTTTTAGAATTGTTTTTCTACGATCAGTATATAGATATAGCCTTAAGTTTATTATTATTTATTAACATATATTTCGGCAGTATAACTGTAAATTTTAAGCTAAAAATATTGTGTAGAACATGAGTTACAGCGTTTTGAACACCCCCACCCCCCAAAAAATGGACTCGCACTTCCTCCACGATTCCTGTTGATTGGCTTATCGGAAACAAAAAGTTAGCGGCGTTTTAATATGTAAGCTTGGATGTATGAAATGCACTACGATATAGTGAATATACAAAAAATGGACTTTTGGAAGACATTTGAAAAAAAAAATTGTGAATTTTGCGTTTATTTTTAGTATTTTGGTATAAAAAATTCAATTTTTCAATTTTGGAATTTTGTATCAATAATCGTGCGTTCCATGCGTTTACATGTGCTGAGTGCACGCAAGAAAAACTAAAAAACGAATTTCTTTACTACCGTATTGTAGACATGTTAAGAAAGCAATTTTGAGCCCATCATATGTGATGACCCCCTTAAGGGGCTTCAGCAAGGAAACATTTTGGTTTTTTAGTTTTAAAGTTCATTTGGTACAGTAAAAGCTCTTTATTCGCGGGGTATAAGTTCCATAAATATGCCGCGAATACAGAAACCGTGAATACGGGATGGTAATTTATATGGGATTATAGGGGATATGTTCCTAGGTGACAAAAACAAAAAAAAAAAAAAAAACAAATAAGTATATAAAACAAGTAAGGAAGGGCTAAGTTCGGGTGTAACCGAACATTTTATACTCTCGCAATTTATTGATGTAATTTTATAAAGACAACACAATTCGACCCATATATTCGGCATAAAGTTCAATAGAATAACGAAAACCATTATAAATAGTATATGGGGACTGAGGTAATTCCTAAACCGATTTCACTCGTTTTCACCACCAAGATACAATGTATCGAAGACTATACGATCACTTAATTTAATATTACTTATAATTAGGTATATAGGATCTGGGGGAAATTATGACCCGATTTTTACCATTTCAGGTACAGAGAGAAACTGTTATAAGAAAAAAATTCAGAGGGAATGAATTACATTAAAATATCTGAGGGATTTACCTATATTTTCGGTGAAAAATTAACCTTAGGCACTGAGTTCTTCATGCTTGATATCAGGGGCCTTGAAAAGTCATGGTCCGATTTTGAAAATTTTTCCACAAGTGATGTCACAGCTCAAATACAGTATTTGTGTAAAGTTTTATTCCGCTAGCTTCATAGGTTCCTTATGAATACATTATAAAGTGAACGAATCAGATGGAATTCAAAATTGGGTTATATGGGAAGTAGACGTAGTTGTGAACCGATTTCGCCCATATTCCACCCGTGTCATCAGGGTGTCAAGAAAGTGTTATATACCGAATTTCATTGAAATCGGTCGAATAGTTCTTGAGATATGGTTTTTGACCCATAAGTGGGCGACGCCACGCCCATTTTCCATTTTGTAGAAAAATCTCAGTGCAGCTTTCTTCTGCCATTTCTTATGTAAAATTTGGTGTTTCTGACGTTTTTCGTTAGGGAGTTAACCCACTTTTAGTAATTTTCAACCTAACCTTTGTATGGGAGGTGGGCGTGGTTATTATCCGATTTCTTTCATTTTTGGACTGTATAAGAAAATGGCTAAAAAAACGACTGCAGAAAGTTTGGCTTATATAGCTTTATTGGTTTGCGAGTTATATACAAAAAACTTATTTGAGGGCGGGGTCACGCCCACTTTTCCAAAAAAATTACATCCAAATGTGCCCCTCCCTAATGGGATCCTATGTTCCAAATTTCATTTTCATAACTTTATTTATGACTTAGTTATGACACTGTATAGGTTTTCGGTTTCCTCCATTTTGTGGGCGTGGCAGTGGACCGATTTTGCCCATTTTCGAAAGCAACCTCCTCAGGATGCCAAGGAACATGTGTTCCAACTTTCATTAAGATATCTTAATTTTTACTCAAGTTATCGCTTGCACGGACAGACGGACAGACGGACGGACAGACGGACGGACAGACATCCGGATTTCAAATCTACTCGTCATCCTGATCATTTATGTATATATAACCCCATATCTAACTCTTATATTTCTTGGTGACACAAACAACCGTTATGTGAACAAAACTATGATACTCTGTGCAACAGGTTGCGAGAGTATAAAAATGATTTAATTGAAGTTTTTGAACATTTTAATTAATTATCTTAAGGCTTACGAAATGGTTTGAAGAATTTTGTAATTTTTTCTTGCTTAGCAGTTTTCAAAAGCTCCTTCAATTCAGACTGATACACAGCAGTCGCATTAGCAAATTGTATCTTAAAAATTAGACTTCGTTCCATAGACGCATCAATGTTCATAAAGAAATCGCATAGCTCATTCGCAGGTGATCTAGTCGGGTGTGCTCATATAATTAAGCCAATGTAACGAAACCTTAGCAATCACTATCTGTGTAAAAAAAAAATATTAAAAAAGTGAAGAGTTTATTGGTTCCATTTAATTTAAAGTGTTTTTTGAAAGTTTTCTAAAAAATAGGTAAGAACAAGAGTTCAGTTCCATGTGAGCCCCTTCTATATGTAAATATTACCAAAAGTTCAAAAATATTCCGAAAATAGTGGAATATTTAACATTTTCTTGTAATAAGATCTATTTTACTTTTTTATTAGTCCATTCGACAAGAATATTGGGTAGGCTACCTATTGGAATAATTTTATTATTATGTATGTACTTATTAGATCCGCGAATAAAAAAAATTTTAGTCGCGAATATAAAAATTGGGTCTCATTTTTTTAATCCGCGAATAAAGGAAGCGCGAATAAAGAGTTTACTGTATTTTGAATTATGATTAGCATAGAAAAAATTTTAATATCACAAACAGCAATGAAAATGATCAGTATTGAAATAAGGATATACATTATGAAATAAGGATTCAATCAACTAGAATCTAGATTTTAAGATCCAGATATCTTCTAGAATTTGTTTGGTTTAAGATTTTCGAAAAAATCGTATGGATTTTTTGGACTTTAGATTCTATGAAGAAACCCGGCTTCATTATTATATTTTATATTTTTATTCTTATTATATTTTTACTTTCTGTCAAAAGTAGTTAGCATTAAAAGTGGCCAAACAGAAAATAAAGCACTTGAAGACAATCTTTAATTGACCATAAAAGCTAATTTATATCTAAGGCATAATACTTGTGAAGTGTTACAAAGCCACCATAACAAAAAATATTGTCGAATAAATTTGAGGGACTATGCAATTGGACTTAAACCACATGGCTATGTTGGAATATGTTTCATAACTGTTGGGACTTAAGAGCATAGGCTTTAAATTTAAGTGAAATATTGCATTCGCTTTTTTTTCTTACATAAAACATATGGAAAGCATCTATTCAACCAACCAACAAAGACTGAAATAAAATTACGACACACAACGTCATAAACGATACGAATTGTCAAGCTTTCATGGTAATGACAAGCAAAGCCTTCCACCATACATGAGGCTGTCTAAAGCAAGTATTTTCTCTTTCAATTAAAATTTCCAGTAACTGGAGATTAGTTTCCGACTCCTCTCATCTCATTATTATGATATATGTATGTCTTATTACTTAATTATTTTCATAATATGGCATCGGCATCGGTTATCGTAATGGCCATAGAGATATGAAAAGAAACTTTCTCGAAGAAAGTAAAATAGAAAACTTGAACTATACGCAAACTATAAGATTAGTTATGTGACAAATCACCGTAACGAATAAGCGACAGTGTTTTATTTCACAAAATTACCAGATTCTGAGCCTGTGATGAAACTGTGTTGTAGAAGCGCTTTTTATAGAATATTCCAAAGCAAACTCAGATGAAAAGTAGAAAAAGAAACTTCGATGCTGTTTGATTTGAGATTTGTTTTACTTTGTTTATAAGCACACGAGCAACATTTGTGCTTGCAACATTTTACAACGAGAGTAATCAAGCCTAACGCCAGCTTGGCTGCGATAAACTCGTTGTAAACATTGATTGATGTGCTGTATATATAAATTGAAATTCATGTAACTAAATCCGCACCTATAATAGGTGTGTATATGTAACCAAAAGTAGAAATATCTTTATGCTAGAATATAGCGTTCAGCGTATTTTTAACCCAAGCGCTGTGTCAAGCTCGTGTGAATCATGCTTGTATGAGTGGCTTGAAATCGAAAACGTGTTAGTTGGCTAACCTGTATTTAAAATATGTATGAATATTCAAGTTTGTAGCGATATAAATATATACATACATATTTTCGATATGTGTTATGACAAAGGAGCATAATATGTGTTATGATATGTTACATAATTGTAAAAATATTGCATAATATATTTCGCGTGATTGGAATAATAATTAATATTTTTAATAAGAAAAGTATTCGAAATTTGAAATGAAATGTATTCATAAAATTGAAGTCGAGATTTTAGTGATCTTAATATGAAATTTCCTATATAGTAGTAATCTGTGCGAAAAGGCTATAAGTTAAATATGAGTATTTAATGATCTACTGAGTTTTTGAATCAGTATACCAGAAACATTAAAATGCTGAAATGTTCCACTTGTTCAGTTGACTTTATTTACACCAAATGAAACTAAAAATATTTGTGTATTTTTATACCCTGAACAGGGTATATTAAGTTTGTCACGAAGTTTGTAACACCCAGAAGGAAGTGTCGGAGGTCCTATAAAGTATATATATAAATGATCAGTATGTTTAACTGTCATGTCCGTCTGTCCGTCTCTCTGTCTGTATATATACGAACTAGTCCTTCAGTTTTTAAGATATCGTTTGCAGATGTTATTTTCTCTTCAAGAAGCTGCTCATTTGTCGGAACTGCCGATATCGGACCACTATATCATATAGCTGCCATACAAACTGAACGATCGGAATCAAGGGCTTGTATGGAAAACTTCCGCATTTTACTACATATCTTCATGAAATTTGGTGTGAGTTATTGCTCATAGAAATAATTTAATCTCAGATAAAATTGTTCAGATCGGTTCACTATAGCATATAGCTGCCATACAAACTGAACGATCGGAATCAAGGGCTTGTATGGAAAACTTCCGCATTTTACTACATATCTTCACGAAATTTGGTGTGAGTTATTGCTCATAGAAATAATTTAATCTCCGAAAAAATTGTTCAGATCGGTTCACTATAGCATATAGCTGCCATACAAACTGAACGATCGGATTAAAGGGCTTGTATGGAAAACTTCCGCATTTTACTACATATCTTCACGAAATTTGGTGTGAGTTATTGCTCATAGAAATAATTTAATCTCCGAAAAAATTGTTCAGATCGGTTCACTATAGCATATAGCTGCCATACAAACTCAACGATCGGATTCAAGGGATTGTATGGAAAACTTCCGCATTTTACTACATATCTTCACGAAATTTGGTGTGAGTTATTGCTCATAGAAATAATTTAATCTCAGATAAAATTGTTCAGATCGGTTCACTATAGCATATAGCTGCCATACAAACTGAACGATCGGATTAAAGGGCTTGTATGGAAAACTTCCGCATATTACTACATATCTTCACAAAATTTGGTGTGAGTTATTGCTCATAGAAATAATTTAATCTCCGAAAAAATTGTTCAGATCGGTTCACTATAGCATATAGCTGCCATACAAACTCAACGATCGGATTCAAAGGATTGTATGGAAAACTTCCGCATTTTACTACATATCTTCACGAAATTTGGTGTGAGTTATTGCTCATAGAAATAATTTAATCTCAGATAAAATTGTTCAGATCGGTTCACTATAGCATATAGCTGCCATACAAACTGAACGATCGGATTAAAGGGTTTGTATGGAAAACTTCCGCATATTACTACATATCTTCACAAAATTTGGTGTGAGTTATTGCTCATAGAAATAATTTAATCTCCGAAAAAATTGTTCAGATCACATAGTTACTAAAAGAAATGCACCTGTGAAGGGTATATTAGCTTCGGTACAGCCGAAGTAAACGTTTTTTCTTGTTTTTCTCTGTTGTTGAAAAGTTCATTATCTATATTTTTCTTTATTTTCTAAATTAATTATTACAATGTAACTTTTCCTTAAAAAAGTGACATCATAAATCTCTTAGTGTTCAGCAGTGTGGTCTAGTCATAAATAACATTACATAGCTTAAAATACCAAATTGAAAAAAGAAGTAATTTTGCAAATTGCTTCCTTTGGCTATATAGAAATCTACCACAAGCTTAGCTTTCTACGCTGAGACACAGACGTGTCAAAAATTACGTCAATTATAGCTAATTAAAGCATATTAACTATTACATACATAGATGCCAACCACAATTTTCCTTATAATTTGCAAAAAATCAATAAACAAATTAATTAGGAAATTTTTCGAAAAAATTCGAAATGCAAGATTTGAATTTCGTAAAAGTAATCAATCACTTTCTATATTTAAAAGAAATTAAAAATGTGAAAAAGGAAAAAAAGATTTTAATTTTTTTTAAATATTGTGTTTTCTATATATGAACAAAATTATGAAAATTTTTGTTGTCATGTTTAGATCTCAAGTGTTGAATGCGCACAGGTGTCTTACTGAATATTATTTATATATGTATATATATATATAAATTTACGCAATGTGTCACACATATCCGACCGCCAAGTGCCTCTATGAATTAATGAATGAGCGGCTGCCATGAAATTTTGTACAAAAAAAAAAACAAAAAATTAAATACAAAAAAGCTTTTTAACAATTGCACTGGTGGAGGCTATTATAAAAAAGTCGACCACATTTATGACCACAGTGATACATATAATGAAAGTATTGAGAAGCGCAGAAACCGCACTCGTTTAGCTCCACACCCCTCACACTACACTTCCACTAAATAAATGCTTAGCATGAGTGAAACCAATAACAGGCGCGCGATAAAATAAAATATTTTTACAATTTGATAAGTGAATATATTATATATATCATATATATATTTCCTACTGATATGCCGTTAACAAGTGTACTCATTCAAATATATGTACTATTACAGGCAATACAATGCAGGCCTACATACTCGTATATTGAATTACTGATAATAATTTCTGCTCTTCATATTTTTAGTTTTTTTTTTGTTTTTGCCTGACACATATTTCACTGCATTTTATCTGTAATCACACACTGTCTTGTTGTTGCTGTCATGAGCCCTTGTCAACTCGCATATTCTTATATTTGAAGGTGTGTGTGTGTGTGTCTGTATGGAAGTCTGTGGCACTAGGAGTGTTTATTAATTGTTGCTCTTCTATATACATATATGTAAGTACTTAAATGTCAGTGAGTGGCATAGGCGTGTGCGCTCAAAAGCGCTTTAATGTCTCACTGCTCTGTCGGCCTTTGCTGCTTCGTTGGAGTTGCAGCGACTGCATTTGTGTCTGTGTGTGTGTATGTTGATACAATGCAATAGAGCAGCTGAGAAATGTTAGTTAATTGATAAAATATTTCATTTGTATTAAAAAAAATTTAAAAGTGAAAATTTTTTGAAAAAGGTAAATTTTTGAATGGTAAAATTTTAAATTCAATGTTTTCATTGCAATGAAATTACTTACTTGGAATACTTATACTTAACTCACGCTAAAGAACGCACAAAAGCTTCCTCTAACTTAACTTTTTCACTTAATTAGCGCCTAGGCATAATATTTTTTTGTGAAAATTAAAAAAAAAATATTATTTGATTAAGTCTCCAAAATTTATAAAATTTGTCTATTGGAAAAGCAATTTGACATCAGATGAGCAATATTTTTTGCCGCTATTAGAGTTTTATGCATTATTCTATAAAATATTCCCAGTACTACCAATATTTCTAATTCAACTTTATTTTACGACTGATTGTGTAAATATTTTTCACATTTCCGGTCACCATTAAATCAAAAAGTTAAGTGTTGAATATGAATTAAATGAAAAAATACCGAATAATAATAGTTTATCACATAACTATCTATAATTCATGAAGTATTATTGCCATAGTTTTCTATGTTAGACTATTCTCTATCCATTATCTGATAAAACTGCGAAATTCTCATACACATAAATATAATATGTATTAACAATTGAGTGCTATCTTTGATTTAAAAGGTGCTTTCTTACAATATGATGTGTTTTCTTTTGTATTTATGTGTGTATGTATGTATATACAGTGGAACGTCCATAACTGGAACTTTTGAATTGATATTAGAGTTTAGAAATCAAATTTCATACAATTTTGCTTCCATAACTCAAACTTCCCTAACTCGTACTCTTGAAGTGGATATCGAAATCAAATTTCATACAATTTTGCTTCCATAAATCGAACTTTTCGACCAGAACATTATACAAAATTTAAAATTTTACTATCAAGGAAAAATTTTAAAAGAGATCGTATGGGGGCAAACAAAGAATATGGTTTTATACTTATAGATTTCCTAAATCGTGTAACAAAAGTACGAGATACAGACCTCAAGAGCCAAACAATAGCAAAATGCAACAAAACAAATTACAGAATACATGTTTTAATGTATTTAGATACAACTTTTTGCGAAGTAAATAACTAAAACTGTGGGTAAATCTATAATTTACAGCATTTTGAAAAATGCATGTTTTATTGAAAATTTCTATAACTCGAAGTCTCTCTAACTCGAAGTTTTTTTTTTGGATTATGGTGATTCGAGTTAGAGAAGTTCCACTGTATTTATATATGTATTTATTATCTATACATTAAAAACTGTTTTCTTATCTTAGTGGCTATTAAAAGATAACTGCTTTCGCCGATATAGTTTCTAATTGTGTATTAAAACAACAAAAACAAAAAATTTAAAATTTTACGTGATAAAATTAGCTTGATTAATAGCAGCTAATAATTAATAAAAATTAGTAAAGCAAAAAAAAAATGTTAAAAATTGTATAAAAAATTAAAAGCAGGAAATTTTTAATTTACATTTTTTAAATTTATTTTTCAATATTTAAAAAATCTGAAAAATTTCTTCAAAAATATTAAATTTTAAGTTATAAAATGAACCTGATTAATAGCAGCTAATAATTAATAAAAATTAATAAAACAAAAAAATATTAAAAATTGTATATAAAATTTTAGAAAGGAAATGTTTAATTTAATTTTGAAAATTTATTTTTCAATATATTTAGAAATCTCAAAAATTTCTTCAAAAATATTTTTTATTTATTTTTTTTTGTAAAAATCACTCAATTTATCATTTCCGTTGCATCCTTTACCTAATCATCACTACTAATATTTTTTTCTGAGCGTATAGGCTCACACATACACACATATGCATCTCAGTATGCTAGTTAAGCATGTCTGTGTGCTTGCGCTTTATGTTTACTTTTTGAAAAGTCGCCAGACTACTCAAAACGATTACAAAAACTCGAGTTACACAGGTACAAAGGCACATACAGAAGCTGGAATGTATGCTTAGTATATGCATACATACAATATATAAAGCTATACATATGTATGTATATATGCATATAAAGAGATAGATTTAAGCACGAGTTGCGAACAAAACATCATGCAACACAGCCTTCTAATGCTGCAACAATTATTTAAGGCGCGCTCCCCCACACCCAGACCCCGCCTGGTTGCTTTTAAGCTCGGCATTCTTAACACGACTGCTAACTAGCTTTTAATGTTTTTATGTTTCTCTGCTTGTATTTATCTATCTAACATTGCTTTGTGACACAAATAAATGTTTTTTACCTTTTCAAAACTCCATACACTTTCTGAAATTATGCTTCCACCGCTTCTTCTGCTGCTGCCACTGACGAAATAAGTGTTAATTGCTCAACTTTCGAGTAATAACAATTTTTTTGTTGTTGTTGCTGTTGCTGTTGTCATTTAACGCACATCCAGGCTATTCATTCGCATACTTTCGTTAATTGCAAAAGCGCTGGAAGACACTCAGCGCTTTGTTGTTATTGTTTTTTTTTTCGTTTGTGCCAAAAGAAATTTCACCCTTCGTTTATTGTTTAAAATGGTCGCAACACATATGTATGTATCACTAACTACTATTATTTATGTATGTATGTACAGCAGTGTGTATATTTTCGCATTTTAAATTATTTAACAACAACAACAACAACTATGGCAAGTGAGCCCAACTCGCTGATATGCTTGCAAAATTATTATATTATAGTTGGTGTGTTGTTGTTGTCGCCGTTTATTTTTATTTTTAATATTTATTTATAAATATATTTTTATTATTATTTTATACATACAAACATATATTTTATTTATAACAATTTCTTTGTTTTTATTTCATTATCTCTGCTTCGCTGCTTTAATTTGTCTCACTCACAGATGATTCATGCGGCAACGTCGCACAGATACACACACACACCGATACAACTGCAAAATTCGCTCCAAAGGCACGTACACTACTACACACACACACAAACGCCTTGCGTTTTATCAGCAAAAACACTAACAACACTATTCGTATAGATATACAACTGCGCTAGGTATTTTGTTGCTTTGTGTGCGTGCGCCGTCGTCGATCGTTTTGTATCTCATAAATCCATAAGCCAAAGCGTATCTATCAACTACAAATCACATAATGCATTGCTAATTCACTACTTTCGTTGGTTCTCTTCACTTCTTGTTGGTTTTCGACTATCCACAATATTATATTCGCACTTGTATTTGTTGTTTTTACACTTAGATATATATGTATATGTATATTTAAAAGAAAATAGTCCTCTAGTCTAGCCGGCACAAATTTCTTCCGCGTCCGATTCACACGTACCGTACGATCTGCCACCACAAATACTTATGTTTACTACCAGACAAGTCCAATCGCCAGCGTTTTCTATGTGAATCGCCACACATCGCACTCAAGTGGCAGTGTTGCTTCTTTGTTGGTTAGAGTGAAGAATTGTACTCAAAAGGGGGAAAAATTTATGAGTGATTTTGGATGATATTTCTGAGATAGCAGGAAGTTTTTGGAACACAAAAAAAAAAATTAAAAACAGAATAAAAAATAAAAAAAAAAAAATAAATAAATAATTAAAAATAAATAAGTACTAATAATTGAAAAATAAACTAGTAATGGACGTCCTAGTATACATATGAGGAATCTGTGAAAGAGACTATTATGACTATTTTTGGTACCAAACCTCTTAGAACTAGATAATTTTAGAAAAGCTAAAGACTAATAAACCCGGAATAATATTCACTAGAGCGATGGAAATTGAAATATTTATCATATGGGGTCTAGTAGAATATTTGGACTTGATATTACTATTATTAAGGTATTTAGCATACTGATTGGCATAAAAGAATTAACCGGACGAGCGAGAAATCTTAATATTCGTTGTTGTTGTAGCGACTGTTCAATTCTCTAAAAATTAATATCATGTAACATTAGGCTCTGAGGGTCTCAGACCTATACGAGTACGGGCAATATGGAGAGAATTATTAAATGATGAAGTTTAAGGGAGATTTCTTGCTCCTAGAACTACCATGAGCTTAATCTTGGACATACCTTAAGAGGACTAGTATGAGCTTAATCTTGTACCTTATGAGAAAGGTATTTCTTGAAGACCCTGACTCTGAATTTTGTGAGTAAAGTCCAGCTTTTGGTTGATGTATAATGAGAAATAATGTAATCTTCTATTTTTGGTACGAATTCGAGCTGAAGACACGGACCGACCGAACAGACCTTGTAAAGAGTTGTATTAAATAGTGATCTCAATTATGAAATAAAAAAAAATAAAGGAAGATTCAGCAAATATACCCAAAATATAGAACTTATACTATTTCATATATTTCTATATTAATTAAAAAGTCAATTAATTTTGAAACACTCTTGGTTTAGCGTTTTCAAATAAGAATAAACAATATTATCAAAAGGTACTTTTAAAAAGCTTATATTTATTGCAGAGCACGCATATGTACCTATATGTCATAGAAATATTCATTATACACTATGCTGATTAAACTTTTTAGTAAACAATGAGTTTTTAGAGCAACAAAACACACTATTGAATTATCAATACATTAACAAAATAAATGCAATTTCCATTCACATTTACTTGCACTTATTTCCATATCACCGTCACATTAGTATCCTTATCGATATCTCTTTCAATATCCAATGGCGATAAGCCCGTTTTACAACAAATTTCATCGAAGCTCGAAAGCCCAGTGTACATTTTCTGCCTGCCGGAGGGCACTGAACCAGTAAAAACAGGATACTTATGTATGCAACGTATGAACTTGTGCTGCAAACCGAATATAACCAATTTGCGCTCATCGATATTGTAATTTTGTGGACATAAGCGTTGACAAATGGCGCGCAGTGTCACACCGTGCGTCATGGAGGCGTAGAATTGGAAGACCTTATGTATAGAGGGATGTGTTTTATCGGAATTTAAGGCGACATATTTGCGACAAGCTTGACTTAGTGTTGGGATTTTGATTAAGCTTTTCAAATGTTGTGTGCACATGTAGACGTTGCTGTATTTAAGTATGGGCAGTAGATGTACTACGCCATAGTAGGCCAAATTTTGTATGCACGATTTTACGAGATTGGTTTCGACGTCAGCTTCGGCAGCAATGCGCGCAATGTGATTGATGCCATTTATATAGGGGAAAATCTGTAATAATATAAAATTTTTTAATAATAATTTATTAAAATTCAATAAACTGTTTTATAATCACCTGTTGCGTAGTCAAATCCCACTTGTCTAGTGGTGTATTCTTGAAGTCAACTAGCAGTAAAGGCACCATGTGATCTTTAACAACAGGTGGATCAGGTTTGTGTATAACAATTTTCAAATAAATAGTAGTGTCGCCCTCTGTAAAGAGCAAATATAAATTTAGACACTCTTAAAAATATGTAAAGACTGGAATTTTTTAACTAACCCACAATTGTAGTAACTTTCTTCTCATTCAAATCTTTTATGACGGTTTCAAAGATTTTTTGTAACTTCAATTTGTGATCACCTTCTTTCGATAAGAAACATGATTCCTCTTCCATCATTATCTACAATTGGATTTAAAAAAATAATATGTAGAATTGCAAAGTAATGGGAATGTTGTTTACCAAGTACTCAGACAGCTTCTTAACCACCGGCTCATATTGCACCGAACGCGCCCAGGAATCGCAAACAAAACACAAATTAAATAGAAACGCATTGCGTGCATATTTCTGTTGATTTTCAATGCCCACTGGATATCCCACGACTTTTATATCTAGCGCATTCACTGTAAGTATGCAGCGTTGCAGATGTGGTTTGGGTATAATATAAACATTAATGGCATCAAATACTTCCTTGCTGACATAATCAGCGGGTACCTGAAGAATAAGATGAAACATATGAATACAATTTTATTAAGAAAGAATTCTTATTGATAACCCACCTGACAGCTAATTTTGCAGCCAGCCGTCGCATGGAACTCACTGAGGAAAATGCAACGTATTTGACCCTCGCGTCCATATTCTTCATAGTAGTCATTAGTGCTAACTTGCATTTTTATTGTTTTTTCACGTCTTGCGCATAATTTGTAGAAATTATTGATAACAAAATGCACCACATAAACTTTTTCTTACTTGTTTATTTACAATTCCGACTTGACGTTTGATAATCATATGATCAGTGCTGCCAAGTTTGTGAAAGTATAGAGTTGTCTGTAGCACTGAGGGCTGTTGAAGTGATTTCAAATTAATTATAACATGTTCGCTGCATTGGTTAATCACGATCCTCGTAAATCACCTGATACCAATAAAAAAATCTTATTAACTTATTAGGATAGTTCATAAACTAATCTTCGGGTAAAGCAATATTTCATCCAAAGTTCGACATTCTTAGCTGAAATTCCTTTCAAGAAGTAAAATACTTTATATTTTAATTTGATTTTCATTATGTTAAAATTTCATAAAATTATAACGCAGAAATCGAATAGGTAAGACTATCATTGGTATAGAATCTATACTATAGATTAATTAGATTAGTGGAGAGTAGATAATAGAATACAGTATTTGTATACATTTTCTGACTTATAATTCATGAGAGATAGACCTTTGAGTCATAAAATACTATGAAAATGGTGGACCTCCAAAAGAAGGAAATATAATATATATAGAAGCCATGTGTTGGAAATGTCGTTCAAGAATTTGTGGTAAGCTAATGATCTATACAAAGTGGGTGCTTCGTGAGCTCACAATTGAGAGAGCCAAAAAACACTTCAAATTGCTTCTGATACCATTGTATTCTTCGGATCTCCATACACCGACTGTTTTAGGTTCTTAGGCCTCAAGAAATGTGAAATAGAAATAAATAAGGGCAATGAAGATGTAAACTAGTGAGTACTTTGAAGCAAAGGACCAAGCATACTGCAAAAATGGTATAGAATTTTTTAACAATAATTATAACGCCGTTTCGTCATTAGTAGCGGTTATAATGAATAATAAAACCGATATAGAATAATTTTATCGTGTTTAAAAATGTGTCAGAAAAATGTTCGATTAATAAAAGTAAAGTCCACTTAAAACCAATGAATTTAGCTAGACTTCTTGGTAATATTTTCAATCAACTTTTTATTATTGTGATGGCAACCCCATCCTCTATGGCATTGCCAGCTAGCACATCCGAAACTCCCAACTGACAAAAATCAATGAAAAGAGCGAATGCGCACTACAAATATGCTCAAACAAACACGAAGTGCTGCCAACCAACCAGCCAACTCGCCTCGCATTCATTGAACAGCGCGAGTGGAAGTCGGTCGTTTGAACGCGGATGTGAACGTGTGTCCGATTGGCTCTATAAGAAGTGAACGGAAGTGCAAAAGCGCGCGCATACAAACATTCGGCTAACGAGATGCACGAAGTGACAACAATAACAAAAAACACCTGTGCCCAGTAAAATTCAGTGTACACAAGGAAGCGTATGAAGTTTGTGAAAAATTGAAAATTTGTGTTTAATTTAAGAAAATACTAAGCTTTGGAAGCTTGAAGGGAAAGAAGAATTGTAAATTGTCTTAAATTGTATTGTATTAACTGCGTAACAGCAGTTTTGTGGCTATTAGGGGTTGCAGAACACAAGTGTATACAAGACAAGTGCTGAAAAGGCAGCAGCTATCAGCTGCAGTCATAGCAATCAATGCGACAATAACAACAAACACTGAGACAGTCAGTGACGTTTGCAAGTGACACAGAGCCTTCAGTTGGCATATGTAATTGACGACCTTAAGTACTACCTGTGCTTGGCTGGCCCTGAGTCGTTGCAAATCTTATGGATTTACATGTATGTATGTGTGTGTGTGTTTTTAGAAGCGCTTGATAGCTGCAATTGACATTCGATGTCAAAGGCAAATTGCACTTGTTCTTCTTATTATTATTGCGTTAAACAGTTTGTTGTTGTTTTAGTGTTTGTACGTCATTCATAAGTCGCAACAACTGTTATTGTTGTTTTTAATGGAAAAACAGGTGCAGTGACATGCACTCTGTGTTTTGTGGTTAAGTCGCTTTTCGGTATCCAAGGGAGACTGTTACACCCACACACACATGTTTGTATGTATGTATGTAAGTTGAGCTGAGGGTGGTTTCATATGTTTGTGACTGCTGCCTTATGAGCGCTGCAAGTCAAGCAGTACAAATCAATTTGTGCAGGCAAAAAGCAAAACATTTGCAAAAATCAATAAAATCGAGAAAAAATATCAAAAAATAAAAGCAAAGTGTTGCTATTGATTACAGTGTTTTCTTTGTGTTCACAGTGTACTTTAAGTCAAACTAAGTGCCGATGAGCAGACACCGCCTTGCCGCAAGAAAGAAAGTGAAAAGCTCACGTGCCAAACGGAAGGAAATATAACAAGTGTATATAAAGAATATATAAGTGTCTTTGTATGTGAAGTGTTGGAATACAACGAATATACATATATACAGGCTATACTCCTAACGCCATATAAAAGTGTGGCAAGTGTATTTCGGTGGTTCGTTGTCCGAAAAAAAGTGAAATTCTAAGCGCTTAGCAACGACTACCAGCTACCCTACAGCTGCTGCTTTATTGGAAAGCTGTCGGCGGCGCCTAAGCCAGCGGGTTCGTGTTCCAGTAGGGAGGATGTTTACTATGTACACGAAATTTTGAGTGCCAAGCCCAAAAATAAAATAGCACAATGTAAGTATTACATATACTAAATGGTAGTAATTGTTGTTGTGAAAGTGTTTTACATATGTACATATATCAGCCACTGGGAATTACTTCATTTTGTGTTGTATTAAACATGCGGCGCCCCAAATAACTAACGCTAATGTGCAAATTTTCAACACTTTTCCCTTTTCCTAATTTAGTGCCGCTATAACGCCCTATTTTAACTATTTTAACTACATACAGCATTGTTGTTGTTGCTTTTAAAACTAATTGATACTTAATAACCTAGTAATGTCTGTGTGTGTGCAAGCGTAATGCTGAAATATTTGTAGTTTCAGGTGCCTTTGTTTTTACTTTTTCTCAACAAATTATAATGTGATTAACGATTTTTACATTTTGCTCGCCAATTCGCCTATACGGTAGCTGTGATAATGTGAAGCTGGCAACATATGAATATGTATGTATGTGTGTTGTGTGCCTCTGTGGCGTTATAAACAATGTTGTTGAACACATAATTATGAGCGTAGAGATATGCATGCATTAATGATGTGAATGAATATAAATATTTTTGTAGATATGTATGTGTGTATATTATACTTATTAACAACATGCCGTAGCGCAAAACAAATGCAAGAAAAATATGGAAAAAATGCAAAGTGGCAGTTCCGTGCAGCGCACCGTCTCAGCGCTGTTGGAAAACTATTTATTACAGTTTTTAACAATTTTTTATTAATGTTTCACTTGCGTGTGCTATATTTAAGCGCATTTGTTGTTAACATTTTGACCGGCAAAGGCATTTATGTGCTCAAATTCCGCTTCATATTTCCGCTTTAAGCGCACATATGCATCATTTGCTAATGTATTTATTATACTTTAATAATTTTAGGCTTCTGTGGCGAAAATTATTGAATTTTTATAAATATGGGGGCTTTATAATAACACTGTTTGTTATAAAATATAGCAATAAATCACCAAAAGCTTTAAAGAAAATCAAAATAAAAGTTTGAAATAATCGATCTTTGGTTTGTTCTCTTCATTCTATAATATAGATTTAATCCAGCTTCACTTCGTTGCCGCTTGCCTACAGCGATAAATCATGTTCCCATTTTATCCCATAATCAGTATTTACGAAAATTTTGCGCTTTCTGCTAACCACTTAAGATGACTCAAAGAAATTAATGAGCAACATTTATATTCTTAAGAAATCTCAAAGCATGAAGTACTACTATAAATGAACTCATCAGATGAGTAATTGTGGAAGATGTAATATTTTTTTCCAAGCTCTACTTTTAGTATTTAATTTACGATTTTCAAAAAAAATTATATACAGTTTAACTTCCATAACTCGAAGTTCTCCATTCGAACTCTTGAATTGGCAATAGAAGTCAAATTTTATACAATTTTCCTGCCATAACTCGAAGTTTTTTTGTGGATTATGGTGATTAGAGTTAGGGTAGCTCAAGACTTGATTGCATTGTATATGTAATTTTATTGTATTTAAGCTGAAATTATTTAAATTAAATTTATTTCAAAATGTTTAACCATCGCTCATTCTAAACAGTTTAATTTGTTCCACTATCGAAAACCAATTTAATTCATTTAAATAGCTTTTAATTTGAAGTTTAGCAAGCTATATATACATATATGTATGTACATGATTTTTCACTTTTACGTAAGCCCGTAATGAGTAATCAAAAATTACTAAGCGAAAATTGTATTGCACGTTATGTGAAATGTGTTGTAAAAGTCAGGTTCACTTTTACTTAATCGAATGATTAGCCAAAGATTAGGATAATTATTTTACGAAAATAAGTTATATAATTTTTTTCTGGTAAATAATGAATTCGAAATCTTAGGCTCATTAAAGAAAGTGAATGATTATTTCTCTTGGCAAAAAGTGAGGTTAAAAACTATTTTTTCAGCTATATTTGCTGCATGTGAAGTTAAAAGTACCTCGACTGAGAATTTTGGAAAGAAAGTGAAGCTTTTTGTTACTTAAGAAGTATTTTCATCTGTGAAAATTTTATATATCCATGATCGGAAATATATAATGATTGTAAAAGTATAATATATACAGTAGAACTTCTATAATTCAAATCACCATAATCCACAAAAAAACTTCGAATTAGAGAGACTTTGATATATAGTATTTTCATTAAAAAATTAAAGCTGTAAACTATAGATTTATATAAAGTTTACAGATTTATGTAATCCATAAGTATAATATCATATTTTTTGTTAGCCTCCATATGATATAGAGAGACTCTTTTAAAATACTGCCTCGATAGTAAAATTTTGAATTTTGTATTATGCCCTGGTCGAAAAGTTCGATTTATGGAATGGATTTTTTATGAAATATTACTTCTATTGCCATATCAAGAGTTCGTGCTATGGAGAACTTCGTCTTATAGAAGTTCGAGTTATGGAAGTTCCACTGTATTATGTTATAAGGGGCCTAATATACATTTTTTTTCGAAGACCGAACTTTGACCTTTCATAGCAACTGTCATATAAGCTTGATCGACCTACACCACTGAATTAAGAGGAAAATGTAGATATTATCAAAAGATTCCGATTATTCGAAAATTGGACTGACTTATGACTCAATCTCCTAGAAAAAATTAGTTTGATCCAATACCCAGAAAAGGAATCGATTTTTCCGTATTATGTAATTAATATTTATTTTATTATTATAATTATACTCTCGCAACCTGTTGCACAGAGTATCATAGTTTTGTTCACATAACGGTTGTTTATGTCACCAAGAAATATAAGAGTTAGATATGGGGTTATATATACATAAATGATCAGGATGACTAGTAGATTTGAAATCCGGATGTCTGTCCGTCTGTCCGTGCAAGCGATAACTTGAGTAAAAATTAAGATATCTTAATGAAACTTGGAACACATGTTCCTTGGCACCCTGAGGAGGTTGCTTTCGAAAATGGGCAAAATCGGTCCACTGCCACGCCCACAAAATGGAGGAAACCGAAAACCTATACAGTGTCATAACTAAGCCATAAATAAAGTTATGAAAATGAAATTTGGAACATAGGATCCCATTAGGGAGGGGCACATTTGGATGTAATTTTTTTGGAAAAGTGGGCGTGACCCCGCCATCAAATAAGTTTTTTTTGTATATAACTCGCAAACCAATAAAGCTATATAAGCCAAACTTTCTGCAGTCGTTTCTTTTAGCCATTTCCTTATACAGTCCAAAAATGAAAGAAATCGGATAATAACCACGCCCACACCAAACATAACCAAATTTTACATAAGAAATGGCAGCAGAAAGCTGCACTGAGATTTTTTTACAAAATGGAAAATGGGCGTGGCGTCGCCCACTTATGGGTCAAAAACCATATCTCAAGAACTATTCGACCGATTTCAATGAAATTCGGTATATAACACATTCTTGACACCCTGATGACACGGGTGGAATATGGGCGAAATCGGTTCACAACTACGTCTACTTCCCATATAACCCAATTTTGAATTCCATCTGATTCGTTCACTTTATAATGTATTCATAAGGAACCAATGAAGCTAGCGGAATAAAACTTTACACAAATACTGTATTTGAGCTGTGACATCACTTGTGGAAAAATTGTCAAAATCGGACCATGACTTTTCAAGGCCCCTGATATCAAACATGAAGAACTCAGTGCCTAAGGTTAATTTTTCACCGAAAATATAGGTAAATCCCTCAGATATTTTAATGTAATTCATTCCCTCTGAATTTTTTTCTTATAACAGTTTCTCTCTGTACCTGAAATGGTAAAAATCGGGTCATAACTTCCCCCAGATCCTATATACCTAATTATAAGTAATATTAAATTAAGTGATTGTATAGTCTTCGATACATTGTATCTTGGTGGTGAAAACGAGTGAAATCGGTTTAGGAATTACCTCAGTCCCCATATACTATTTATGATGATTTTCGTTATTCTATTGAACTTTATGCCGAATATATGGGTCGAATTGTGTTGTCTTTATAAAATTACATCAATAAATTGCGAGAGTATAAAATGTTCGGTTACACCCTTCCTTACTTGTTTTATTTTATTTAAGTCGAAGGAAAAATATGCAAATGATTATTGGCTACACTTAGTACCCGAAAACTAATGAAATTTCAATCTGAGATTTTCTATACTGCTAAAATGCATTAACTAGATTCCTCGGCATTCTACTTTATGCCAAATTTATTCTGATTTTGTTAAAAATCATTCTAAAAGTATTAAATCTATAAAAAATGACGACAGCGCCATCTACCGAATTTTCAATTATTTTATATACATCAAATAAAGTTTGCAATGCTGTAAAACTTGTGAATAGAATACACTCAATAATATAATAATAAATAAATAAAACTGGGTATAAATTTACAATATACAGCTTTTGAAAATTTGTATGTTTTAATGAAAATTTTATAACTGGAAGTCTCTAACACGAAGTTTTTTTGTAGTATGGTGATTCGAGTTAGAGAAGTTCAACTGTATATACATATATTTATTGTTATTGTATTTCACAACATTTAAATTGCCCACCAATCGGGTATATTTACGTGACTCGAAGGCAATCTAAAGCATTTAAATATCTTTTCGTATATTTTTTATATATGCTGTCACATTTATTTAAATTTTAAAATGTCTTCATAAAAATACACGCACCACAATTAGCGCTAAGATTGTAAAATTGAAAACAGAAATTAGCTGGTGAATAAGTCGGGTTATTTGAGTAGCTTATGAGCAATAAGCGCTTACTCACTGAAAAATATATGGTAGTAATTTTACAAATAACTATGTGCGCACTAAGCATTAACTAGCTTCTTTAAAACTAGACTTTAAGTCAGTCATGGCAGTAGACTTAGAAACATATATACTTACTTTCAGAGATATATTTCTATGATTAAGTATATGCTCTAAATATATTTATACTCTAGTTCGTTTGTCTGTATTTCCAAGCATTTATAGATACATTACTCAAAATTAATTACAGTCTATTATACAACAAACGGTAACTACCGGTCGGTAGGCATAAGCCGGGCTTACAGCTTACAGTAAAAGCAGGCATTGCGCTGACTGCTTATTTTTCATGATTACTGTTACTTGCATTTCCTTTTAATTAGTCGGCACTCGAATTTCCTACTTATTACACATGTGTACTCTTATGTATGTAATTATATATACAAGTAAGTGCAATTGAACGTTGGTTCTGCTGTGCGCTTCACCAACGGCTTGAATCATTTACACCTAGTCAGATTGACATGCACTAGTTCAGCTCAGTTGCTCATTAAAAATCAGTTAAATGTTGAATGCCGCTTAAACGCCCATAAACACACACACATACATGCATACAAAATTATGTAGTACGCGCTTTAAACGCCGCAGCTGCGCCTTCAGTAGAAACATTAAAATCTACATCAACGCCGGTATATTACCTGGAGTAGTTAGCCGATGGATTGCCGGCCGAGCTATTCAAATACGGCGGCGAAGAGCTGATAAGGTGCATGCATCAGCTTCTTTGCGAAATATGGTCGGAAGAAAGCATGCCCGACGATTGGAATCTCAGTGTACTCTGCCCAATCCACAAAAAGGGAGACCCCACAATCTGCGCCAACTATCGTGGGATAAGCCTCCTTAACATCGCTTATAAGGTTCTATCGAGCGTACTGTGTGAAAGACTAAAGCCCACCGTCAACAAACTGATTGGACCTTATCAGTGTGGCTTTAGACCTGGAAAATCAACAACTGACCAGATATTCACCATGCGCCAAATCTTGGAGAAGACCCGTGAAAAAAGGATCGACACACACCATCTATTTGTCGACTTTAAAGCTGCTTTCGACAGCACGAAAAGGAGCTGCCTTTATGCCGCGATGTCTGAATTTGGTATCCCCGCAAAACTAATACGGCTGTGTAAGTTGACGTTGAGCAACACCAAAAGCTCCGTCAGGATCGGGAAGGACCTCTCCGAGCCGTTCGATACCAAACGAGGTTTCAGACAAGGTGACTCGCTATCGTGCGACTTCTTTAACTTGATGCTGGAGAAAATTATAAGAGCTGCAGAGCTAAATAGAGAAGGTACAATCTTCTACAAGAGTGTACAGCTCCTGGCGTACGCCGATGATATTGATATCATCGGAAACAACACCCGCGCCGTTAGTTCTGCTTTTTCCCGCCTGGATAAGGAAGCGAAGCGAATGGGTCTGGTGGTGAACGAGGACAAGACGAAATATCTCCTGTCATCAAACAAACAGTCAGCGCATTCGCGTCTTGGCTCCCACGTCACTGTTGAC
The DNA here is from genome assembly GCF_028554725.1 of Zeugodacus cucurbitae. Lineage (NCBI taxonomy): Eukaryota > Metazoa > Arthropoda > Insecta > Diptera > Tephritidae > Zeugodacus > Zeugodacus cucurbitae. The sequence goes on from NC_071670.1 coordinate 59,275,006, forward strand.
AGTCATAACTTTGAAGTTGTAGATAATTTCGTATACCTAGGAACCAACATTAACACCGATAATAATGTCAGCCTTGAAATCCAACGCAGAATCACTCTTGCCAACAGGTGCTACTATGGACTGAGTAGGCAATTGAAAAGTAAAGTCCTCTCTCGACGAACAAAAACTAAACTCTACAAGTCCCTCATCATTCCCGTCCTACTTTATGGTGCAGAAGCGTGGACGATGTCAACATCCGATGAGACGGCACTAGGAGTTTTCGAGAGAAAGGTTTTGCGGAAGATTTACGGTCCCTTAAACATTGGCAACGGCGAATACCGCAGAAGATGGAATGATGAGCTGTATGTGTTGTTCGACGACATAGACATAGTCCAGCGAATAAAAAGACAGCGGCTACGCTGGCTGGGTCATGTTGTTCGAATGGATGAAAGTGCCCCAGCTCTGAAAGTTTTCGATGCAGTACCCGCTGGTGGAAGCCGAGGAAGAGGGAGACCTCCACTCCGGTGGAAGGACCAGGTGGAGAAGGACCTGTCTTCACTTGGTATTACCAATTGGCGCCAAACCGCCAAAAGGAGAGATGCGTGGCGCACTGTTGTGGACTCGGCTATAACCGCGTAAGCGGTTTCTACGCCAGTTAAGAAGAAGAAGTTAGCAGATAGATAGCTGAAAAGAAAAAAATAGAATACAAATTATATAGTTGGCTACCATGACATTACGGTTTGTTTACAATCATTGGCTAAACTGTTATTAGTTCAATTATTCGGTTGCGGTTTTCAGGCGCATTTATTGTTAGAGAATTGTTGTAGCGTTGCAAGTAATATCTTTATTTTGTCTGAGTGTGTAAGATCTTGAAGTGCAATGTCGCTTTAAAAATGCTTTTTTGAAATTATTTCAACTTCGTGTTTATTGTTAAAAGAAAGGCAGCGTCTCAAAATCACTTTATGTTGCGTTAAGTAAAAGGAATGTCTTCTCATTTAGGTCACTTCCGCTTAACTGCATTACGTGTAAACACACTCCGCAACGTAGGATACATTCACTAACGGTTTATGCGGTTGCGGTGATGCCTTTTACCAATTTATCAACAAGCAACAGCGGCTGTGTTGACTCCCCACATTCAAGGAGTCAAGTATCACTGCATTGTAGGTACAATATGCTTTAACCCGTAATGTACTTGTTTATGAAGATATTCTTCTTAAAGCTTAGGCTTGAAAGGCGCACCGAATTAAGATAAGTTTAAATTGTTTTGAGATCTTTCATTTCTCTCATGAGATGCGGTTTCTTGAAGAACTTAAGGTGGTGCTCCATGGAGGGTCCCTATATTTTATGGAAATCTTATACGTTCTTAGTCTATTACTTGATGTAAAACCTTACCGTTATTCTTTTCTTTTTTTATCCAGCAAAACCCATCTGAATCTCGTGTGAGGCTCACAGAAGGTCGGTTTCAATTTTATGTCGATTCCATTAAGTCAAAGAGTATCAAGTTCCTTAGTTATTCTGAAATCTCCACTTCGTATCGTTTTGATATTTTCATTTTATATGACTCTCAGCTTCATTTCCATTGATGTCTCTTAATATATTGAACATCTAACGGTATTTTATCAACTTCGTTTCTTCTTTGGAATACACTATGATATTTACAAGTTATTTTCAGAGAACTGTTTTTTTTTTTTGTAGGACAAAGTCCATAGAATAGGGCAATATGGAACTACAGAGTGTCAAAAAAGTGTTTTCATAAAACTCATTAGACGGTCTTTATTGTATTTTCGGCCGATACATAGATTTCTTTTTGTATCAAGTAATGAAAGATCTCCCGCTTTAAGTCTTAATTATAGCTTTGAGAGGAGTTTTGTAACCTTCGATATCATTAAGACTGCCAGAGACCCACAAATTCACAAATTCTCGTAAAGTCAGTAATCGAAAATCTTTCGGTTCTCGAAGAGTCTTTAAGAACTTTACTAAAAGTCAGAGGTTGACTTATAAGTTTCAGACTTAAAGTAATATATTTCCGATTACTTAGTATAGCTTGAAAAGCGGTTAATTGAGTATAAGAGAGCAAATTCGCGCTGGATCATCGGGTTCGTCCGGGAGATGGCTCAAACACTTCGGACGACCAATGATATACTATTGGATACCAATACCGACACTAGTAGTCATCATATAGTTATCAGGAGCGCGACAATCCCAAGGGTTCCATATTGTACGTGATTTATTGGACAAGTACTTTAAACTCAGACTGTCGTAAGGATCGTTAGACCCAGTCATATCTAATATATCATATCTAATTTATTGGACAAGTACTGTAAGCTCTGTCTGTCGTAAGGATCAGAGTTAAAATTTCGTTGGACCCAGTCTTATATAAGGGTGAAGAAATCTTTCGTCATCAAACTCAGTTAAATAACTAAAAATATTCTCAACAAAATCAAGGCGTAATTATACAAAAATATAGGGTGTTCCACAAGTTCATATATTAAAACGACGTAAAATTCTCGCCGAACCTCCATTTACCCAAGAGCCTGCACTTTAAACCTACACCAAATGGGTTAAGAAGCAGTCACACATTTTTACGAAGTATGTTTTCTTTCAGTTCATCGAAGTCATTACAACAATGACAAACATTCTTGGCATACAATCACACACACGCAAGCCGAAATCCATACACCATAACATATCTACTCGTGTATATATGAGTAGGTACGTGCTTGAATGCATACTACTTAAAGACAAAGGAAAGTCACTTAGTGAAATGCAGACGAATGCCTCGCACAAACGCGCAGCAGCCTGCAAAACAAGGAAGTGTCTTAGCCATGTTAGGTCTGGCTTAAACGCAGACTTTGCTTTGCTGACTGAGTGCTGCTGTAGGAGCGACGAGGGCGCAGCATCAAAGAGGCGCAAAGCAGCAAGCGGCAGAAACAAAGGAAGACACCAGTCTGAAAGGCAACAAAAGAACACAAAGCGTTAAGAAAGCCAACACATTGAAGACATACGAGTACAAATGCACTTAGAGTATACACACACACACGTACTTTAAGTAAATATAAGTACTTTTGTGTACTGTAGCCATCCATAGTCGCACCGAAAAAACAGTGAGTGAGTGTATCGTACCGAAACTGGTTTAACCGCTTTTTAGTGTTCTGCTCTGCTACGCGCTGACAAGGAAAATGTAACTTGTTTACCCCCGCGTACCGCACCTACAACCAACCACTTGGTTCAATGTTTGTTTGTTGCTTTATTCTATCGATGCTCGAGTCACCAGCTTGAAACATATTGTGTTGACTCTAGATATTGTTGTTGTTGTTATATGTGTATTTGTTATTATTTTGCTCACGCTGTTGCCCTCACTTGCGATGTTGCTGCCGCCGCTCTACTGCTGCACTTAATGGCCGCGCGTCTTCAACGTTGACTTCTTCTGCTGCTGCTGCTCGCTATATGCTGTTATAATGTTTGTTTTTGTTATATTTTTAATGTTTTTTTTTCACCTCTCTAGGTGTCTTACTCATCATTAGCATTAACCACAGCAAGCAAGTAGAGGTAACAAAAATTTTAACAATCCCGGTATGATTGGTACACCAGTGGCTGGTTGGCCGGCAGTCTGGCAAAAACAAAAACAATTCGCCAGCAATCTTTATGATTCATGGCTTAAATGGCTGTTGCTGTAATTGTTGTTGTTTATATACATAAATGAGTGTAATTCTAGTTGATGCTCGTCGGTCTTATAAATCTCAGTCTGTGCCTTTAGTTGTGTGTGTGTGTGTATTGCTCGAGTCGCGTTCAAGCGTTTGTCTCTGACTTTATGCTGAGGGCTTTGACTTGTGTTCACCTTCCATCGATATGTTTCTTTGTTTGTTTTTTAATGTTATTTGTCTATGCAATTTGTTCTTTGTTGTATCGCTTGAGTGGCGCTTGTTGCAGCATTTCCTTACGATTGGAATAAAAATGAAAAAAAAAAATAAATAAAAAATAAAAAAATGGAAAAAAATTAAAAAAAAAGTAAAACAAAAATTGTGAAAAAAATTAATAAACCGACGCAAGCATACAAATCACAGTCAATTTTGTTGGTAATAACAACAAATTTCTTGAAGTTTTATGATAAATCGCTTGAAGGTTTTTGTTGAAGAGCAAAGTTTATTAAAATTTTTTTATTGCTACAGTCAATCATAGTTTAGAAGAGCTCTTTGAGGGTAAATTAGTAAACATTTATTTCGTTGAATTTTTATTTTATTTCATATAGCACGATTTCTTAGATTCAATATTGGCTGTAGAGGCCCTCCTGAAAAAGGTAAATACAAAGATTAACCCAGTAAAGGCCATTTTGTTTCAAAAATCAAAATAAAAAAAAAAAAAATATTTACACTCAAATATGTATTCAATAAAACCTGATAGAGGTACATTTGTTCCTTTTTCCCTTACTCCTTAAATAAATTCTCAAAGTTAGACTAATTCCAGGTTTCTATTCCAGCAACGCTTTAACTTTACATTTTATTTAATAATATTAATGTTGTTGTATTGGCAGAAAATATTCCCGAAATAATATTCAAGAATTCTGCCGTTTTCTCAGTCCTTGGCCAAAATAAAATTCGGGTGCGCTTGCCTAGAACCGACTGTCATGAGTCTAATTGTCTCCCTAATGGCTAAAGTGACGTCAGCAAAGTGTTAGTATTTACATTAATTGACAATATAAAAAAGTTTTGCGCGCATGAAGAGTAAATAAAACTTAATACATAAATACACTTAATACAGTTATTCAATAAAATATTAATCGCGCATTCCACAGCAGTCATATCGCACCACCGCAGCCAATGAGTCATGCCGATAAAAATGTTTAATAATAAATGCAAAAATGGCCAATCGCAAATTAGCAAAACTCATTTCAGTATATTGACAAACACGAGTTGCAGTGCGATAAGATAACGTTGTTATATACCCGCTTGCGCTCGTGAAGTGTCTGCAAATAATTGCTAACGTTGGCAGTAAAAGTTATTTTCGCACCTCTTTATTGAAGGTACCAAGCCAAAAACAGTGAAAACAGCTCAGGAATTTGCTTATTAATTGATAATATATGCATAAATGATATTTATAATATATGCAGTAAAATATTTGTGGCGTAAAAATTTGGTATGAGAACGAAATTAGCTTTAATGTTGATTTTTAATAAGTGCAAAGACAATAAAAAACATTAATTTTTTTATTTGTGGAAAGATTTTTGGGTCCAAATATAGTGCTTTTTTGTGAACAAAAATTATTTATTATTTAATCGTCTTCAACTCACTATTTCTCTATTAGAAGTGTTTAAATACAGATCTCATATTAAAAAAAAATATATAAATTTTATATAAACGATAAACAATTATCTTACCTTACTAAATTGGTAAAACTTCTCGGTATTATATCTATTTTTGACTATGATAGCATTTGATTATAGCAGTTGCTTGTTCGATTTGCCACTTATCAAATTTGGGGAATATAATCGTAACTCGTATTTATTTTATATATTTTAATTGAACTCAATTTGGCGCTGAATAAGCTTGCTGCTATGCCCGGTCGGTGTTAATTCAATCTCGCCAGAATCAATAAAGCGAACATATACATTTTTATATCCTCTCAAAAGTGATTTTTATTTTTTTTGTTTTGTTTTGAGAATACTACGTTTTATCCAAATTTTTAGTTTATGGCATACCAATACAGAAAACTTATGATAAATGAATAAGTTTATTTAGCTAGGCAATAAATATAAAAGTAACTCCAACAATTACCATGTGGTAGGGTGTTCAAATCATAAAATAAATATTATCAATGTGCGCAAATCACGAACAACAATAAAGCTAAAATATTTGTAAATAAATGTCAACTCAACTATATAGTGGATGGTTCATATCATAGTTGTTTTTAAAAAAATTCCAAAAAGATTTAAAAAACCTTTTCAGGTTTCTATGACTTTCGTAAGTATTCCAGGCTTATACTCACTATTTATTTCTAATGTTTGTAGCCCTTTCGCACAGGAGTTAATTGATCAATAAACCGGTCTTTGCTCGATTAAAGCGCTGATTTAGATCGATTTACCATACAAAATAAAAATGGTATTTTTTTTACATTAAGGGGACCCCCCATTCTCGATTTCAAATTTAGACGATTTTTAAATGAATTAAATGAATATAAATAATTTTTTAGGGTTATAACTTTGCATACATTTATTTGAAGACTTAACGGGTTACATGGATTTTGTCGGGTAAAAACAGACCTTTTTTCAATATTTTTTCTATGTAAAAAATTATTTATTCAAATCAAACTTTTTCTGTATTATATATGCATACATATTTAAAGAATAATTTCTGAAATTTAACGAAAAAAAATTAAAAATCCTCCATTGTGACGTCATTTCCGGTGACCTGTCAGTGTTGTCAGCATAACTCCTGACAGGATCATCCAAAATGAAAAAAGAAAAATAAGTGTTTTAGATAAGACCATACTCGTACTCGAATGAAGGAAAGACAAAAAAATTTGAATTTTGGCTGACATTTTTCCAAAAAATAAAAATTTCGGTCAAATTTGGTTGACATTTTTTTTTTAATAGTTGTAATTGAAAAAAGAAAAAAATCCTTCGTTGAAGCACGAATAAATTGTATCTGGAACACGTGTGGAAAATTTCATCAAGATCGGTTGATTAATTTTCGAGAACATCTGACAACCCACTTTGAAAACACGGTTCCGAGAAAAACGCATTTAAAGTTTTGAGTAACAATAATACCTGACTTGGAGCGCACACCTTCCAAAGGTTGCATCTCCGAAACTATTATTCGAATCGAAATTTAGGACAATATTCTGGAGATGTTGTAGAAATTAATAAGCCAAAAAACAAAAATTAGATTTTTTGAGCCCACGAAACCCATGTAACCCCTTAAAAGAAGATATTCGGTTCTCAAGATAGTCGTGTTATCGTAACTGGTATCGAACCGAATTAAAATCTGTAAAATCTATAATCTCAGAAGAGTTTTATAAGGCTATTTTGGAAGCATTTCTTTTAAAGTCGCCGCATATATCATATCAAATCTTGGATTTTTGATTAGATTTCTGCTTCTTCTTTCACTTGTATTTGATAAAAAAATTTATCAGATCTTTCAGTGTAAAAGAACTGACACTATCTTTACAGCTTTCAATGTTTCAAATAATAATAATTATTTATGAACCACCCTAAACAAACGAGCACTTATAGTTAACACCTTAGAAAGAGAATAAGTTATGTCCATATATATTTGAATGTATGTTTGTATTATCATTTATGACTTTTTAATATTTTTTGCACACAGTATTATCAAAATTTTGTTTTGATTCTCGCTTTATGAATGTAGATATGTGTGTGCTATAAACATATGACTCCAGAAATTTAACTTTATTGTGGATTTTCTGAGCTTTCTTTGTCGTACCACCAAGAGTCTACAGACAAGGGTTTTGTATTACCATTTTGTTGTTGTTGTTATTATAACTATTCTTGCCTACCAACTGCAATTGTAATAAAAGACTTTAACCTGCGTCGTGTCATTTTAAATGCATGGCAAGGCATTACAACAATAAAACCAAATGAATGCAACGGCACCTGTTTACCACGTCGGTTACAGTTAATTGTGACTGTGAGTAGTTGTGCAAGTAATCGCTTGTAACTTGTTTGAACATTACAATTTGCATAAACACACCCAACAATTTCTTATTGCCCGCAAATATTAAATACAATTAAGTGAAGTTAGCTGCCCTTTCTAAGTGCGACTGCAAGTACGCAAGCACTTTTTGTGCGCGTTGCACGTGTGTGTTCATAACAATTATTGTTAATTTTGCGCACGTCACCTTGATTTAAGGTCATAACCAAATACTCGCCTCGTCGCAGCCATCTAGGCCACTGGATATGTGTGCTAAACAAATATGTGTTTAAAATTATACAAAGTACATATTTATACCGCTATTAGACGCACACACAACACAACACACATATCGCAAGTACTTATCAATATTGACACAAAAAACTTATTTAAAATGTATTTTTTTTTTCGCTCGCTTGAATTGCTCGTTGAGTTATGGCATGTATGCCGTCGGCTACTTATTTATCTAGTTAAACGCTTGAAGGTAGAATATTCAACGCTAAGTACACTTACCACTTTAGGTCGCTGTATTGGCAGTTGGAGGCTTTCGGTGATTTAACGGGCAATAACAGTATCGTGTTGTTGTATGTCTTCCTTAACTTTAAGTTTAAGTTGAAGTCGGAAATAAAGTGAAATAAACAAACTTGAACTTGGTTACTCAAGTTGTTTATTGATTTATTAATGCTAACCATGCAAAAACAAGTATTATTTACTTATTTTTTATATCACGTATGATATGATATAATAGGGTAAGATATAGCTTTATATTGATTTATGATATGCATATTAAATATTATAGTAAATATTTTTGTCATTTATTTCATATCGTACATTATTTATGGTTGACGCATGCTACTTCATTCTTATCGAAAGCTTCTGATACAGGCTTCTCTACTGATAACACTATATACATAAAGTATTAAATTGCTCTAAAGGATATTATGATTTAAGGTCGGTGATCTGAACTCGTCTCTTTGGGATTGGGTCGTCATAATGAATATTTTTGCTGTACTAGGGCTAATGCAAAGGCTCTCGGGTAGAAAAGTTTTAAATGGAAACAAGATAGGAGTCATACTTTTGAAATCTTCTCAATTCTATCAGAAAGCTATTATGATGTGACTCTAAAATTGAATTTCATTCTCAGCTTACATATATCCTGATATATAATACATAATTTTGGATGAAATTCGCTTCAATAAAATGACCGTTGCTCTCTGTTGATAAAAATACTCGAGCAATCTTATTTTTCATGCGAACACTTATTGGGGCTTATATATTTTCTATGTAGTTGGTTGATTTTTACGAGTATTGCGTCTGATGGAGGACAGTGTTTCTTCACAAAAAAATGTAGCTGATCATTGTATATAATAATTTGGTTAACCTAGATTTCGAAAATCCTCATAGATGATTCCGGGACATTCTCAGAAATGACTCAATTGTAGATTGGCTTGAAGGTATTTTATGCAATATTAGTCGTATGACGTCGGTAAAAGATCAACTGACACCATCGAAAAGATCTATGATACTATTTCTAAATTTCTCATTAAAGAAATCGATTGTGTCATAGGTGGTAGTACACCATTGAAGACTCTGCTTTAAAATTTCGACCTCTTGTGAACTGAATTGTAGAGAAGCTCCCGTCACTGAGTCTGTTGGATCGTTTAAGCAAGAATTTTGAGATTGATATCCAAAATGACGACTTGTCGAGTACAAGGATGAGTCATTTGCTGCAGGAACCTCATACTCTACAAGGTTGAGAATTCTCCTGTGAGGTTATCCTTAGAACGAACATATATTTAGTTTATAAGGGTTTACTGATGTAGCAATGTGATATCATTCATAATTGGATTTGAGAATGAGGCTCAGAAGGTAGTCTTTGATAAATCCTAAGGACCTGGAGGATTACGAATTCGACATTTACATTTTTACCGGATCCCATCTCACCATTTATTGTATATACCGCCGTTTAAGATAGTAAAATGAATTCAGAATTAATAAATCTCGATGAAGAGATCAATGATAGCAGGATTTTCTCCGATAAATAATGATTTCATTAAAAATTCCTCACACAGTTAACTTTATAAAATGAAAATTAAAAGAACGTATTATGCTTTAACAATAACTCTCCACATAAAAAATCATGTAACCTTGAAAATGAAGTCACTCAAAATCGATTACGTGTCATTCAGCATGCAATACCAGAGAGAAATTGTTGAGAAATTAAGCTTGCATCATTTGCGCCACAAAAACAACAAAATAACGGCTTATTTACCAATTACGGCATTGCATTACCAATAGAGGCAAGCAAAGAAAAATGCCAGCGCATGAAGAAATTGAAAATCATGATGCAAGTCTCTAGGCGAAGCAACAACAACGACAAATTATAACACTTTGAACATTTATTGCGCGCTCTCGATGACAGTTGACAGCCATAAACACGAAAGAGAGCATAATAAAATTTGTATGCTGTCATTAACATAAATTTGAACATTTATATTTCAATATGAATGGGCTCAAATGAACTAGTAAATAAAGCGCGAGTATATAAAGCTAATTAAGCCAATAAAAATGCAAAATCTTGCAAAATTTATTTTTTTGTATTTTTCTATGGAAGCGTGGAGTCACTTCAGCAATAATAACAATAGGAATTTTTATATTTTTTAATTTTTTTATTGGATTTTTTAAATTTATTACTATTTATTGTTTGTTAAATTAAGGTTCAATAGATTCCCATCAAATGTTTGTGCCATTTTGTGTGCAATTGTCTTGAATTGTTGATTGGTTTTTCATATATTATTGCCAACAACTGTTGCTGTTGATGTTGTTATTGATGTTGTTGCACTGTTGAACTATTTTGTAAGACGTGAAATAGGTCGGCGGACAATGCAACAATGTCGAAAGAAATGGTGTTTTGAATGAAATGCTACCGCCGTCTCTTCACAAAGCGCCACCGCCAGCTGTTGTGTGCAATTATAAATATATGTTGTTGTTGTAGTATATTTTGTTTTCCGTCTGAGTCGCCGCTTTTTATGTTGCCTCACCACAACAAAGCATTTCATATATGCAAGTGTGCTCATAAATACATATGAACATAATGCTCCATCACTTTTGTTTGGTCCATATGCAGCGGCGCTTATTTAGTAACACTTTACGCACGCGCACATCAGCATATCTGTAACGGTTTGCAACATTGTACGGCATATTAAAGCAGCCTTTGCTGTTGCTGATGTTTCAATGATTAGCGCATTGGCATACTTTTGATGAATTTATTATGGATTTTCGTTACGTTACGAATCGTCAACATGTGTCGAATGGGCGAACGCATAAACAAGTCGTTTGTTTTTGACATTTATTGCACTTTTTTACTGTTAAGAGGGTGGTTCGTTTGGGATAGATAAATGAATGAATACAGAAAAATTATTTTCATTCATAAAATTCCTTTAAAATTTTTTTTTTAGTTTATTCTCGAGAGGCAATGTTTATAAAGTAGATTAAATTTATAGTTCGGAAAACTGTAATACTCTCGCGAATATAATTTAGTTAAAAACTTCTTTCAAGTAATTTAAAATAATATATTTTATAATATATCAAATGCTTCTTAGTAAAATTTAGCAATAAAAATCTAAAAATGTACAAATTCCGGGAAAAATAATTTTTGGCAAAAAAAAATTTACTTTCATTTCATAATTCTAAAAAACGGAGGTCTCTCAGTTCTTTCAAAATTAGTTTGTGATCATACATATATTATTTTTCAGGTCTAAATGCAGTCTACATATTTTTCCAGAGTGCGGTTTCAGCCTAACTAATCTGAGAGGTTTCTCCTTCCACAGCTCGCGGGTTGTTACTTCCTTTACTAAACCTTAAATATTATCTTGACTCTTCAAACAGTGAAAGATACATTTACGAATCGCATTTACCACAATTGATGATTTTAAATTATTTTGATTATGTGTTCTATGCTCAACTTTTACCTGGGGCTTAAAACTCAGACTCAAACTCCAGTCAGGAACTGGTTCGTGGGCAAAAATCAGGTTTGGAAACAGATACGCGCCCCCGTTTGCACCTGTGAAATAGTTTTCTCCGCAACAATAACATCAAAAAATGAACAAAGGTCCATTCACCATTCATAGAATTGTCAATCAAGCTCTCAAAGAGCAACCTCACGGCATGCCGTCATAGAGCTGGCTTTACAAGTATTATTTTTCTTTGGAGAAAGGAGCGTTTACTTATCAATTACATAATCCATCTAAAGAATGGTTCAATGTTGGTTTTAATGCCAACATAAACATAATTATCGGTTTGCATTTCAAGCAGGATAGAGTTAAGATTGACACTCTATCGTAAACGAAACGAATGAAATCTTCATAGTAATTATAAATGAAATTCTTATTTCTTTCCTTTTGTTCATGGCGTCACGAAATAATATTATTTATGTGAAACGGTAGGCCAAAAAGAGAGTAAATATATTTTTAATTTCTATTTTTTTCATTCTTGACTTTTATCGATTATCATGATGCCTTTCGCACATCCACATTATTTTAATACATTAAGACTATAATTGAGAAATCAGTTTGTGCCTTTCACACAGCCGGCTATTCGATTAACGATCAGCTGTTATATTTGTTAATTGTTTTTGCTGTTCATTAGAAGTTGGTAAGTTTCATCAGCTGATTGAGTTGCATTCCAATTTCAACTCGATTTGTATTCGATTAAAAATTAATGTAAAGAAAAATTTCTTATTTTGTATGGTAAATCGATCTAAATTGGCGCTTTAATCGAGCGAAGTTCGGTTAATTGCTCAATTAACTCCTGTGCGAAAAAGATATTCGATTGAATTAACTTCTTATCTTATTTATGGGGTACTAGTTTAGCTTTCTATTAGACAACTTCACTTAATTTTGGAATACTTTAAAGTGTTTTAAAGGAAGAGTAGATACTATATTCTAACTTCTTTAAAAATATTAAGGTTTTGAGGCTTCAAAAGAATACTAACTATATTAAAATATAAATCAGTAATTATTTTTTTGTTGCATTTGCATTTCATTAAAGTTCAAAGTGCTGAAAATGTATAAGCACACTTCTGAGAGGAACTCGCCTCCCACACTTCAACGATTGATTTTATTTCACACAAGTCAAATATTTATAGCACTCGAAACGTGACTGAAATTAATATTCTCCGGTTTGTTTGTTTCGCTGACGTCTGTATGCTTATTGCGTGTATATTCTCACGATTCAATGGGTGAAAGTTCTTTAACCTAGCCGGTACGATATACAATGACCAAAAACAATACGTTGGATGCGATGTTGATATACATATGAATGTATGTATGTATATTGGAGTGGAAATATGGACGTATGTTTATATGAAAATATGGAAGTATGTAATCAAATCATTTCATTATTTACTTTTCATTTCACGCTACTCAAACAAAAATCACAAACAAATACACACTCAAACAAATAATTGCGAAAATTTATGCACAAAATTCGCATTTAAACAAGCAATGCTGCCAATTAAAGTCAAACGCTAATTGAATTTTATGCAACAAAAAAAAAAAAAAGAAAAATAGCGAAATTGTTTTCATTTCAACTTTTCGAAGTCGAAATTGTACACAAAATAATTAGAGAATTATTATTCTTATGTAAACTCAGTAGAGGCGGTGGATGTTGGAGTGCCTGTGTGTTTGTGTATGTTGTGCGTGAGTGTATGTCATTAAACGCCGCATCGAGTTGACTTGGGGGCACGTCAGTCATTTGCCTTTCATGGAAATAATCATCTAATGCCTGTCGTAATGATGTCGTTCAGAGCGCTCAGAGCGCGTTGACTTCTGCGTTTTTCGATAGTTGCTTTATTTTGTTAACATTTTTATTGTTGTTGTTGTTGCAAATTTATTATGCGATCAAAATTTGTATTGTTGTCGTTTTTCCGCGTAACGGATTGTGCATATATTGTCGCGTTTTTGCCACAAAAATGTGCTGCGGAAGTAAATTGTCGGCGCGACACAAATGACAAAGCGTATTGTTGGTCGCCAGTTATAAGCGCTAGCTTAGCTAAATAGCTGGCTTTAATGCAGCTATAAATACATATACATACGTATGTATGTATATATGTATATATATATATCTGTTGGTATGTTTGTCTATAATCGCCGTGATTTTAATGAGCGCAAACTTTTCGCCGCCGCGACAATAATTCATCGAACTGTGTGTTGCCACTTGTATTAACATGCCACACAAATGCTTTGCAACACTTTTGTGTTTTTGTAATTTTTTTTTTAGTTTTTGTTGTGATTCTTTTTTTTTCATTGTGCATTGTGCTTTATATGCATAGCATGCAAATTCCATCGCCCAGATACTTTTTCAAATCCGTATGTGTAGCTATTAAATACTTGCATGCCACAAATTGACGTAGACAGTGCCGTTATGGGTACTTATGGCCAATATAGGGTGGTACAAGTGTAATGTGATGCTTCCCAAAGCTTCTTTATTAATTTAAACTGATTTTATTTTTAATAGTTTTGACAAATTAAGGTTCTTATGAGCATGCAACATGACACTAAAGCTCAAAAACAAATTTTTAACACGATTAAATTGTTTTTTGTTTTCAATTAAAAAACTCACCTTTTCACACAGCCAAATTGATCAATTAAAATTTTTATTGAGAAACCCTTTATTGCCTTTTATACTGGCGGCTACTCGATAACCGATCAGCTGTTATACATTTTTTTTGGATTTTGCTTTTCATAAGAAGTTGGTAAGTTTCATCAGCTGATTAATATTTATTAGCAGCGACATCTACTGCAGATTTTTTTAATCAAAAATTCAACGTATATCGTAGGTCTTTGTCGCAGAGTTGCATTTCATTTTCAAGTCGATTAAAAGTCAATTAAAATTAAATGTAGATTTTTATTTTGTATGGTAAATCAATCTTAATCAGCGTTTTAATCAAGCAGAGGCCGGTTAATTGATCAATTAGGTTCTGTGTGAAAAGGCTATAAGCAATTATTATTATTCATTTAATATTAATAAAAAACTTAAATTCTTCCCAATTTCTATTTTTTCCTTAAATATTAATTACAATTAAATTTAGTTCCCATTTGTACCACCCTTTATATGCATTTGATTTTAGAATTTAGTGCTGAATGCTACTATGGCAAATTGTTCATAAATTTTTTGCACTTTCTAGCTTGCTAGCTGGCTGGGCTCTGGCAAGTGTCGTAATGTGCTTGCCATTGTTTTATTAGCGCAAATTGAATGCAAAATTTAGTGCGGAAGTGCCGTATTTGCAGCGCGCAAAAAAACAAAATATTGCATGCGATTACCACACGGTAGTCGTCAATGGCAGACATACAAACATATGGGTGTGTTGTAGATGAATTAGACTTTCGAGCGTTATTTGCTAAGTATTTTCACTTGTATTTAACTTCAAAAATAAATAGGTGGAGCTTTCACTATAATTGGGCGAAAATAATGGGTGTAGTTAGCGAAATTAAGTGAAAATGATAAATCAGTTATTTGAGTTTAAGTAATTTTTGAGGAAAATAAAGCATAATTTGACATTTTTTTTTCAAAAAAATTTCCGATTTTACTAAATCTTCAAAAATGTCATGAAACACCCTGTATTTATAATTTTTTTCAGTCTCATAACTACCAAAATTTTGCAAATTCAACACATTTTTCGCAAATACCAACTCTAAACAAGTCAATTTTTAATTTTTAATTTTTGTAAAAATTTTTCTATAAACTCACACAACTATATGGTATATTACCCAATTGTAAACAAAATTTTATAAGCTCCTTTATCTTTCCTCAAACAGCTGACCACAAACTTAACTACCACTTAAAAGTCTAAAATCTAAAAAAAAAAATCCCGCACGCACACTCCAACACATCAGCTATCAGTCCGCAAATAATTAGTCTGCTAAACTTGACTCGGCTTGAAGCCAAGGCTGGCGCTCAAATGACCAATGTGGCTTGAAAAAGATCGTGTTACTGCTGTTTTTCCTTGCGCATGCAAAACTTTTAACGATGGTGTTTGTGAGTAGTTAAAGCTGGTCTCAAAAAATACATTAGCTTTTACTACATTCCAAGTTTTTATTGTACACGTATTTTTGGCTGCCAGTGTGTGATATAATCGTTTTTTTTTTCTTTCATAGCCGTTCGTATTTCATATTTGCTGTTATATGAGCTGACCTTGAATCACGTTTTTTGCTAGTTTATGCTTGTTGTTACGTAATATATAAAGAGGTTCTTAAGTTCTTTTTTTATCATAATCGTATTTGTATTTTTTATTGTAATGGCTAATAAATCAGTTTCAAATGAGGCATATTTTATGCGGCTGTCTTTTGTTGTTGAGTTTTGAAATGGTTTTATCATTATGATCTATTAATTTAGTAGCACGCCGTGAGTGATTTGTTAATTTTCTAGCTTTCGTCAGATCTTTGAATTAAATAAAAAACTTTCAAATATTAACTGATGATGACGTTTACAGTTCAAGATTAATCATTTTGGGTTATTTCCTCAATTCGAATTCTATAGCTTTTGTTGTTATAGGTTAGTTCAACATTTTCCAAAAAGTTTGGGGGAAAGTTTGTTTGGATATAAGATCCCAGCCATCGACCAATAAATATTCGTATAAGTTATCATATTAGACAGACCTAAAAGTTTAACATTCCAGAGCTTTAGACAACTGGGAACAGACTAAGTTTCAGCGCATAATATATGAATCTTGTTACAGAACACGGTGTTGATTGAGTTTGCTTAGTGAAGCGCTTACAAGAGTCATCTTGACATCGAAGTTAAATTTTTAGTTTTCTGGAAAAATTCCCGACTCTCAAGCAGAGATCTTTCTATAGAGTTCTGCCGCTGCTCCTATAATTATTGGCAATTGCTTAGAATACATGAGTCCAAACTACAGTGGAACTTCTCTAACTCAAATCACCATAACCCACAAAAAAACTTTGAGTTAGAGAGACTTCGATTTATGGAAGGTAATTTGTATGAAATTTGACTTATCTTGCCAATTCAAAAGTTCGAGTTATGGATAACTTCGAGTAATGGAAGTTCAACTGTATTTAAATATTTTCATAGATCAATAATAAATAATACAAGTAGTCATTATAATTTACTAAATTCATTTACGATATCTATCAAAATCGCGTTGAAAATATGTTCAAATAGCTAATTGATTCCAATACAATTACAATACGATTACTCTCGCCTAAATGATTACTCTTAAATACTAATCGCTTCTCAGAAAATGTGTTAATTATCACTTTTATTTGATTACAATATTGCAAAGCCTTTGAGGCTGCCTAATTAGCGGCAAAATATGATGAACAAAAAATTCAAAATAATAACAGTGAGCTTAATTTTGTCGTGGGTAGTAATCTAAGGCGTTACAAAGTGCCACACAAGAGGAATGAAAAAAAAAATAATTACTTCATAACTGAAAGCATAAACATTTCGCTACCGTATCTACGGAGTAAAAAAAATGTAATTATGCTGTCACTACGGTAATTACCAGTATTGGATTACACGCCTACATAAGTGCCGCATTGAAAATATTCGAAAATTGTGAGTGTAATGTGTGAGCGTAAGGACAGCGCTGAGATGATAACATAAAAGTGATGTAATGATTTCATGGAAAAGCAGCGGCAAATAATTGTATATGTAATGGAAAATATTGAAAGAGTAATAAAAGCGTTGCCAAGCGAAACCATTAAAGTATTGTGGTGATACATACATTTAGTATATATATACATATATTATTGGATATACATATGTATTATATATATATGGAAGAGCTGTAATCATTTTTCACCGCAATCCAAGTAGTAGTTAGTGTACTGTAAAGCATGTTGAGGACAATTCATATTCGAGTTCATTGATATTGAATTATATAAAATTAATGCATTGCCTCAAATGTGAACGAGTATGCGAGTAGATATATAATAATTTTTGAAGCGCTTATATCTATATACACACTATTATAAACTCATTTTCCAAGTAATGCAGACTAACTTTTTTTGAAACGAAAAAGAAACAAATTTACTCTTGTCATTGTTGTCTCGCTTGAAGCTCATGGCTTACGGAAGATTATTGGTTACGCTTTATGCACTTTTACTTTCTTTCACTATAATGTATATTACATTTTAAGTCGAAGTGAAATAACAAAAATACATAAAACAACAAAAAACAATAAGATATACAAATAATAGTAAAAATAATAACAATAACAATAAATAAAAAGTGCTTTTCTTTGCTCTGTTTGTTAGTTGTAACACCGTCAAAGTTACCTGGAAGGGCACGCAGACCCAGTTTGAGCAAAGGCGGTGCACTCGAATTTCAGTTGAAATTATTATTTTTGTATTACATATACTAGATATAGATTTCTGCAAGCAACTGAACTCATATATTACATGTGCTTACACAATCGTCCCTCATGCCACAGCGTTAATGCCACACTCCGGGTATTGATTACTTAACAGTTATGCATGCTCGTGGCGCTCAATTTGAGGAAATTAAGTGAAAAGTTGGTTTTGAGTTTGTTTTTAGTTAATAATGATTTTAACATTATAATCAGTTTGGCATGGCGAGCTTTCGCATATAACGTGGAAGGAGACATGCAATTTGTTGAAGACACAAATTGATGAGACTCTAACAAAATTTATAAACAAATATAAATTTAGTATATATTTCGATGGAGATAGGTAATGATTAACCCTTGAGCAAAATATAAATAATAGTTCGAAAATCTGCATAATTTTGTTTTGATTGTGTCTATTAGTGTTATGAATGGATCTACTTAAGTATGCAAATTTTTCTCTCGGGCAAAATTAATGAATAAAATGTGTTTTTTGAAATAACTTTATTATTAATTCGTTGAAACAAAATTAATGACACACGTTGTGATAAAAAATTGCTACTGAATCTTTTCAAAGCTCGTTAAAGCAACTCATTAAGATATACAGTTTGAAAGCTTTAGGGCATGACTATCATTCGGATTGTTTGAGCTTCAAATCCCAGTTCAGATAAAAGTCAATAGTATAGAATTGTGTTTTAGCGACTTCAATATCTATAGAATAATATATTTATACATTTATAATGAGGTTTACAACAAAATGGCAGCTGTGAGGAGTTTTGAATAAAGTTTGTCAGCTTTGTAGGGTTCAGAGGATGAAAAAGATTATCCGATTTTCGAATCTGTAACAAAACAAAAATTTTTCAACGTTTTATACAAAAAGCTCTAGAAAAAGCTCGATGGATTTTTTATGTAAATTTTTGCAAAACTTTTGGTCATTGGCAGAGCATATTAATTTATTATACTCCTTATAAAAAAATATTTTTAGTTTAGACGTCTGAAAATCGTTTTCGACGCTATAAGTAAAAATCCAAATGAGCTTTCACATTTTTTCATTAAAGTAAAATCTTAAAAGTCTTGGACATAAGGTTGAAAAATCAGATTTGTTCTTGAATATAAGTAAAAGAAGTTCTCTCATCACAAAAATTCTCATCGAGTATCAGTAAGCTTGTAAACATAGCTTACGGATATTCGATGAGAAGTTTTATGATGCACCCCAAAGCTTACATATTGATAAATAAAAGCTCACGTACGTTTTTATGTCATTCTTATTGCACGAGTCTTATCGTCCCTGTTAATACTGATATAAATACCTTTATAAAAAGCGCTTGCAAATACATTGACCTTTATCGATTCATATTTCATATCACTTCATTTCATGCAACGATAATGGCCTGCGTCAGATTTTTGCAAGTTCAATACTAAGTGTGCATACAGCAAGTTCGACGAGATAATTACTTATAGCCTTGTCAAGCTTTTTGACATGATTTTTGTTAACGCAATTTATGGTTTTTGCTTTTTCAGGTTTTTTTGTATTTTTTTAATATTTTTTGCGTTGCCGCGTGAGACTCGAAGTCAAATTTTTTTCATTATTTCCATAAGTTTCGGTGCACCAACCAAACACTACATATGTGTATTGGCTTACTTATCAGCTTTAAAACAAAACAAAAAAGCAAATTGCAACTTCAAAAGAGCAACAAATAAATGCAAAAAATACTGCAAAAAAACAACAAATAAATCAAATTATTTGGCGTTTCTAGTCTCTCGAGTGCTCGCATTAGTATAATATATTTTTGGCTCGACCACTGTTTGTTGTCTCTATGGCGTAGTCAATGCTTAGCTCGCAGCTCGCAACTCTTTATGGCTTTCCGTTGCACACTTTGCGTGATAAATTTAATGCAGAGCATTGTTCAAGCGAAAAATGTGTGCTTTTTCGCTCGCTGCGCTGGACGGACGAATGTGCTGCCGCCACTTAGAAATTCCTCATATTTATTGCTGCACACAATAAATTCGCAATTTATCACACACGCTTTGATAATCCATATGGGATTTGAAAGAAATTATACGCTGCTTTGAAATTCCATTTTTGTCGCTAAAGCAGCTGTTGAGAAAGAGACAAGTGCAAAATTAGTTTTTGCTGAAATAATATTTAGAAAATTTCAAATAATAAAAAAGATTGTAAAAAATTATACTCTTTTTTTGTAGAAACTTAGTAAAGAATCTTCAATTCTTATAGAATTTCTCTGAAACTCAGCGGGTTTCTTATTGGTATTTTAAGATACGATTAGATCAGTCCGGGGGGTTCTTCTTGGTACTAAGATCGTAGAGAGTTTTTATGTGCTATAAGAGAGTTTCTCGTTCAGAAGGAGAGCATATCAATTCAAACAGTGGTTTATACATTTCACTGACTATCGAACTCTTCAAACAGTCTTTCACATTTTTTACCACTTTTATATTCAATGAAGTAACCAAAAGTCTTATATCAGCCACGAAAGTAAAAAAAAACGGTTACACAATATCAATTAAACAGAAAATTAGTGATAAAAGAAATTGCCCGTCTAAAATAAGCAAGCTTGATTAGTTTTAATTGCAGCTGCACTGTTTACATAACACACACAATGCAAGTGAATGCGAGCTTTTATAGATCGAAATGCAAGCTCATTTTTAATTGGTGAATATTTGAAGCTAACGGTAGGGATTGGAGTGCTTTTTAGTACCGTATGAAGTAGGTCACTGGGTTAACTTCGGCTGTTTACTTGCACTTATGTAAGCTATCCACTTTGATTTGACCCGTTGTGGTTACAGAGCCACTTTTCACAGTTGAGCGAAAAAAATAAATTTCACGAGAATTTTGATAATCCAAATTTTTTTGTAGTGGTATACGAGTGCAAGGAGCATTTTTGAGAACAGTACCTAGACTCGAGTAAGTTGACAAGTAATGAAGCTCTCCAAATATTAAAGAGGCTTAATTGAACCAAATCTGTATTGTCGCTTAAGGTTCTGCTAAAAGCTTGATCGAGCTTTTTTTGTGGTATACTCAGTTAGTTATGTATCAAATCGAGGAATCTTGGTTACTAGTTTGATGTCGATACCGACTTCGACTATATAATTTTCTGACTTCTTTTTTCTGCCAGGAATCGGCTTTGAATTTTCTATAACAGTTAAACTTCCATAACTCGAACGTCTATAACTCGTAGTTCTCTATAACTCGATGTCTTGAATTGGCAATAGAGGTCAAATTTCATACAAATTACCTTCAGTAACTCGGAAGTCTCTCTAACTCGAAGTTTTTTTGTGGATTATGGGGATTCGAGTTATGGAAGTTCCACTGTATTTCTTTTCCAAATATTAGTCAAAAGTTTCAATCGAACTCATTTTGAATAAAGGCATCATTGAGAGTTATATAAAAAATGCGACCTTCAACTTGAAAAGCTCTTTACTCTACTCACTACTGTCATATACATATGTATGTAGAAATATATGATAATACTCTAGCAATAAATTACAATTTCTTAAAGGACATTTTCGCTATTTTATTTGGACAAAAGCCAACAATTGATTTCCCCCTTATACATTGGCGACTAACAGACTGTAAGTAAGTTATGGTATTTTTCGGTTAGTACAAACATTTTTGGCATACAAAGCACCAGAAATGGTATTGGCAGTTGAAATTACAAAGAGTGCATTTTATAATATTTTCAAATAATTTTATAAGTAGTTAAATGTCAAGGTTAGAAAAGCAATTTAGTGGTGCGAATAGCAGGTTTTTCGGGGTATGCCATTAAAAAGGTTATATAACACCAACCAATATGTCTTTAAAATAATACAATGCCAAAAATAAGTGGTAGGTACTGCAAAGAGTATTTTGTAAATATGTAAATCAAAAGTCGGAATTTTAAATGAAGCTGTTTTGAGTTTTTGAAAGCTTTTTTATCATATTTCTAATAAAACATAGTTAATATTTTCTTGAAGTCTATTAAAGTATTGAGCAATTATTAAGTGAATCGTTTAAGATCACTTTTACCAAAATAAAGTTCTTTTGATTGTATGGAAAAAAGCTCTGAAAGCTCGAAATTATTGATTTTTGAGTTATGGAGGTCGTAAGTCGGAGTTTACAACTGAGATAAGAGAAGCTTTATAGTTGAAAATAGTATTTTTGTTCCTCTTGGTTTGGAGTCAGGAATTCGCAACCAGTTTACCATATATAGGTATATCATTTGATTTTCTTTCATTCAAAAACTTATTAAAGTTTATTTTAAACACAAACCCGATAATCGAATGTGGCGTGCCCTAATTAGTTCCATCAAAAATGTGTTTAGGTCATTTCACATCTGATATGTTGACAATTTCCAAGCGTTGGAGAGTAATAAACACACAGAGAGATATACACAAGCAATGGACACGCGCCATATAATTGCTCTGCATACGAAATGTAGCTCAAACATACCAATTACATTCAACGATGCGGCGAGAAAATAGGTTAATGCGCTCGCTCAGGTTAGGCTAAGCCGCCTTCTTGCATGCTGAAAAGGTGTTTTCCGTAAACATTGTCGCATATGTAACTACAACTTACACACACGTGATCGAATTTAGGTACAGATGTTTGTATATATTTTTATATGGATGTATGTATTAAATGTGTTTGTCTGTATGTGCCTTGTAGGTTCTACTCGACGGGTATTTCTTTACGCTGTCGCGCATATCAAAAGCAAATTAAGGTCGCCAACGTTGGACTTGTGTAATGTGTAGTAGGTGGAGGTAAAGGTAGATGTAGTGGCAAATAGATAGTAAGTCTGTGTGTGTTGACAAAGGTGAAATGTGGCTTCATTAACCAAAAATACTATATGCAAGCCTGGGTATAGACCACATGTGTGTTGTGAAATGAATAAAAGTTCTTCTTCGTTTTGTTTTCACTTTCTGTCCTAATGCGTGCCAGCGCGTGTAGTCTGGTTTCATATAATTTTCAATTCAACTTATATTTTTTCTACTTTAGCGGCTCATAGCTAGCGCAGAACACACCGTTTCGTTCATGGCAGCCACAACGACACGCTAGATAAGCTTACTTCTATGTGCGGTTGTATGTACGTGGCCGTAACGTAACACAATATCGTTCGTGTTGTGCTAAGATTGCATGCGTCTCAAGCGCAACTCGAACGCTTAGACGGTGAAAAATTGAGCTGTGCGTGATTCTTATTACAAATTACTTTATTATATTTTTTATGACTTGCCAAAATTTGGGATCTATGGTTAAATTTTTAAGTTTTGAGTTGGACTAATTGAAAGTAGTATTGTTGAAAATGGTTGTGATGTTTTGGATTTATAAGAGTCAGGCTTTATGCTAATTAATTACTTGTTTTTAATGTCAAGTTTTTCTAAGTTAAGTTAAGTTACGTTACGTTAAGTTATATTATGTTAAGTTAAGTTAAGTAACGTTATTTATTTTTTAATTTAATTGTATTTTATGCTATAAGAAAACTTTAAGTTACGTTAAGTTATGTTACGTTAAGTTAAATTAAGTAGTTACTTTAAGTTAAGTTATGTTTTTTATTTAATTAAAATTTAATATATTCAATAAAAATATGTCTATTTTTTTAAAGTTATGTTATAATACGTTAAGTTGAGTCAAGTTACGTTAAGTAAAGTTATATTGTTTTATTTAATTTAATTTTATTTTATTCAATAAGAAGATGTTTAGTTACGTTCAGTTATATTACGTTAAGTTAAGTCAAGTCAAGCCAAGTAAAATCAAGACAAGTAAAGTCAAGTCAAGCCAAGTCAGGCGAAGTCAAGTAAAGTCAAGGCAAGTCAAGTCAAGTCGAGTCAGGCAAAGTCATGCCAAGTTAAGTCAAGTCAAGCTAAGTTAAGTTAAGTTAAGTTACGTTAAGTTAAGTTTGGTTAAATTATGTTTCTTTATTTAATATTTCTAGATTATTTAGTTTTTACCATAGAAGTTGGCTATGCCTACATCCCACTTAACTTTGTAATTTCATATTTCTGCATTTTTCCCCTCAAAAGCGGGTATTTCTTTCATTTGCCTCATACAAGTAGTCTGTTTTTCAATTTTCTCAAAATTCTACGCACCAGAAATTTTCTTCGCACACACGCCATAACTGCGCTCGTATTTCGTTAATGGCTTTGCGTGAAGCTCCACTTTGTCTGTTGCACTTAAACGTGTCTAAAATGAGCGATTGCCTACTTGACTTGCGAGTGAGTGCGTATCGTGTGGCAACTGCGCTAAAAGTTTGTCTTGTTATTTCAGGCCATAATTCATACATATTTTTCGCCTTTCGGACAATTTTTCGGTTTGCTTGCGCTGTTGCAAATGGAATTGGTGCATTAAAAATGTATTTATTGTGGCAGGTAGGCGCACGTATGCATGAGCATAATTTTGCATAAATAATTTGCTAAGAAGAGCAAGGTGGTGTGTATGTTGTTGGCGAGCGATTCATCAGAAAAATGAAAGTGAAAATTTGGATTTTTTTTTTTTTAATTTTTATTTATTTATTATTCTATAGGTAATACTCACCACTAAAGCCCTCAATAATATCCAAGTAGAACAAAAGGCTTCATTAACAGAGCAGTCGAACTTACTTCCATTGAGTAGAAATATGACCAGCCTGAGTTAAAAGTGCCTTTGACTCACAAGTGAACAATTTAAAAAAAATAGCAACAACAACTTAACTAAACTTGTAAACAACTGCCAGTATATAGAAAAATTCCAAGTTGCTACAATTACCCCGACATTTCTATATAAAAACAGATGTCGGTCTATGCCTCTGCTTGCCTTTTAGTAACAGCTGTTATTCAGTGCGCACAAAAACAATTAACGTTCAACTTGTCGCTCGAGCAGCGCCAATTTGCGTAAAGTCAAGTTCATCTTCATATAAGGGAACTTGACTTGAATTGACTTTGTCACAGTGTCGTGTCGCCGATTTGAATTAGTTATGATGTTACCCCGACAAATATAAAAACAAAAAGTACAAGTAGTACAAAAGCGAATGTATTCTGCCAGCGGCATTTTAATTAAATTGAGACCGTTGTACTAGAGACATACAGAATACATAAGTGTATCATAGCTGCAAAAGTTTACTGAGGGGCGTGATTAGATGATGTTGAGTTGTAGTTACAAAGTAGTGCTTGACTATTTTATATAAGAAAAGACAAGGGATTAACTGTGAGTAATTGAGTGACGCAAATGTGATTCTTGTTTTTATTCATTTACGGCTTATGAGTAAGTGAATTTTATTTAAAATCTCTGGGGTTTTTAAATATTTTTTTTCATGAAGAAATAGTATGAAATTTGGTTAATTACTAGGGGTGTTCAAAATGTACTCAGTATAATTCAGAAAATTATAATTAATTAGTAAATTAAAAATTTCATAAAAATATGAGTACATAGCTGTAGTCAGTTTTGTTAAAAAAATATTTTTAGAGTTGCCACCTTAGTGGAAATTAAAAATTATCTTAAAATATAAACAATAATATATTCAATAAATTTAAATTGACTTAAATATTTTATACTAAAATCCTTGTTTAAGTATATATAAGAACGAGGTTGCCATATTTTTAAATTTTTTTCGTTAATTAGTTTACTACTACGGGGGTCCAGAATTTACTCAGTAAAACGAAGAAAATTAATAATAATAATAATAGTTTAGCATGAAATTGAAGATTTCTTAAAACTAAGGGTACGTATTTTTGGTGAGCTTTGCCAAACAAATTATTTATAGAATTGCCGGTTATAGAAAAGTTAAAATAGTACAAAAATATATAATCTAATATATAAATTTAAATTGATTTAAATATTTTCTAAAATCCTAGTTTATGTACAAATGAGAACTAGATTGCCATACAAAATTATTTAGAGAGTTGCCACCTAACTAAAAATTAAAAATAGTCTAAAAGTGTATAACATAAGCAACAAATTTAAATTGACTTTTATTTAATAAATATTTTTTAAATTTTAAATTATGTGGACGAGGTTGCCATATTTTTTCAATTTTTTTTTTTCTCAAAAACAATATAACATAATCAGCAAATTTAAATTGACTTAACATTTTTTGTATATTTTAATTTGATAGAACGAGGTTGCCATAGTTTTAAAAATTAAATGTTTTTCTAAAAAAAGTAAAAACATAAGTTTGTTGTTTTGGACTTTTAATTAACTAACACATTTTAATTTTTAATGATGGGACCGAAGTTGCCATACTTTTCAATTAATTTTTTTTTCTAAAAAAGTTTATAACATAATCAACAAATTTTAATTGAAGTTAGCGTTTTTTATATTTTAAATTATGAGAACGAGGTTTCCATACTTTTTTAAATAAATTTAACTTTTCTAAAAAAAGAAAACATATTTTTTGGAAAAAAATTTTGATGCCCACCTTCAATCTAAAAATTTTACTTGCTGCAGGTCCGTATATATCTTTAACGCAGCCACATCAGCAGCCTCTTTTTAGCGCTAACTACGATGAGTAACTTTCACAGAAGCTTACTGTAGTTCCCCTTACACCCAAAACTACCTCAAAGCATCCGTAACCGCTTCCCTAACCCATATATGGAATTTCGCCTTACCCAAAGTCATTTATATGCAATTGAAAATGTCATAAATTATTCAGCTGAAAATATGCGCAGCACAAGCTTTGCATTTAAATAGCGCAATAATAGCAAAAACAACAACAAAAGCGGCATACCGCAGATTTGTGAGAAAATTCACTTTTAGAGTTATTACAGTCAACAATAAATAACTGCTACTGAATATATATTTTTGTTTTTGTAGAAAAAAACAACTTAGGTTTTCAAGTAACTTGCGTCTAATTATTTAAGTTAATTAAATTTTACAACTAACATGCAAGGGAGCGTAAAACATTACATAAAAGCGCTTATGGTTTATTAACGTCAGCTTATTGTACTCTGTATATGTATGTATGTTTGTACGTAAATACTAATTATTAGAATTTTTTATTTTTCTTACAGTCCAATGTCACCCTCACGCAATCAACTGAGCTGTTGTCACAAGTGAATCACTGTTGTTTCTTACATTTACACCTCATCAAAGTGAGTATGCGCATGTTTCTCTATATATGTAAGCAAGTAAGTAAAGCAATTAGCACGAAAGCAAAACAGCAAACAGTTAATAACACAATATAAGTAATTAGCGGAGAAAAAAAAAACTGAGGAAATTACGAATTTTACACCTACATGAAATAAACATCAACTACTGTTTACCTACGGCGAACACTTCCTGTCCTTTCTTTGGCTTAATGGTGTATATACATATCTTGTATGTGTGTAATAAACTCACTAAAACCTTACAAATCACTAATTACTAGCTGTATTGCTCAATACCGCATAAAAAAAGCCACAATACATATTTTTTTTAATTTTTTTCTACTTGCTTTGCGGCTGCCGCTGCGTATGAGTAACATACATACGAGTACTTTATGGTAGTGGCTCAGTGGCTGTTTGTTGCGAATATTTTTGCGCATTGCACAATCGTGACCATTTGCATACAGCGTACAATGCGAATGCGTATACAGTACAGTCGTGTAATAAATGAGTGAATGCAAACGGCTATGTCGAAAAAGGCGCACAATGCAAGGCGGTTGCGTGTATGCAAAATTTATACAACTACAATGCGTTGATGTTGATGATGATTGTTGCGCCGACTGACAGTCACAGATTTTGCAAACGCCTTTTTGTGCTCAGAAACACATATACCTACTAAAAGTCATATATTTCACGCTTGTGGGCGTTCTTCTTTACTGTTTTCTTTTTTCGTACCTTTTTTATTTTTTTGTAGCCACTAATTCTTTCAGTTTCTGCTACATCTTCCATTGCTTTATGCTTTTGTAATTCTGCTATAAAATATTGTAAGGTCGTAAGAGTTAAATGCGACGGCGTAATTGCTGTCGGCACTCTGGCGTGTAATTATTCTGACAAAGCAGACAATAGAATGTTTCGTGGTATGGCAGAAGAGGCAGCAACAAATTTGTACATAAATACATTTCTGTATTGCTGTGTAGGAGAACGTATTCAGTCGTTAAATTGTGAGAAAAAATAAAAATAAAATATAACAATAATAACAGTGCTAATATTTTTAGGCATTAGCGTAGTTATATTCAAATAAATGAGTTATTAACATTAAGACTGAGAGATTATATTTCACAGAAATAGTCTTAGTACAAGCCATTAAACTGTTGATGAAGTTTTGCGGGGCTTATAACGGTTGAATAAACTGTTATATTGAATTTTATATTTAGATAACAGGACTATAAATATTTTGTTGGCAATAACGTCCGTGCATAAATTCTTAAACAGTTTTTAGTTACTAAACTATTTATTATTTATAGAGAAAAATACAAGAAATTATTTTGTCTACTAGGGCTCAAAGTAGCACCCGTACAATTCTTACTGTCTATAGACCCAGATCTTCTAATCTAAGCTTATTTTTACAATGACAATACCTGATCTTCTTGATTTTTTCGCAGCGAACTTCACACTTAACCGCTTTACCGTTATATATTTGAGTCGCTGAATTAGTAAGGCTTTTTTGTAAAAAAAAATTTGTCAAATTATGTGAAATTTTTGTTGTTTTTGGATGGCCTCTCGAAGTACAAGAGAAGATAGCTCAGGGTTATGAGAATTCATGAGAATATATTTATTCTAGAAAAATCTACATTGGTGTCTAGATGTCGGGATCAGAAAAAAGTTTTTCAATTCTTAATCATTTTGTAAATATTTCAAAAATGTTCGTTTTGGTTCAGAATTTGTTTGGAAAAATTAATGAATTTTTAATTTTTGAATTTAGTGGACCCTAAATATACAATTTCTCATGAAACTTTTATTCCAAATAATAATACAAGGTCTCATATATGTATACATTTTGGGAACAGACTTGCTACATGTCTGGTTACAGTTTTTGCTAAAGTTCTTTTTAAATAAAAAAACTGTTTGGGATATCAATGAAATTCCTGTAAAAGTACATTCGATGCGATTACGCGTGCAACTCGATTTCTTTTGCATGGCCACCACTTTTCGACGGTTTTCAAGCATAAATCGGTCAATACTGCTGCATTTTCACGTTCGATATTCATATGAAGTTTATAAAACGCTGGCTGGTTGGCATAGACTTGACGTAGCCCTACAGAAAATAGCCTAATGGCGTCAAATCGCACGACCGAGGCGGGCAATTGACTGGGCCATTTCGTGAGATAACACGTTCACCAACCTTGGTTTTCAATAAATCGATTGTGATATTCGCTGTGTGGCTTGTGGCGCCATCCTGCGGGAACCGCATATTATCCAAATCCATATCATCCAAAGTATACGGTTACCATTGAGCGACAGCGGCACAGAAATGTCCTGGTCTTAATCATCACGGAAGAAGTACGGCCCAATGACGACGCCAGCTCATAAACCGCACCGCACAAAATTGTTCGGGTTGCAATGGTAACTCATGGAGTACGTGTGGATTGCTGCCTGACCAATAACGCATATTTTGCTTATCGACGAAGCCATTCAGCCAGGAATGAGGCTCATCGTTATGTAAGACATAGCGCTCTTAGAGTTGCGGACGCTGACTCCGAATTTCGGTAGTAAATTTTAATAATTTCGATTCATTGTTGAATTCCATGATGAAATGGCAAAGCTTACTGAAGAGAAATGTTAAAAGAGCGGGAAAATATATGACGTCGTTTATTTCCCTATCGGTCTACATTTGTAGCGTTCGTTTTGAAAACTCTTAATTAATAGCTAGGTTGAAACAAGAAAATATGATAAAAATGTTATGACCTGGCTCACTTCTTTTATGAGCTATTAAATTTGAAAAGAAGTGAGATATTCGGAAATCATTTTGTTTCGTGTTCTACATCATTAGCTTATAAAATATATATGACACAAAACAAAAAAAAAAATGCCTATAAAAAATATTTATTAGTAAAATATGCAATCTGGCTGTTGTAAAGTATAATTGCTGACAAGAATTCCATTAAGACAATTAGCATTTATAAATATATATACTCGGAGTATATACTCGAGTGTCTACACACAAATGTTACAATAAGTGGAGCCAGTAACTAATAAATAACTAATTCAATTAATCTAATTGTTTATATCAGACAGTTGAAGTTAGTATTCACACGTTTTTACAGCAATATACCCGGATAAACAACAGGTTACTGCTTTAAACTGATACAGAGAATTACAAAGCAGCTCTCAGTGACTAATATTAATGTAATTAATAGTACTACAACGGAAATTGCCGCCACTTTTTATTATTGATACGTGATCAAGCTGTTCAAAGCCGTATTATTGTATGTATGTGATTGGCGTTGCAACCGTTTAGCCGGTTATAGCCGAATCGACGATAGTGCGCCACCTGTCTCTCTCCTTCGCAGTTCGGCGCCAGTTGGAGATCCCAAGTGTAACCAGGTCGCTCTCCACCTGGTCCCTCCAACGGAGTGGAGGCCTTCCCCTTCCTCGGCTTCCTCCGGCGGGTACTGCATCGAACACTTTCAGGGCTGGAGTGTTTTCGTCCATTCGGACAACATGACCTAGCCAGCGTAGCCGCTGTCTTTTTATTCGCTGAACTATGTCAATGTCGTCGTATAACTCGTACAGCTCATCGTTCCATCGTCTGCGGTATTCGCCGTTGCCAATGTTCTGAGGACCATAAATCTTGCGCAAAATTTTCCTCTCGAAAACTCCTAGTGTCGTCTCATCTGATGTTGACATCGTCCAAGCTTCTGCACCGTAAAGCAGGACGGGAATGATAAGCGACTTGTAGAGCTTGATTTTGGTTCGTCGAGAGAGGACTTTACTGTTCAATTGCCTACTCAGTCCAAAGTAGCACCTGTTGGCAAGAGTTATTCTGCGCTGGATTTCGAGGCTGACATTGTTCGTGTTGTTGATGCTGGTTCCCAGGTATACGAAATTATCTGCGACCTCGAAGTTATGACTGTCAACAGTGACGTGGGAGCCAAGACGATGAAATCAATATCATCGGCGTACGCCAGGAGCTGTACACTCTTGTAGAAGATTGTACCTTCTCGGTTTAGCTCTGCAGCTTTTATAATTTTTTCCAGCATCAGGTTAAAGAAGTCGCACGATAGTGAGTCACCTTGTCTGAAACCTCGTTTGGTATCGAACGGCTCGAAAAGGTCCTTCCCAATCATGACGGAGCTTTTGGTGTTGCTCAACGTCAATTTACACAGCCGTATTAGTTTTGCGGGGATCAATAAAAAATATGAAAAATTAATTACTACAAGAAACATTTCACAGATCAAGTCTGTATGTATACGAAAGCATAAGTAAATATATAAAATTGTAATATTTAGATACTAAAAAGATTTTACTGCACATCAGTTGGTGAAATAGTAAAAAGTTCACTTTACAACCTATAAAATAATGCAATAATTATCACACAATACCCTTTTCATAATGATTGACAAATTTCATTTCGCAAATATTTTGAAAAGCGAAAGTGAAAACATAGCACATTGCGAAAAGAAAATCAAAATCGATTTATTGTCATACTTCTAACACAAAATATTTAGGCGCCTTTTGGCAATTTCTCACCGCCAGTCAATGCCATGCTTAATTGCAAATTTCATAATATTGCACGTAATTTTCGCATTTCGAAGCACCAATTTGTTATTATTAACAACTTTAGTTTCGTCTTCATCAATGAAAGACTTTCTACATCTCGCACAGAGCCACAAAGACCTCCCTATAATCACTCACTAACAATATGTCACTCGCCATACAAATGGCTTATTTATGATGGCAACTATAATGAGCTTATATTGTCATTATTACTGTCATCGAGCGAGTTGGCGCGCAGTTTCTTCAACTCCAGCTACTTTGAAGCGAAAATTGTAACAAAGACTGCTGGGTCTTTCATGTTACTACAGACATACTTAGCAAGTGCTTGTGGCCCTTGGCTCTACTTGCTTTTAAAATAATTGTTTTTGTCTCGTTTTTACTTTTTCTTTATTTTTTGTTGTTGTCGCTTTTCCAAATGTAATTTATTTCATAGAAGCCACGTGCAATTGCCAAGTTCAGGCTTCAGCGTTCAGCGCGCTGAGGGAAAATGCAAATTTCTCAAGTTGGCTCGTTCAGAAGATACGCGTCAAGTTGGCAGGCAGCATTGTGTGCTCTTGAACTTACTTAATCAATCATTCGGTTAATTTCATATGCACTTGCCTTGTGGCGGGTGGTGAAAATAGAGAGTGATGTCTTCGTTCAATGATAATAATTTCACTTTTCTTTATTTGACTCATGAAACTTTGTTATAAATAAGATATGGACTTTTTAGTGGTAAATATGCCAGGTAACCACGGTCATCCTTTGTATAACAGTTTTATTCTGATATAAGTAACGGAATGAAATTTATAAGAGGGTCTAGGTTAGTAGTGGATAAATATTATAAGGGAGGGTTAACAGGTCATTTCAAAAATCGTACGTTTTAGTCAAATTCTATATTTCATAAACCTCTTGACTAATCTTTAAATATGTTGATATAAATATATCCTTATAAATATTGCTAAGTGAGTACTTGGGTCAAGCTTAGAGGTAGAGATAGCGAGTTGATATAGAACACCTAATATTTTAGGTTCCAGTAATCTTTTGCAGGGAGAAATTTTTACTTGAAGTTTTCTGACAGTTTCTTAACCTAACTAATCTTAATTAATGTTGAATTCTTCAGAGATGGTTTGAAGCTTGACGAAAAGGTCAAAGGTAGGTCGAAGATTTTTCAGGCAAGATTAAGAATGCGTTTTGAGTTTCCGAAATTTTGGTTTCCAAACAATTTCAATCCGAAGTTGGTCAATGGATCGTCGACATCTCTCTCGACAACATTTTAAGACTACTTATATGATTATAATGTTGATGAGAGGGTCAGATGGGACGCACAAGAAACTACCTTTCCTGGTAAAGAACAATTGGGAGTGTATCTGCATAAGTACTCTTCTGGAAAGAGCCAACAAGCGAACTCCTAAAATCGTGGATATTGTAGCTCCGAGTGGAAGTGATTTATGTATAAACACAAACCCAATTCGTCTATTTATCAGATCCTCAGTTTTGCTATTTGCAGTTGAGGTTGAAGCTATGGTGTTATAATGTTTCTGGCCTGACCGTTACATGGGATGTGTGTCTCTTTTTATCCATCAACAATATTGATCTCTTTATAGTACTCAGGATATACGTGTTTAAATTCAACATTTTCTGTGAATTTAGCTTAGGTATGTGTCCCCGCTAAATTTTTGTTATTTCACTTTGCGCCCAAATGTAGGCAACAACTTAACTTACAATATTTAAGGCAGTAGTCTACTTTAGAAGTCGAAAAAAAGCGTTTTTGTAGCAATTTTTTTTGAAAGGGAAGGAAGTGATTGCGGTAAACGGAATTTTAAGACGATAGTGTGCTATATTTAAGGCTTAAGAAACAATATTTATGATTAAAAAATATTGAAATTTTTTCAAAGTTGTAAGTATTTTTCTGGGGCGCCTGGAGTCTGCACTTGTAAATCGGTGTAGGTGATGGAAGTCGTGCGATGCATCTGAAACAGTCAACATTCAGTCAACAACAGAAAACATTTTTTTTTAGTTTTTATAAGTTTCTTTTCCTTATGAACTAAAAAAACACCGAAAAAGTTATAAAATTCCAAATTTTTTCGAAGTTTGAAAAAAAAATTGCATTTTTTTAAGAAAAAAAAGTTGACTTTAAGTTGCAAAACAAGTAGTTTAAATAATACTTTTGTCCAACTTTTTTAGTTCAGATAGAAGATAATTTAATACTGAAACTGATATATTATTTTTGCTATCGCCGGCAGCGTTTTCTAAAACTTGTGAAAATGAAAACTCGAGAAAACGCGCTTTAAAGGTCTGCCTGAGCATTCGCACCTGCTCGATGCTCGACCACTAAAACTGCTCGAGCTTCGAAAATATGTCGAATTGGCCTCTGGAATTTTAATGACATATTTTTGGATAGTTTTAGAAGAGATTTAAAACAAAACAAAAAATCGATTATTTGAAGCCTGTAAAGCAGACTACTGCCTTAAGTTACCTAATTAATTTTGGTTTGAGCCTTCGCTAAATAATTGATATTTAACTTTGAGCTCAAATGTAGGCAACAAATTAACTTACAATATTTAATATTAACTATTAGTACCAAGTCCAATAATATATAACGCTGTAACTCTCTCAATTAGTTACTCTGTGAAAAATGTAGAGAGAATATAAAACTATTTACGAAATTGCTTAATGTTATCCCTCAAATTAATCTATAATTATTTTGAAATATCGTTTCTTATATCTCATTTGAAAATATGCCAAAATAGACACTTCAATTGCATAGTCAACTATTTAACTTATAATTTACAACTGCAATTGAGCAATTCAATTGGCAATTGTGCAGTGATCATGACAGTTACATTGCCTCGCAGCATTGCCATAAACAATGCAAATACAAATACAAAACATTGCACAAATATTTTACAAATAATTAGCCACTGAGCAGCAATAACACTAAGCTGCTGCCAATGGACGAACAAGTGTAACGGCAATGCCAAAATTGCAACGACAATAAAGCAATTTGCAGGCGTCACAAACGCACACTAACAAACAAACGAACATACATGCTTATGAATGAACTTTTATGGTCGCTACATGCATTTTAGTGAATAATAAAACAAATTTGCAACAACAATAACAACATTGCGAAATAAAACTCGAGCGCTTTGTGTGCCACAGACAGGTTCACCGCAAGCACAACCAAAAGTGTGAATGAATTCAATTTGAGGCCAAAAATGCGAACTGAAAAAATAGAAATACTTGTACTCATGCACTTAAAGTGCGCTGCGGTACGCAAAACAATGCGCATGCGCAGCGCATACAACGCACAAACACACAAACACTTGAGCGCACTAAGTCAGTGTGACGCTGGAGGGTGTCTGACTGGGTGTATACAGACTAAAAAACAATAAAAATTATAAAAAAATATAAAAAACATAGTGGCGCAGTGACTAATTAAGTTAGTAGCGAGCGCGGCGTCAAAGCGCGCAGCCCTGACACAGCTTTCCAGTTACTTTTATGTTAACACTTTCAGTGCAAAAAATGCAAAAAATCAAAGAAAGCATGCACAATAGAATTAAAACTACAACAACACAAACAGTATTCGCTACATACATTGTAATATGTGCGAATTATAATAACAACAAAAGCAGCAAGAAATCCGCGATTGCATGTGGGCGAAAAGGGTTCACGTCAACGCCCACTAAGCAGCATTTTGCTCCCCTTTGTAATTCCCATTGCCCCTCCTGCAGCACATACTAACATACCATACATACACCTTGCCACAACTTGTGGCAGTCAGCAAACGCCAATGACTGACGTCGCGTGCTGTCCCTTCGGCTGCATAGAAAGTGAGTTGTGGGAATCAACCATTGACTTTACATCCATTCAACCCACTTTAAGTAAATCATGTGTAAAAAGTAAAAAGTCAGAGGCCTCGTAACTTTTCATTTCAAAGCGCAATGTAGTCTAACACACACCATTACTGTACGTGTGTGTGAAGTAAAACATAAGTATAAAATGAAAAAAAAAAAATGCAAAGAAAAAAGTTTACAAAAATGCAAAAAATCTATTCAACTTTTGCATTCTCATTATGCATACATATATTTAGTTATGTACTTATCTATATATGTATGTAGGTATATACTCACTCACATTTCCACTTACCAAGTGCACATAAAATTAATTGCTGTTCATTGTAGAAACGTGCAGCATACTTTGTATTCATCTACTAGTGCACAAATACTTATCTAATGACTTGCTCTAGTTTTTCTCTATTTCTTATTTTAATTTGTATTACTATATTATATATTTTTCTCTTTGAATATATAAATGGAATACCTTGAATTTATGTATTTATAAAGGGTGACTTTTGAAGTCTACAAAAATGTGTAATTATGACTGAGTCAAAAATACATAAATATTTTTAATATTTGTGAACTTATTCTTATCATATGTTGTCGCCAGTAAGTTCAATCGTAAGTGAAAACCTCTATTTCAAAGCCATTGCGTCGAAGAAATTCTGGTGTGTCTTCTGAACTTTCTAGATTCAATATGTATGTATATTTTTAACCGATTTGGCAATGAACCAAATAATTCGATAAGTGTTGAGTCACTAATCTGATCGCATTCAGCCAGTAATGCATCTGTTAACGTTATGATGAAATCCAATCGATAGTCATTCTTATACATTTGTTTTAAGGGGTTACATGGATTTTGTCGGGTAAAAATGGCCTTTTTTCAATATTTTTTTCTATGTAATTCTTTTATTAATTTCAAACTTTTTTCTGTCTTATAGATACATATTTAAAGAATAATTTCTGAAATTTAAAAGAAAAATTCCATCTGAGAAAAGGTGCGTCCCGTTGTCAGTATAACTCCTGAATGTGTCATTCAAGGTAAAAAAAAACCAAAAATAACTGGTTGAGGTAAGACCATAAACTCGTGCTTGAACGAAGAAAAACAAAAACATGTAAGGAAGGGCTAAGTTCGGGTGTAACCGAACATTTTATACTCTCGCAATTTATTTATTTAACTCTATTAATATTATATTATACACAATTTGACCCACATATTCGTCATATATATTGTATAAAGTCCATTGAAAGTTGGAAACCCTAATATTAGGTTAGAAGCACCGAAGCCCTTATGTTCGATGTATGGGGCCTTAAAAACCTATGGTCCGATTTCGGCGATTTTTAGAATGGGGCTGCCACACTATTAACATAGTATTTGTGCAAAGTTCTGCACCGATATCTTCACTAGTACTTACTCTATATATTGTAAAGCAAACGATTCAGATCGTCTTCAAAGTTCTGGTATATAGGAAGTAGGCGTGGTTGTGAAGCGATTTGGCCTATTTTCACAACATATCATTGGGATGCAAGGAAACTATTATAAACCAAGTTTCATTGAAATCGGTCGAGTAGTTCCTGAGATATGGTTTTTGACCCATAAGTGGGCGACGCCACGCCCATTTTCCATTTTGTGAAAAATCTGAGTGCAGCTTCCATCTATCATTTCTTATGTGAAATTTATTGTTTCTGGCGTTTTTCTTAAGTGAGTTAACCCACTTTTAGTAATTTTCAACCTAACTTTTGTGTGGGAGGGCGTGGTTATGATCCGATTTCTTTCATTTTTGGACTGTATTAGGAAGTGGCTAAAAAAAACGACTGCAGAAAGTTTGGTTTATATAGCTCTATTGGTTTGCGAGGTATGTACAAAAAACTTAGTAGGGGGCGGGGCCACGCCCACTACCCCAAAAAAATTACATCCAAATATGCCCCTTCATAGTGCGATCCTTCATACCAAATTTAATTTCCATAGCTTTATTTATGGCTTAGTTATGGCACTTTATGTGTTTTCGGTTTTCGCCATTTTGTGGGCGTGGCAGTGGTCCGATTTTGCTCATTTTCGAAAGCAACCTTCCTCTAGTGCCAAGAAATAAGTGTGCCAAGTTTCATCAAGATATCTTAATGTTTACTCAAGTTACAGCTTCCACAGACGGACGGACGGACAGACAGACATTCGGATTTGAACTCCACTCTTCACCCTGATCACTTTGGTATATATAACCCTATATCTAACTCGTTTAGTTTTGGGTGTTACAAACAACCGTTATGTGAACAAAACTATAATACTCTCTTTAGCAACATTTGTTGCGATACTATAAAAAATTGAAATTTTGGCAGGCATTTTTCCAAAAAAAAAAAAAAAGTATTGATCACATTTGTTTGACATTTTGTTGTTTTTTTTTTTTAATAGTTGTAATGAAAGCACGAGTAAATTGTATCTCGAACACCTGTTCAAAATTTCATCAAGATCGGTTTTCGAGAACATTTGACAACCGACATTGAAAAACGCGTTTAAAGTTTTGAGTAACAATAATACCTGACTTGGAGCGCACACTTTCCAAAGGCTGTATCTCCGAAACTATTATTCGGAGATGTTGTAGAAATTAATAAGCAAAAAAAAAATTGTTTGAACCCACGAAACCCATGTAACCCCTTATAGTATTTCCCACAGATCAACAATTAAGCTTGAAACGAGACTAACAGCATTTCACGACAAAACGACTATATTATTCGACATTTACGACGTGTATTTTGCACCAAAATATATGAGTTTATCATTCAAAAGCTTCGCATAATCGCTGAATTAGTTTTCGTTGGAAAAATACAAATCCGAGATTTTTTAGCATGTTAGCATTGTTCGAAACATAAGTGATCTGTCAAAATTATTGAGCTTAAGTCGGGTTAAATATAAATATTCCTTTTGATTTATTCTGAACTGTCTAATGAAATAGTAGCGCAAAATCAGCTCTGTTAAATGATCCCTTTGAGTCGTTTGTTTTTACGTTACGTTTGACGGAAAACTCGATCAAGTCGTGAACTATGAAAACTTGCTAGTTAGTGACAATTTCTTTTAAATAAATTATCTTTCGTAAAAACTGCGTTACAACTCTATCTAGAGATATACTTCAATATCTTATAAATGAGAACGATGGTCTGAATCCAAAGCAGTCCCTGACACTTTCGTTTTTAAAATTGCAAACTCTCATAATTTTTTATCAGACATATTTAACAGAAACGCTGAAAATATATTCGTTGATATTACTTTGATGCAAAAAATTGGATCTCAGTTATAGGGATTAAAAGTTTTTCTTCCTATCACTGATTTGGCAATAACATTTTTTTCATATTTTAATCGACCAAAGTTCTCAAAAATACCCGTCAATGTATTTTCCAAACTATTTTGAAGTATGTTCTTTTCGATAGCACACTTATTCATTCATTTATCAATAGCATATGTAGTTCACAAGCACCTAGTTCAAGTGCTGAAAAATCTATTCTACATAAACATAGAAATATAATAATAATTTTAAGTGTTTGCTAAGTTTCAATGCCGCACCTTTTGTTGTGATTCCATGCAACAAAACAAGTCACGACAGCTTGTCTCGCGATATTTAGTACAGCGCACACTTGTGCAGTCATATTTACGAGTTTGTGAGTTCGCGCATTTGTCGTTGGCTTGCAACAACCTTGAACGTAATTTTAATGAGCTTACAACTATTTGTCACACACAAGTATTTGAGTCTCTGTGCTTGTACCAAGTGCAATAATCCGTATGTTAAGTGAAAAGGTCGCACAAGATTTATGTTTTTTTTTAGAGTGCTTATAATATTGTCTTCGTAGTCAGCCCTTCAACTAGATGAGGGTAGTAGAATATAATGAAGATGGCTATCATAGATTTTAATCCAGATATCTTTTGACGGGGTTTCTGTTCAATTAAAGTATATGAACCCCAAAATTTTACTACGATTCTCTGTCTATAACTACTACTATATTGTAACCTTAACCTTAACCTTGAAAATGATATGTGCTGTAATTAACGAAACATCAAAGATCTGTAACTCAAGTACCCACGATAGTTATCAAACCGTAAAGCAAACATTATTTTAATGCTTTACTTTGGCTAAAAGTTTTTATTTCAACTTTAATTACCCACCACTCGCATCACGCCCTCGTCATTACTGCCCCACAAATCTAATTTTCACAAGCTTTTGCAGCGACTTGCTCTGCCTTTTAAGTCCATTAATTTTAAAGTGGCCCGGCGAACACTTAATTGCAGAGCAAATTCATTTATTTCGAACGTAATCAAGTTAATGGATTGCTGCTTTGAATAGGTCTACATTCATATGTGTCTGCATGTAAGTAAAAATTGGCATTTATTGCTACTTAATATGTAATACAAGACAGTGTGTCGCAGGAAGCATTGAGTGGCAACAATTAAGATGCGCAGAAGGTTCCTACAATGGGGAGGAGTAATGGAGGAGAAAAGTAATGGTGGTGCAAAGTAATGTAGAGTAAAAGTAATGGAGAACAAAGACTGAGAACAAGTCGGTGACATAAATATTTCTCAATAATAAATGACAGCTGTAATATTAAGAACATAAGGCATTGTGTTCATTCTGTATATTTATTTACATATCCAAATAAGTTAAGTTTAAACCCATTTAAACCACCGTTTCCAGTTTTTCACAACTCGGCTCGTTTTGCATTTCTTTACTTAATTATTTCTTTTTTTTTGGCGAATAATTAGCCGCCGCCCACACAAATGATTTCATTGTCTACTTTTTGGTTTTATTTCGGCGGAGAAACAGGTAACAAACCGGCACCTTAACGGTCAAAAAAAAAAGAAGCGACTTCAGAAAGTGTATTAATTATAATAACAGTCAAAACTTGCTAAGCATGAGTCATTCATGTAGGGACAAGTTTGTTGTTTTTGGCAACTCGTTGTGCTTGGGTGAATTTTATGTCTTACTGTAGATTTGTATGTATGTTATATTATTAAATAAGTAGATCGTGCCTTCTTCGTCTGTCGATTTTTTGTGATGATACCATGATGAAGTCACCATTTAATTCTACAGTATATATATGTATATGAAAAAAACTTAAAAAATAACGCAGGAATATCAGGAAAGCAAACTATAATAAAAATACTTGCCCTATAAAACATATAGTTCTATTAATTTGCTTTGCTTAATAGTATTATAATAATTATATTTCTAGCAGTAAAGATATATAATACTTTAAGGTTTTTGCCCTTACTAAAATATGGCTTTGGCCCTAAATGTATGCCACAAGTCAGGACATTTTAAAAATTATAAAAATAAATAAATAAAATATTTTGAAATAATTAAATGTGTCTATTTACATATATATAGCTGATAAGCCTTTAGACAGTAATTAAATTAGGTATGAGTCTCCACTAAGTTATTGTTATTTCACTTTACGCCGAAATGTAGGCAACATTTTAAGTCCTTAAACTTAACATCAATCATTTAGAAAAAAAGTCATTTCATCTCTGGTCATTACCCCTATTATTAAAAACCATATTTACGCATTAAAGTATTTCACTCAAGCTTTAACTCAGCTTCAGTGCCAAAAATTCGCGTTCACCCAATTTGGCTAAACGAGGTTGTTTACAAAAGAAATTTGCCTGCAGCTGCGTCAGTGTGCACTATATGGTATATAGGATGACACAATTTTTTATTTGCTTTCTTTTTTTTTTTAGAAAACAGTGCCTCATCTTTGTAGCTCTGATCTGCTTTTTAGTTTCTTTCATATTTTTATTGCTTTATTTATTCATATTGGACTCTTATGGTATTTATATGTTGGCAAAATACATATTTACATATATATTTGCACCTGCATATAAGTGTATGCTCCAACTATCTCATCTTTAGTCACGAAAATACAGTTGTAGACTTCTTATTTGGATACAAAGTTCATAAAATGTCAAATTTCTCTTACCTTTTGCGGACTTGCATACATAATTGCAAACTATACAGATTCTGAGTATTCATTCGATATGAGCTTATTCAAGTATTATATTTATACAGTTAATTTTAAAAGGTTTATTTTCTTATTTAGTTAAATCTTTATTTGTTTTGTGCTAAATTAAGATTGAGAAACCTCTTTTATTGAAAAATTTCAAAAAAGATTTTGCATGAATATTAATAATCTTGTGAGTTATTTATTAATTGTGTTTCTCTATATAATCTTTTTTGAATACTGATTATAATTCATGTCAAATCGAAAGTTGATGACCTAACCTCAATCGTCACCCACACAAAATTAGTTTGAGGTGTGAATTTGTAATGCTTTCTTCTGTAAAAGGTAATTGCTTAAAGCGTATAGTAATTATATTCAGATTATATTACAGATACTTTCTTTCTCAATTTTGAAAATGCTTTAACTTAAAATTTTTTCTTTACATCACTAAAACGTAGAGAGCTATGTGAT
Source organism: Zeugodacus cucurbitae (assembly GCF_028554725.1). NCBI lineage: Eukaryota > Metazoa > Arthropoda > Insecta > Diptera > Tephritidae > Zeugodacus > Zeugodacus cucurbitae. The sequence goes on from NC_071670.1 coordinate 59,316,870, forward strand.
TTTGAATATACATATGAGTATAATAGTAGCGGAAGCATACGAAGAATTTTCCAACTTCCGGTTCGTGTTCGTTTCTACAGAAGGTCAAAAGAGCAACAGCAACTCATTTGTGCTAACAATGCCAATGTGTTACACCAAGTGAAATCTCGAGAGCGTGCTAACTTTCAAGAAATAAAATTATTACAGGGTGTGCAACCTTTTGAGTTAAACTTTTAGAATACAACATTCATCTAGTAGCCGTCTTTATTGCCCTAAGAAAAAATAACATTTCTCGTTTTTCATCACCTTTTTGAGCATCTCAAGATTTCTAACGATGATTTCAACATAATTTTTCCGAGAATTACTTCTATACTCAAATAATCTCCCAAAGGGAAATCCAGTATAGTTAAGCTATGAGATGTAGATGGTCAGCGAATGGCCCCTCTTACGGAAATTGAATTCCAATAGTTTTTTATTGAAAAATTCGATTCCGTGTTTGCCATTTTGGCATAATTTTGTTGAAACAAATCATAAAATAACATTTTCTGATAGAGTTTCTGTCCAGACTACGGCTTCTCTGGTATCGACAGGTTACAATTTTTTTCCTATAGCGGTTCCATCCAAGTAGGCAAAGCCTTAAGTGATTTTTTTCAAGTAAGATGAATTTTTCGTTTGGAAACGACTTAAAATTTGAAGATGTCTACATTTTTCAGACAACTTCAAGATGTTAAAAACCAAAGAGAGGTTATGTCTAGCAATTTTATATATTTTTTAAACCGATTCTTATAAACAACAGTACATTGATTTCAGAACCGTTGCATGTACTATGAATACATGCCATATTCTAGAATATTTTTACTTTGAAAAAGAAGTTCCGGAAGAAAGCGCACTGTACAAGTCATTTCAATTCTCAGTTTTTCTTTAAGTCCTCGCTTTTTCACACCATGATAATTACATTTAAAATTTCGCACTTTTTTCCATCCATCCATTCATTATTCTCTACAGCTTTACTTGATTCTGCCACTTTTTGTCATCACTTTGCTTTTCATGGCCTCATTCCAGCTGGACAATACAATATTCAGGGTTAATGCTGTGGTACAGTTGTCAATTCCCACAGCATTAATTCCATTAACATTAATTGCATTCAATTGACACTGCAAGCAAAATCATTAGCATAAGCTTAACAGCTATACAAACAGACATACAAATAGACAGATGGAGTTTCAACCACTGACGATAATAGTAAGCATGAAGCAACAACAATTCTAACAAATAAATAAAAAATTAGAACTGCACTATGTATGTCAATTGGTTTTTGTGATATGAACTTAGAAGTAAATATATTTACATAAGTACATACATACACCATTACATACCACGAAGCCTATAGATAAGAAGTTATCCATTTTCTTCGACAGCTTTTATAAAGCAGTTCTTTTAATTAGTTAATCAAATTAACATTTACCGTTGTTCAATGCCTGCTGGCGCAAAGCAAATGTTGTTGCCACACTTACCTATTCTGCATTGTTAAGTGCACGCTTAACGCTTTCACAAGCAGCTAGCTGCTTGACACACTTTGATAGCGAGCAACAGCAACTTGATGAATTACATTTGATTGCTGCTATCAGCTGGATTAGTAAATAACTAGAGCGAAAGACCACAATCGCATTGCATTTTTTATGACTTTTCCAATAATATTATTTGGATTGATAAAATATATGAGTCAGGTTCTCGTATATGAAGGTACAATTACCTTATTTGTGATACTTTATTTTTAAGTATCCAGCATTAATATGAAGTATTTATTTATGTAGTCTAGTCTTTTTGAGTCTGATACCATTTTGTACTGAGAAACCTGGCAGTTATAAAAGTGAGTATAGTTGAAAAAACGGTTCTTTTAAATTTTCTTACTACCCAACATAGCTACCAAGAACCCATTACAACGATCTATCTCTAAAATACCGATACCATATTTGTAGTTCAAAAGAAGTCATACATTCTCCTGCGGTCTCAGATCAAAAAAGTCGTGGGATGTCAGATCGAAGCCCTCTTTATATTCACACAGCTACTCTTTTTTGTTCCAGTAAAGCTATAGTGACTATTAATGATGATTAATTCGACTGCCTAACTCTCAAAGCAAATATATGAACTTATTAGTTCTCTTTGGTAAAAAGACCCCAATTTCACTCTCGGGTTTAAAAATAAAATGAATACATTGTGGAGGTTAAGTTTTCCGTTTTTATATACCTCAATAAATTCACTAACATTGAACTTGAAATCATTCATGTCAAAACTAACCTATAGCAATGCGCATTAAGTCTAGTACACGTATACTCCATACAATCCATTTGAGGTTAGGATGACTGAAAATAATAAACAACAAAACATGTAAAACCATAAATTTTATGTCGATTTTTGAAAAACATTAGCTCACTTTGGAGGTCATCTTTTGTTAACTACGCATGCGTAAAAAAATAACTCCCACCAAGCGGAAAGCGGAAATTTTAACAATGCGTAGATAAAAAATTAATTTTTGGAATAATTAATATTCAGTACAACAGTTTGGTACTAAATAATTAATATTCGAATGGTGTAAAGTACATAGCGCTGAAGTAGAGTTACATATAGAGCAGTTAGTACTACGATTCACTTGGTTTTGATAAGATTATTGGAAAATTACATCACCAAAATCTCTGCTACCTACATCAAAAAAAGTTTGAGAGACCGAAACGACGAGCATATTAACATAATGTTTTGTTGAACTCTTGAGAATTTTGATCCGGATTCGGAAGTCATCTGGAGATATTGTGAACTAACTGCAATAAATCATTTAAATAATGTTTTTTCTTATAGCCTTGATCTCGATAGTTTTTTCAGTTTGATCTGGACTAAATGTTTTCTGTTTCCTTATTAATGCTTCCTAAATCTGTTCTATCGACTAACGGAGCGTTCCTAATTGAATCATTGTTTTAAGTACAAAAATCTGTTGGATAATATACATTGCAGGTCTATACGGTTTGGTTTTATTTCGTTGGCATCGATCTCTACTGAGAAAAGGTTATATCAAATGGGACGAAAAGATATTACACCAAGCCTTTTCAATGCAATTTCCGATACATTTCCAAAGTTTTGATTGTTAACAGAGGTTAATGAGTAATTAGTATGAAATAGGTTTTTTATATCTCTGAACCTAACGAAATACTTTTTAATATAAATACTTTTGTAATGATCCCACTAGCACTACAAATATTTCATATTCTCCTAGAAATCAAAGTCAGTAAAATTTTTAATAGTCAAGGCATTCATTAATTTGAAAATTATCATCTTTTCTTTCAGCATTCCACGTCAAAATCAGACAACGCGTAGCATCATGACCTTCTATTGGTGGTCACATTGGTTCTGGATAACAACATTGAGTAGTGAGTAACCACCGAATATATAAAAAAACGTCTTAACTAAAATTGTCTTTCTTTATCCTTACAACATCTCCAGCTATCCTTTTGAGCATTACATTCGTACACACATATCCAAGCCAAGAGATTTCCTTAGAGTACAATCAAAATAGTAAATCCGTGAAAGCGGTGACAAAATTACAACAGACGACGACGAGTTTAGAATGGACCACTACAACACCAGCAACACCATTGGTTGCGCTCAATAAAGACACTAGAGCAGACGCAGTTGTTGAACCAATATTACAAGAAAAACTTAAAGACAAAGCCGGTAGTGCAGATGAAGAGCTGGTCTCTGAAGATCTAGACAAAAAGCAGGTGCAAGCAGCTGATAGCGAATTAGCAGACACTGCTGTGGAGCAAGAGAACATTGTAGAAAATGAAGACAAGCCAACAGCAGAAGAGGGCGAGTATAAAAGATCTGCAGAAAATTATAATAAAACCATAGAAGACACTAAAGCGCTTGCAAATGAAGATAGTGTTGAGGAACCACAAGTCGCCGCGGTGGTGGCTGAGCAGAGATCGGCATCTGTTGAGGAAAGCAGACAGAAATTGAACCACGCTGATGAAGAACTAAGCAACTATACAAACAGCAGTCGGAAACGCGACGAGACGAGGTGGGTATATTAAGTGACAGGCTCTAATAAGATAGAACTCACAATATTTATTCGAATTTTGCAGATTCAACGCAACCTGCGCGAACTGTAACACCGCAGCACATCAGCCCAACAGCACCACAGCGGCCACGCGCACGCTGGAAGCGCCAAAAACCCCGAGCCAACAGCCGGCTAACAACACGTCCGCAACTGCAGCCCACGCGAAATCGCGCATAGACTCGCTGCACTCCGAAACACTGGAGTGGCTGAATGCGATGGCAGTAGCCGCTGCGCTGCCAGTGCCCAAACTGCTCACCAACGCGCCACAAGCGACCGAAATCGATCGCGAAGTGGTCACGGTGCCAACAGAGTCCGCGACGGTGGGCGCGGCAACGACACAGCAACGCATACCCTTCACATTGGAAAATGCCAATAAGGAGGACGAACTGCGACGTGCCGAAAACGAACATCGTTCACGCAAATCGAAAGTGCTCTCAGCCGAGTACAAGCACATCAATCGCTACATCAACTACTCATCGGACAGCAAGAGTCTGCTGACGCGTAGCGCATCCACGACGCCCAACGATTTCGGTGGCATCGAAGAGGGCAACATCTCCTCGGAGGCGCTCTCGATACAGGTGAGCGAGGTGGCTCTCTACTACACTGTCTTCTAACTAACCTCAAATATTTTTTATTTTTTTTTTTAATATTTTGCAGCGCACTTACTTTCTGGATGCCGGTGCCATTTCGGCCATTTGCTTTACCATCTTCGGTGTTTGTTGCACCGTTGGGACCATTGGCATAGTGCTGTATCGGCGTAGATACGTGAATAAGCCGCAGGCGCTGAGCGAGCCCGACTCGAGTGTCTACATCGATGATAGCACGATGCGTGTAAGTGTAAGGAATCGTTTACATAGGCAATGGGCTTTTAATGGCTGCGTTAATAAAGTTAATTTCTTTTGACGATTTACAGGATAACTCCGATGAGATGTACAGCTTGGACAATGACTCCTTTCTCAATTCACTGGAGGCGATGACAATACAAAACTACTGGACGGACACCGTTAAACATACAAAGCTTTAATTTCAAATTTACAATAACAAAAAACACACATACATATGTACCATTTATATGGGCGTGTGTGTATACATATAATATAAATATTAGTGAATTAGTTTAAAAGAATCGCATGCATATTTGAAGAATTATAATTAAATGAAATGAGCGTCTACTAAACTCAAATTAACATAATCATTAAGTTTACACATTTAGCTGTTAATAATTGAGATTGAGATTGGATTTTATATATATACGTAAACATATGTTACTTAATTTCATGTTTTACCGTTGCGCACTGAGTGCGATAGGCAAGCTACGCCTAGCAGTGTGCTGAATTGTTGAACGTGAAGCTATTATTATTTACTAATTAAATTGTTTATTGTTTATAGAGACATTTGTTGAAAAAAAAAAATATTTTTAATTAATTTTATTTTTTGTTTACATTTTTTTATAAATTAAAATAATCTTTATTATAATAAAAATGCTGTTGTAATTTTTAATTACATAATTTAAATTATTTTCTTAATTTTTTATTTATATTTTAAAATAAATAGGCAGAAAATATTTAAAAATAATTTTTATGAAAAAAATATTACAACAATAAATCTAAAAATAAATATTTATTTTATCTATATTTGGAAAAATATTTTAGAAAATAAATTTTTGTAATTTTTTTTCTAAAAAACATAATTTTTGTAATTCTTTTTCCAAAAAATTAATTTTATTTATTTTTTTTTTTTTGGTAGAATTTAGTTTTTCAAGTTGATAAAAACCATTTTTTTGATATTTTTGTAATTTTTCTTTTTCAAAAATTAATATATGGAATTTTGATTTTTAAACTTTTTAAAATAAAAAAACTATTAAAATTTTTTTATTTAAAAAATTAATTTTTGTATTTTTTTTTCAAAATTTAATTTAATTTTTTTTAATTCAAAATTTTTTTTTTATTTAGAATTTAGTTTTTCAAGTTGATAAATATCATTTTTTTGATATTTTTGTTTTTCAAAAACTAATTTTAATAGTTTTAAATAGAGAGAATTTTGAATTTTTAAACTTTTTAAAATAAATAAAATTTTTGGTAAATTATTAAACTTTTAAAATTTTTTGTTAAAATATAGCATTTTTACCATCGAATATTACTAATACGAAATTTTCAAAATTACTGTTTTTACAACTTGTTAACGGCAGTTTTATCAGTTAATGCAACCACTGCTTTCATTTCAGTTACTTTTTCATTATTTTATGTGTCTTTCTCTTGAAAGACTTATTCTTATTTTCAAATAATTTAATATTTTTTTATTATTGTTTTATTTTTTTTGTTTTTATTTTTTATTATTTTTTTTTATTATTTTTTTTTTTTGCTTTTATTTTTAATATTTTAGTTGTAATATGTCCGTTCCTTATTATCATAGGCTACATAAAAGTACATTAAGATACCGTTCGTTAATTCATCATCAGAATCATTCCTTCCAAATTAAAACATAAAATAATAATAAAAAATATATATGAAAAAAAAAAACAACAGCAAACATAAATTTAAGTATTGTTAACATTTTAAGTATATAACAGCATTGATTTAAGCAAACATCTAGGCTAATGAGACAAGCACTTAACTATTAATACAAACAAATTTAAATAATATATATATATGGATTTCTTTAACAAATAAATACTATCGAAATACAATTTATGCTTGGAATTTATTTTTTTGCGAAGAAAAAAGTTAATTAATTATAATTAAAAGCTTTAAAGAAGAAAGGATTAATATTTCACTTATAATTTAAATGCTATAAAAATAATTTCCTCATTATAAGAGAGGAAATATTTAGAAAAACATGTACTTAGCTTAGAAGAAAATGGTGAGAGTATCGAAGAATTTTCGAAAAACCTTTGAAATATATATTTTGTGTTGTTTTAGATTACTCTACTGCTTAGACTTCTTTTTAACCCTTTATAGCATCATGTGACAGATATGTTACAAACCCTTTTAGAGGGCACAAAACATAGGAAAATTAATTTTTCTCTTTTAAGTATGATATACCAGCACTGTCACACTCCGTATTTTTCAATTTTAAAATTCTCTGGTTTTTTATGTATTGGCATCATTTATAAAACGGTACTTTCTTTTTCGCTATGGTAAAGTTAGTGAATGCACGTGCTTGCAATTACCGAAAAGATAAAAATAAGAAAATATTCAGTGTTTTAATAAAATATTTAGTGGAAAAGTTCAGGTACGTTCACTATTATGTTTAATTTCTATAAGATAATTCGAAAAATGTTCACTAATACAATATATAGTGAAGTTTAGGTTTGTACCATTTCTGTAACATTGAGTAATAAGGTAATAAGCAAGCGATGGCACGTTCGTCTATTTTATCACTTTTTAGACCTTGCAGTGTCTAATGCTTGGCTCTTATACAAAAGAGCTCATAAAGAAAAAAAATTAGAGGGCAGTCAGTTGTCATCTGCTGATTTTCGTTTAGAAGTTGCCACGGTGTTGTGCAAATTGGGTACAAAGTCCCCTATGAAACGAAATTCAATTCCTCTTCGTTTCAAGATACAATCTAAAAAGCATAAGGGCCCAGCCCAATATGTTCCAACTATGGCAGTTTGGCAAGATCAAGTTGGACACTGGCCGGTATGGGCAGAAAAACGAATTCGTTGCAAGCATCCAGGATGTGTTGGAGTATCACAAACGGTATGTGAAAAATGTGTTGTGACTTTATGCTACAACAAGCAAAACAACTGCTTCAAAGAATTTCACACTTCTTAAAAACATGTAAATATTCACAAAATACAAATATTATTATTGAGCTTAGAGACGTTGTTACATAACGTGACATATCTGTCACATACCCTTTTTTGTTGTTTTTCACCCAAAAAAAAAAAAAATTGTTTAAACTATAAAACACGTATTTCATTTCTATCCGAAATCTATTAGAAACGATACAGTTTTTCCGTTTTTACTTAGTTGAGTTATAAAGGGTTAACCATAAACAATACGATGACCTGGTTCAGCCTAAAAGTATGCTATATATTTAATACAATTTCATTAGAATGCATAAAAGAAAAATTTTTCTGCACGATCTTTTCTGCCGAATTTTTTATTGCGCGTCATTTGCTTAATGCGATTTGCATATTAGTTCTTGTTTACCTCTCATTATGTTCGGTTCATAAGCAAGTTTTTGTTTTTGTTGCAAGTGTGAAAGAAATTTTTATTGTGGCAGTGTAATATAAAATGTGAGTGATTACAAGTGTATATTAAAAAAAAAAGTGAAATAAATTAGTGAAATTAATATAATAATAATATTTGTGTATATTTAAATGAAATTGTGTCTTAAGTGAAGTGAAGGTAAGAAGCTAAGACAATTATTTGGAGTACTTTGTAATTAAATAAAATTATATATATTATTAAGTATGTATATTTGATATAGTGTCTTATATTTTAAAATTGTTATTTCTAATTTATTTGCGAATATTGAATTTCTACAAAATTCTATAGACACAGTGGCATTTAGTCAATATATTAACAAAAAATATCAACAATGAGCTGTTCCAATGGGCAACTCAGTTAAATATTTGATGGAACTTGTAAGATTTTGTGGTTGTAGTGAAGATGACAAATTGCTTCTGTTACGTCCTTCTACTTATTACTAATATGACACAATTATCCGATCGATTTTTTATATATGTTTAAGTATAAAATAATGTTGTAAGACTTGATTTATTTGACCAGTATCGAGTATTAGTCTAGATCCTTACCAGAATAGCTGGCAATGTTACTAGATAATTGTTTGAAAATTTCTCTTTACCTCTTAATTTTTTATATTTTTCCTCAGATCTGATTAATTGTCTACATATACCAAGTATATCACATATATGATACTTGGAACAATTTAGGTGTATCCGTTCAAATTTAAAACGTAATTTTCTGTTGATAAACCGGAACCAACTCTTTCATTCGCCACAGATTGTTTATTAGTTTTAGCCAATTTTTTCAATTTTCCAGTTTCTCTTCGCTTATGATCAGTAACAGAATCATTCTATGAGAAGTTATAACAAGGTGCAGTTCTACCAACGAGCTTAAGAGGTTATACCAGTGTGTCATTTTCAAAAAATCGATTTTTTTTATTTTTTGCTTATTCGATAGTTAATACTTTCAAAAATATCCTGTGATAGCGTTAAGGTCGTATCGTGAACCGTTTATGAATGGCTGCGTTCTAAAGAGCGATCGCTCGCAGGCATAAGCCACCATAATCGAAACTTTAAACGAGTTTCTCAAAATTTGCTGACATCATAACTCAACGAGAAATTGATCGATCGACTTCAAGTTGAAACTATTAATGAATATATTTACTACACAGTGACCACTCTTTTTGATTTGTTGAAAAAATTCAATTTGGTATTAAAAAATCAACCGCTTTTCATCTAAAAAAACGATTTTTTTTTATAGCTACGCCATTTTGTTAATTTTTGATATTTAAAAAAATCTTAGGTCATTATATAGGAAATATCTTCAATTTTAATACTCTTTTTGAGTATTTTTTTTTTAGTTTCACTCATCATCTAGTTCTACTCATTTGGCTGTAATCATGTCAGCAGTTGGAGAACTTTTTTTTGGCACCTCCCAAGACAGCACATAACTCCGTTATTTTTCAATATTTTTGGAAAAAAAATCTTAAAATATAGCTGGAAATATTCCTTATTATATCCAAAAAAAACTTCGAAACATTCGATCAAGTACTTTCTTTAAAAAAACACGAAAATTGCCGAATTTTTCATGGGTTACACTGGTATAGCTCCTTAAAGTTGCCTGGAATTTCTGATCACTCTCCAAAATAATATTATTCTCACTCAGAGCCGCTATCCACCCCCCGATGGGTAGTCGCCTTTGATGGTTATCTCGTAAACGAGGTCATAGTCCTTTATGAGGCTATGTGTTTTAACGGGACGGAGGCGGTTGCGACATTAACCCGCCAGCCCTTTCTGATGTGTGTCACCACATCATACTCAGGTGACAGAATGCCGCACCCACCAGCCCAGGATTCTGCCAATTCAAACTAGGTGTTCCTACTCGTTGCCCGAATTCGGGCCTAAGTTCGTCAATCAAGGGGGGTTGGTAAGGTCGTGAAGGCCGCAGGTCATTTGGCGTTAATCAGGATGCGCCACTCGGAGGCGACCTGCACTACACTTGCAGCCATATTTAGCTGGCTTTGTGCTCTGATAGAAGAGATAGGAGTACTGCTTGAGATGTTTTTGAGATAAACGTAACTGGTTTGTGATACTGCACTATTCAGTAGCTCTATAATTCAATATGGATGGTACCCTTCTAGACAGTATTGCCTATAGTATTGTTCCATTCTTTTTCCTATATCAAAAGATCCCCAATGTGTATTGTCTGCCGTATGGGGTCTTATTTTGATTAGCTTTTCGGTTCGGGGTTTTATTGGCTTACCCTCCAAGTCGCTATATTATAGGTGTCTTTATGCGAATATTAAAAGAGAAAATATTAAATTTCTCCAAAAATTATTTATTAATCAAGTACATATTCATACATAAATTTTAGCATTGTTCGACACTACATATGTACAGTTATATCAAGATGCGATTTTTTTGTATAAGTGGTACAATTATGTTATACCACAATTACTTCCCTGTACGATTTATTTGTTGATTTTTTTGCTGAAATATTTTTAAACTATGTCATTCAAACTTCCTTCCGTTTCATTACTCTGCTGTGATATTTGCGAATTGGGGCTTTCAAGTGATACTTTACTCTTACGCTTGCGCATCGACTCTATGGACTGAGAACGTTTCTTCAGCGACAATTCAACTTCGTTCACTTGGCGACAGTTCTCGACAAAAGCTATCAAAGGTGGACTATTCAAGCAGGCCGCCACGGCCAAGGCCTCATCGAGCATCTCTTTCGCACGTTCGACTTTATGGAGCACCGCGTGAGATTTACAAATCAGTAAGGTACTTAAGAAGCGCCAGATATTGCTATTGCAGTTTTTGGTTTCTGAAAATGTAAACATGTAAAACAGAAGAATGTTCTATTGTGATAATGTGATATAAAGTGGCTTTATAAGTAAGACATACCTTCAACGGCTTTACGTGCCACCGAGCAACACTCGTCGAATCGACTCTGTCCCAAATGACTTCGTGCGATTTCGTGCAGCAGATAACATTTCTCAATCGAGTATTTCGCGAAATGTATGCGCTTCTCTAAACGTGCCAAATATTTTCTGGATGATGGAAGAAAATAATTAGTCGGGTACTACAAGTGCGTATTTCACGTATGAAATTATTCACTTGAAATCCCAAAGTCCCCAAGTGATATTTGTAGATTTGTAAAAAATTTCTCAAACTCACTTATAAGCAATCATTGTATAATCTGTGGCATCGGGTTCCTGATACGTCGACTTATCGCCGAATACAAATGTTACAGAGCGGTCTTTATTCTTGTCGGTCGGTAAACGAAGTAATTGCATTAAAGTTGAACTCTTCTTGGTCTCATTTGTTGTACTGCCATCATTTGGTTTAGTATAGCGGTCGGTGTAGGCCAACGCTAATGTATTGTAAACTTCGTTGAGAAACTCAAATTTCCAGGGCATCACACGATGGGTCTTCAACACAACATAGTCGCCCATAACTTCCTCGACGTATTTACTAAGTTTCTGTGAAATTGTAAAGAAGAAGAGCGATAAATGAAAGTGAAGAAGGAAGTTGAAGTTACTTATATTCTCATACTCACATCAATTTTACCCAAGGCCCGCAGTTGACGTATCGTCCGTAAGATCGTTAGCATATTACGTCGCGTTTGGTACTGTATATGATTCAGGTGAGCCTGACGATGCTTCTCCCATACCGCCTTATCCGGACACTTACGCATTTGTTCATTATAAAGTGGACTGCGCGCTTGTAACATTTTCTAGAAACAAAGAGTGAGAATGATACTCGTAATTAATAATTGAAAAGAAAAAAGTAATGAGATGAGTGCCATGGAAAAGTCTTGGCTCCAAAAATAAGTTTCGTAGAACTCATAATTTTCCTACCAAGAACTTCTTCAACACATCATATTTGGTGTGTGTCAGATGGCGTAGAAAGGGCGTGGAAATTTTGCATTGCGGTAATAATAAGTTTCCGTTATCACGTAGATCCTTCAAAAACAGCACATCGATCCAGCTTTTGTTGTAATATATTTGATTGAAGACCTTGAAAGCGCGTTCACGTCTGGCGATCTCGCGTGGTGACAACAGCACCTCCTAGAATATTTTAAACATTTGTATAAGCCTTACGGTTTTACTTAAACCTGTTTGCGTTCATACCTCCTTCTCGAGTATGCTGAGCACATCGCATTTACCCTGTTCGCGCAATATTTTCCACAACGGACGCGGATCAACGTATTTCTCACGCTCCAATTGCTCCAAAACTTTGGAGAAAATCTTCTCATTCCTTAATATGAAGGGACCTAGAGTTTCACCAATGGAGTCTTTGAAATTTTCATCGACCACAATTAAACGATTCTCAAATGCTGACACTTTCTTGCCATAGAACTTGTGCGTATTGTCGTGTAGCTCTACTTTGCAGTTCTCGAATTGATTCAGCTCATACAAGGCATCGCAGATCTCCAGATTGATCGGTGCATTATTCGGCTCAATGGCTGTTTAGGAAATCAAAGAGTAAGTTTTTTTTATTTCTTGTTGAGTACATGAAGCTTTGAAGTACCTCCGGCTGCTAGTCCATCCTCCAGCGCACCCTGCGTCTGCGCAATGTTGCGCTTGCACTGACTGCGAAAGTAAAGCGCACGTGAGTCATCATTCTTCAGCTCCAGCGATTTGTCATAGTATTTCGCCGCAATGTCCAATTGCTGCTTGTGTGTGTAGAAGAGACCCCAATCGCGATAGATCAGCTGCACGTGCTCATCGCTCCAGGCGATCTTCTCCCATGGCAGTACAGCTACTTCTTGCATTTGTCTGGTTCTATTAGTATGTATTAGTACAAATTGTTCCTGTTGGTTGAAGTGGTGGATTTCAAAGTATTCAATTTGCAGAATTGGCCAGTTTCTTTCTCTGTAAATTTTATTTGAATTTTAATTGCAATAAATGTTAGAAATATGATTTTTTTGCTGTCGGTTGATTGTAATTTTTATTCCGGAGATTTTTGCCTATATATTTTGTTGGGAACAATTGTATTTGATTGATTGAGAGCAAGATTTACAATAAAAAAATTTAAATGTAGTTTTCATTGTAATGTGCCATGAGTATGCCTTTAATACAGGGCTCAAGAATTCTTGTGAAATTTTGAAAACAACGGGTTATAAATTTTGAAAAATTTCAAAATACCGTTTTGGGTAAAAAGTTCAATTGTTGATTTCAACACCCACAACTATAGGTCCCAGTGTATCTTTAGCTCAGGTGTACCAAACCCGTTTTTGCACAACGTTTTACTAGCTCTTGAGATGTCAAGATGTCATCAATAAAAACAAAGTTGGACAGAATCAGTTTGATGAAATGTTAGAGTATTATTTCTAAGAAAGTCTCTTAAAGAGACGTCAGCTTCCACACGTTTAAGCTGATACCAGCCATAGCAAAATATTTTGTGCGCCATCTAGCGATGTTCGAGTTCTTAACAAGACGCTCCGAGTTACAATTTAATAGGTCACGAAAGTTAAGTGCATTCTATCCAAGGGTCTCGGTATCTTATATATGATATCTTGAAGTATTTATTCGACTATATAATTTCCAGAAATAAAACAAAAATTTATAGGAAACAACATAAAGATGTCAAAGCTTTCGGCCGACTCTTTACGACCATTAGCTATTTATATATATAAACATATATATTATTATAAAATACATTATATGGAAATAATTTTGTTTACACACAAACTCAACAAAACTAATATTCAAATTCAAAATCTTCATCCTCATCTGCGTCCTTCTTATCGTCCAGAATCATGTTTCCCGAACCACTGGACATTTGCGACAAATGACTGCTGACCACCGATGAACGACTCTTACGTCTGCGCACCGAGTCGACGGATTGCGCACGCTTCTTCAGCGATATTTCCGTTTCGACTGATACACTACACACATCTATGAAATGTAAGAGTTCTTCGCTCTTTAGCAAGGTAGCGCATTCGTAAGCCTCGTTCAGTGCATCTCTGCCACGTTCGACTTTATGCAAGACCGCATGAGATTTGCAAATGAGCAGCACACTCAAAAAGCGCCACAAGTAACTGTTGCAATTCTTCGTTTCTACATAAAGGTCATAAAGTTAGAGCTTCCAAGATTTAGTTACAGCTAATATGAAACACAAACCCTCAATGGCCTTCCGCGCCACAGAGCAACACTCTTCAAAGCGACTCTGCGACAGATGGCTGTCTGCGATTTGGTAGAGCAAATAGCACTTCTCAATCGAGTACTTGGCGAAATGCATGCGCTTCTCCAAACGTGTCAAATACTTTCTGCAAATATTTTGAGAAATTATTTTACGAAATTTTCTCCTTTGTGCTACACTCACTTGTAGGCCAGCAGTGGATAATCGATGGCGTCCGGCTCCTGATATGTGGACTTGTCGCCGAACACGAATTTCATACTGCGATCCCTATTTTTATCGATCGGTATTTTCAAGAGTCGTATGAGACGATTCTGTGCATCATAATGAATATTCATGTCCGGTGGTGCGGTGTAAATATCGGCGTATGCCAATGCCAAGGTATTATATACTTCGTTGATGAATTCAAACTTCCATGGCATTACGCGGTGCGTCTTCAAGACCACGTAATCGCCCATTACTTCCTCGACGTATTTGCTGAGTTGCTGCACATTTGTTTGGAAAAATAAAATTTGATAAGAAAGTCATTAGATCTGATCCTATAAGATATATAACGTTTCAAACTACATAAGTATATATATTGGCGCTAGCTTGGTGTTCCATCCCGGGGAAATAATTCCGAGGTTAGCTTTATTCTACAGCTTCAACACCACAAGACTTTTCTTGGTGCCGAAACCCAAATATTTTGGGTCTCGACCGATTTCATAACTGTTTACTTACTTTAATTTTGCCCGCAGCGCGTAATTGCCGTATAGTACGTAAGATCGTTAGCATATTACGACGCGTTTGGTATTGTATATGATTCAAATGTTTCTGACGATGAGCTTCCCAAATCTTTCTATTGGGGCACTTACGCACCTGCTCAGTATAGACCGGACTACGTGCTTGTAACATTTTCTGGAAGACCGAAGAGGATTAGAATTAGCAATCAATATTTATATAACCTAAAAATATAAGATTTTCTTTACCAAGAACTTCTTAACCACTTCATATTTGGTATTCACGAGATTACGCAAAAATGGCGTCGACACTTTGTTCTGTGGCAATAGCAGATTGGGATTTTCACGCAGACTCTTCAAAAATAATACATCAATCCAACTTTTGTTGTAATATATTTGATTGAAGACCCTAAAAGCGCGTTCCCTTCTGGCGACCTCACGTGGCGACAACAGCACTTCCTATAAACAAGTTTTTTCGGTTCATGGTTATTATTTTGAGGCTATCAATTACTGACCGCTTTTTCGAGTATGCTGAGCACATCGCATTTTTCCTGCTCGATTAGTACTTTCCATAGTGGACGTGGATCCACGAACTTCTCACGCTCCAAAAATGCCAAAACATCAGCGAAAATCTTTTCATTCTTTAGTATGAAGGGGCTTAGGGTATCGCCGACTGTATCGTTGAAGTTTTCGTCGACCTTTAGGTGAAGATATATGGATAGATAGGTATATATGGACACTTTGTATGTGAGGTCTTATCCAACTTACAACAATGAGCTTATTTATAAACCTCGAAGCCTTTCTGCCGATATATTTTCGTGAATTATTATGAAGTTCTAATTTGCAATTTTCAAACTGATTCAACTCGTGCAGCGCTTCACATATTTCTTGATTGATAACGGCATTTTGAGGTTCAATCTCTGAAAGAAGAAAATTGTAGATTGGTAATTCCAATGCATAAAAGCTTTAGTTAGATTAGGTGGTAAAATAGTGGTTAAAGAGATCTATAACTCAAGGCTTTGTAAGAGTAAAAGAAATAGGAAGCTCGAGAAAAAAGTTTTGAGGATCACTCTCTGCCTTACAATAAATATGGTTTGGACTTTGGATTTATTAGACAAATATTGTCTTTTCCATGATTGTTATGACTCCCCATAACTTACTCACCCAACGCCGCCAAAGCGTCCCCCAAAGCGCCCTCTGTTTGTGCAATGTCTCGCTTACAAAGACTGCGATAAAGCAGTGCCCGAGCATCGTCAGCCTTCAATGCCAATGATTTATCATAATAATTCGCCGCAATATCCAATTGTTGCTTGTGCGTGTTGAATACACCCCAATCGAGATAGATTTTCTGCACGCGTTCATCGCTCCAGTCGATCTTCTCCCATGGCAGTACCGCTACTTCTATCATCTTGGTGAATTGAATTGGATAAAGTTGCTACAAATTCACGTTAGGACTAGTCAAAAACTCCAATGGCACTCGATATTTATTCCAAAAAATCGTAAGTTAAACGTTCGAATTAAATCGTCCAAAATTTTGATTGAATGCCAGAGGCTAATTGCATATGAAAAATTATATAAAAATCTTTTATATTTCTTTTTTTTCTTTTTCTCTTCGAGAGCGAATATATTTTTCTATGTCAATTATTGTGCATACTTGATTTTATCAGTATCAAAAATATGTTTGATTTTTTTTACTTTTTTGAAACGGTTCATTCCAAACATTTACATGGAATTTGATAACGGAAATATTAAGCAGATTGAGAATTTAGATCAGATCAGTGAAAAGCAGGCCTTCATGCTTAATAAAATTGGTGAAACTAGTCCGGGACAAGTCTAGTAGTCTCTAGTTTCCTAGATCTTTTGCTTTCCAAAAATTGGTCCTACTCCGCTTGCAGAGCTCGGTGAATATGAATAGCGACAGCAATCGAGTATATACTCGGTTAATTACCAGTGCGCGCTAACACAGATTTCTGTTAAAGTTTCTATGAGTTTCTTAAAGTCCAATTTGACCAAACTACCCGAAACCTGTCTGTACGTGTTACTCGTGATGAACGTTCCGCTTCTTACACATACAACCAAAGAGTTCCAACCTGTTTATTTGTTAGTTTCCCGCCAAATTCTTTCAATGTATTGGAGTTTCGGTAGCCGTGACTTGCTGCCTGGTAGATTTGTTTGTATGAATTCGTGGTGTAATAATGATAATGTGGTGTAATTCGCATACGCAAGGCAGTGAACACAGCCAGACTTCACGTAAACAATGAACAGCTGTTGTGTTTGGCAGCATTAATGAAGCGCTTAAAATGACAACAAAATTTTTAACAAATACAGAAAACAGTATTTTTAAAGCGGCTATTAAAAAATAATCCAGTATATTTGAACTGGAACTGGAAAAGCTGAAATAAGGTAATTGGTAAAACATTTAATGTTCTTTGGAATTGTATAATTGCTGATAATATTTTCAGAATTGTCCTTGCAAATATGCGTGAAGACTAGTTAACACAATGGAGCAACTCAGGTTTGTGATTTAAAATATTAAGCATTTTTCGACGGTTTTAAACATATCCTGTCGGCTGCTGTTTCACAAATAAGTAGAAGTCAAAAGTTAAATCTTGGTAAGCCAGGTATGTGATGAATTTTCTCCTACTGGATCAATGACTTATTTTTATTTCTTTTCTTAAATTCAAAGATGTTTGGAAATCAGAGCTTAAAAAAATGCAGTTGGATATGAAACCAGTAGCGTATTAGTAGCAGAAGTCCAATATATTTTATTCATAAATAATTTCAAGTTACAAGCTTTTTTTATATTGCGTCGCAATCAAGTAAAGTTAATTGAATAAATATTTATAATATACGTACATTAATATCTCTGTTTTCAGCGGTATTACTGATTATCATATTTCGAATTGGCATTAAGGAGTTATTATCACTTTGTTGTTAAAATTTTACATTTGTAGTTGAATCCCATTACCAGACAAGGTCACATATCCATACGTAAGTATGTTCTGTTTCTATTTTGTAAACAAATACTAAAAGTAAAAAGTTGCGGTATTGTTGCCGTAAATGATTGGTGAGACTTTAAAAAGTTATATACATATATTACAAGAAAATGAAAATGAGTTTGATAAAATGCTTTTCTGTAATATTCTGAACTACTACTACTGGACTAAAATTATAAATAGGGTGAGCTAAATCTTTTGAATTAATTTACTACAATAATATTTGCAATTATTTAGACAATGAATCTGAAACATATTGTCATGCAAGTTAGGCTTTCGGTAGCACAACGTTTTCGGTGTTCTACCGGACTAAAGCTACTACCGCACTGTATTCGATTGATCACTTCTCTGCTCTCTTGTCAAAAATATTACATATGAAAGCAACAACAAAGTAGGGATGTCGGAAGTGCAATAAAGTATCGATATATATCCCATCGATGTTTTTTGGAACAATTAATATCGGCATTTATATATTTAAACAAAAAATATCGATACATCGGTATTTTTCCATTAAGCCTATGGCAGGATAAAAAAGTATTGCTTTTTAGAATTTTTTGAATCATAAAATTTATAAAAATATCGTTTTTCAAAACTTTTCGATACTTGAAATTTTATATCGATACATCCATATATCTAAATTTTAAACATCGCTAACAAATATCCTTGCATTGAAAAAATAATATCGAAGTCAAATTTTGTTTTACTTATGTAGGCCACTCACAATGACAAAAGTGACTCAATGGACAAATTATTGTCAAAAAGGACAATATAAATATTTTTTAGCTATGTATAAATTATAATTAATTAAATAAAATGTTAGAATAGACGCAGCTAGAAACGAAGTTGCAAAAATTTTGTTAGCTAAGTTTTAAGTTTTTTCCATCAAAGAGTATGGTGGTAAAGAACTCAGGGTTGCACAACAAGTGCTAGCTATTTTTTTGAATTACAGGATAGTGTGTTCTATTGGCTTTCTCTACAACGCTTAGCCAATCGATGGCAGCTAATATGCAGAATTATATATTTTTAAGTGAAAACATGTTATGAATCCAGTATTAATCTACATTGAAACCCAACATATTCTATATTTATAATTGGTAAATTCAGTAGGAGTACAGCTTCTTCTTGTTGTAGCCACTTAACATATTCCTCAAAAATATTTTACAGTCAATTATTTCTTATATTTCACTTCTGACAAAATTCTAGACTTATCAAATGCAATTAGCGTCTATGACAATATCATACCTCGAAAGTGAATTCTCATATGCAAGAGTGCATGATTACGTGCAGACTTGTCTGTCTTTGTATTCATCAACTTTGCAAATTATATAATAAATTAAATTAACGAAAACCTACATTCACATTCATATATGCTTTTCTTTGTGAGATAATCGCAGTTTGCTACTTTGTCCAACACACATATGTATGTATGTAAATTATAATTGTAGTACTAAAAGCAGTAAGACAATACAGCCCGTTTGGACAAATTGGATTTGTGACGCTGTGTAATTAATACTAATTCGATCAATTCCATTATTTCAACAGTATTATTATGTTTTATTGTTATTAATGTGATATTAACAAAGCATGAAACTGAGTTTCATTAATTCACCAGATACCTAAATGGAAATGAGAGTAATGGTGATGACGTGGAATGGCGTGGCGTACTCGCAATTGAACACATCTATTTTACTAAAATAATTTCATCATGAATTCTATAAATATTTGTATACACCCAGCAAGAAAATTGATAAATAATAAATAAATTAAGGAATTGCTAATTTCGGGTGTAACCGAATATGTTAAATTCCCGTAATTGATTTACTCCACCTTATTAATATTAGGTTGGCAAATATCTCCCTTCCGCCTTTTTGTTTTATGAATTTCGCGGCAATGTGTAAAGCACTACGGAGCTCGTTTCTGGCGATACTATACATCTTTGAAAAGTCTTGTCATAACTCACAAAACGACGCTATGCATGATTAGTTTGGATATTGCGTGAAAACATGGAGTTCACTAACAGGAAGACCTGTCACGATGAATACCGTCCAAATCTTGGAAAACATCGAGTTAGACTGGCATGTGGCATCTCGTGGTATTGTCCAGGAGATGGGAGTTAGTCACCAAACCATTTTAAATCAACTGCAGAAGTCTGGATACACAAAAAAGCTTGATGTTAGGGTGCCGCATGATTTGACGCAAAATAACCTTCTGGACCGAATCAACGACTGCGATATGCTGCTGAAACGGAACGAACTCGACCCAATTTTGAAGCAGGTGGTGACTGGCGACGAAAAATGGATCACATACGACAATATCAAGCGAAAACGGTCCTGGTCGAAGGCCGGTGAATCGTCCCAAACAGTGGCCAAGTCGAGATTGAAGCCAGGAAGGTTTCGCTATGTGTTTGGTAGGATTGGAATGCAGGAATGGAGTAGTGTTCCACCAGAACAACGCCAGACCACACACTTCGTTGATGATTCGTCAGAAGCTACGGGAGCTCGGATGGGAGGTTTTATCGCATCCTCCATGTAGCCCGAACATAGCGTCAAGTGATTACCACCTGTTGCTGTTCATGGCGAACGCCCTTGGTATTGTAAAGTCGAACTCAAAAGAGGCTTGTGAAAAGTGTCTGTCCGAGTTCTTCAAGCTATATGGGGCCTTGAAAAGTTTCCGTCCGATTTCGACGATTCTTCAATTCTGCTATATTTGTATACATATGGTAAAGTTACTGAATCGGATGTAATTCAAAATTGTATTAAGGGAAGTAGGCGTGGTTGTGAAGCGACTGAGTTATGGTTTTAGGCACTTAGGTGGGTCATAGTTTATTTCATATTATTTTTTCTCAATTCTAAATTTCATTTCATTTAGTTGATCCAGCCAGCATTTTCCTACAGGGCATGCACAAATATGTTATAATTACCCATACACATGTCATTAACATTCCATTTGTAGAGTGGCATTTGTGAAAAATCTAAAGCTTCAATGCTAATTCAAAATATTTATTATGTTAACAACACAATGCAAAATTAAAGAGCTCAGAACTAAATATTTGCATTTAAAATGCCAAAAATTTGCATGCAACCAAAGTGGAAAACTTATTAAAATATAACCACTTTATGATTAATTGCTCATATTACGGCTTCCACACTCTCTCTCTCTCTTTGCTTCGTTGCTAAATGTTGTGAAATGCGCTTTTCTTTGCCAAAGCTACACTCAAATGACAACTCATGTGGATTTTGTGGGAAAATTGGAGCGTAAAACCGCATAAATTGTAACATGGCTAACGGGCAACAAAAAAAAGAGCAAATGCATAGTTGTTGTTGTTATTTTTGTTGTTGTTGCGTGTGTCTGTGCAAGTGGGCAATTATGATTGTTTAAACACAAACTATGGAGATATGTACTGAATGAGTTAATTTATAATCCTATTTTTGTTAACCGCTAGCCAGCTGACATTGTTGGCACATAGACACACACACATACATATGTATGTATATGTATATTTGATGGTTATCTGAGGCTTTTATTTGCATATTCATGTATTTACATAATCTAGTGTTCTTTCAAGTGTTGTTTTTTCGCCAGCAAATTAATTATAGGTAAACTGAAATATGTTATGTACATACATACATACACACAAAAAGCGTTTTTCTGCTTGACATTTCACATAGAATTTCAATTTTAGATTATCTTGCATGAAATCTGTATTATAAAGTATGGCTAATGCGACATAACCAAAGCAATAAAATGTGATAACAATAGCAAATTGCATTGGAATAATAACTATGCGTGACAGACAGCTCTTTTGCTGAATAGTTATGTATGGATGTATGTATACATATATGTATGTATGTCTCTATTATATATATATATATATATGTCTGTGTTTGTGATTTTAGACAATTACAAGCGTTATCGTGTTCACCTTACCACAACTGGTAATGCCACCGCAGCTTACAACAACTCAATTTTGTTGTTGTTTTCGTACTCGCAACTGTATAAACTGTCAGCCTTAAAATTAAACGCACACACACACACATACATTTATACAAATTTGTATTTACATTTGCATGTATGTAAATGCGGTCAGCCTATATTCATGCATTAAAGGTCGCTTAGCACTGAATTCGTTGTACCGGGGCGTATAATTTACCAGTCTGTTTGACAGTTTTTATTTGTTTGCAACAACAACAACAACAACAACCATTACTGTGTGTGTATGTGTGCATAAACCGAAAATGCGGTGTTGACATTACAACATCAATCATTTTGTCGGGAGAAAAACTACATGCATGTGTGCATGTTTCAAACATAAATGGTAGCGCCCACAAGTATGCAACAGTCGTGCAAGTCGTGTCCGTCTGTCCGTCCGTGCAAGCTGTAACTTGAGTAAAAATTGAGATATCTTAATGAAACTTGGAACAAAGGTTAAGTTCGAAGATGGGCGGAATCGGACCATTGGCACGCCCACAAAATGGCGATAACCAAAAACACATAAAGAGCTATAACTAAGCCATAAATAAAGTTATTAAAATAAAATTTGGAACATAGGATCGGATTAGGGAGAGGCACATTTGAATTTAATTTTTTTGAAAAAGTGGGCGTGACCCCGCCCCCAAATAGATTTTTTGTATATATCTTGCAAACCAATAAAGCTATATAAACAAAACTTTCTGCAGTCGTTTTCTTAATACAGTCTAAAAATGAAAGAAATCGGATAATAACCACGCCCACCTCCCATACAAAGGTTAGGTTGAAAATTACTAAAAGTGGGTTAACTCACTAACGAAAAACGTCAGAAACACTAAATTTCACATAAGAAATGACAGATGGAAGCTGCACTCAGATTTGTTTACAAAATGTAAAATGGGTGTGGCGTCGCCCACTTATGGGTCAAAAACCATATCTCAGGAACTACTCGACCGATTTCAATGAAACTTGGTTTGTAATAGTTTCCTTACATCCCAATGATATGTTGTGCAAATTGGCCAAATCGCTTCTCAACCACGCCTACTTCCTATATACCAGAACTTTAAAGACGATCTGAATCATTTACATTACAATATATAAAGTAAGCACTAGTGAAGATATCGGTGCAGAACTTTGCACAAATACTATGTTTATAGTGTAGCAGCCCCATTCTAAAAATCGGACCATAGGTTTTTAAGGCCCATATATCGAACACGAGGACCTCGATGCTTCTAACCTATTATTATGGTTTCCAACTTTCAATGGACTTTATACAATATATATGACGAATATGTAGGTCAAATTGTGTATTATTAATATAAATAAAGTTAAATAAATTAATTGCGAGAGTATAAAATGTTCGGTTACACCCGAACTTAGCCCTTCCTTATTTGTTTTAAATATTTTATAGAAATGGCATATAGTTATCCTGTCCTTGAGATTTTTAAAAGTAGAAATTTAAAATTTGTCGGAATGTTGGTCTATATAATTTATTGTAATTCCACTACAAACAGTGAGCAAATAAGGAATAATGGACTCTCTGTTTCTAGAGCAATATTTAAACAACTATGAAACTTGACTGTGTATATTAAAATCTACAATTATATAATATATAAATATTTTGAGGTGTGTTCAATAAATAACGGGAATTTTAAAATCTCCAAATTTGCAAAAGTCTAATTGTCGGAATTTATTTCATATATATTTTATTATGTTGATATGGATGCCCCTGAAGTACTAAACAAATTTTAGCTGCATTCATTCCTTACTTTGTCTGTAGCAGCCGCTAAGATTAGACGTGTTTTTATGAACCGGCGATTTCGTTTGTTAAAAATTCACACTTCGTTGCTAGTTCGTGAATTCTGACGAGAAATTACTGAAAGAACCAAAGTTTATCCCAAAAATCAAGTTTGTGAAGTATCTCTACGATTGAAAGAAGCGCTGACATATGTGCAAAATATGGAATATATGGGATTATTTTAAAGTCGACATCATTTATCTAGACGAATAAATAAATATATTTTCAAAAAATTAAAATTCCTGTTATTTTTTGAACACACCAAACTGGTTTTTCTTCTTCATAAAAATACTCATGTAATGAAGACACGTCTTGAGATTAAAATTTTTGAAATTTCTAGAACAAATATCTAAAATAAAATAAATGTTGCAAGGAAAAAATATAATTTTATGTGCTTGTTTACATATAGTATTCATTTGTATGTATGTATTTATACACACTCAACGTAAACAACAAATACTTTCACATACAAATTCATATATTTGTAATGTAAATAAAATAATGTTTAAAACATTATGTCAACGCAAAGGGTCACTTCGTAAATCTTACTAACCCCGCTGAAACAAAGCTTCGGTCAACATACATATGAAGATACAAGTATACTGTTTTATAAATATGTATGTACATATAAACATTTAGTATATATAGTCGGTAGTACAGTTAGTTATGTGTACACATATTTAAGAACTTTAAATGTCCATATGTCTGTGGGATTGCTTGAAGCATATCATTCATGATGGAGACACATTAGTCTCAGTTTCAGTTTGTTGTGAATAGGGTGACAATTTAATTTATGTAATGGTGTCGCTAACAGTCTTATTTGAAATTGCAAATGTGATGTGAAATTCACATCTTCTTAGGTTTAAGTTAACTGCGGAGAATGTGTGAAGAATAGACGAGAATAAATGAAAGATTAAATTAAATTTTGAATTTAAATGTAAAGAGGTTAATGTTCATGTAGTCCGAAAAGAGGTTATATAAAATCGCTTGAATTTGAAATATAAGTACCACTGAACTTTATTTTCGAGATCTCCAAACAGTTTCAATAGCATTAGTATTTTTTAACGGGGCCAGCCAATGTGATGGACTCAAAAAGATTGTTATCATAAATTGCTTACTTAACATGTCTAGAATAAGGTAGTAACGTGATTTTCAGAAATTCGTAGTCGTTTTAAAGATACGCCGGTTAGAAGACGGAGCTGTCCCACGCTATGGACGCTCAGTTGGCAGCTGGAAACTTCGAACGTGTTTTTCTCAAAACCGTGGTTTTCACGTTTACGTCCATCGTATCTCAAAAACAGCTTGACCTGAACGCAAAACTCGCAATTTTTTTTTTCAAATATCTAGCAAAAGTCCAATGTATATAGATATGCAATATATTGGTATATTGACTTGATCGTATTGCGTTTCATGCATTTAAGCATACTGCTTAAAAAGCCATTTTCTTTTGTCGTTTCCGATGTCGTGACCTCAACGCTGTACCTCATGTTCTAAACAATATTTGTACTGGTCGTGGAGATTTCTAAAAAATCATTAAAAACAGGCCGTCACATGAGATAACCCCTCAAAATGAAATAAATATGTCTCATAATTCTTTCCACAATGTTTCTTTTCCTACCAGTAGTATCGATAGTCCAACAAGAAATCATGCTCTCCGCTATCAGCGTGTTAATTATAGACAGATTGTCATTGTCATTGATCATCGTCTGCTAATGCCCAGATAGATCTTCTAAAATAGGATATATTACTCAATCTTCGAGATATCCGCTTTAAAAGAAAATTAGTTTATGAAGATCATATATTGGAGCTTAGGATATAAGTATACATTACATGGGCTAAACTTCTGACTGAGAATCGTCCTCGATAATAAAATATGTATCCAAGTCTTACAGTACTAGGTTAGGTTAAAAGGCGGACCCCAGTGCCGCAGGAGATCCCACTTGGACAGCTAAAGCCAGTCCCTTGTGATGCCGCGAACTCTGTAAAATGGATGGCCGAGACATTCAAGTGACGATAAAGCGTCTTATTGTGAATTTGTACAGATAACTATTTTCTAATCGAGATAGTTCAACTGGTTCTCCGAAGTTCGTCCTGTGAAGGTGTTTCAGTCTAGCGAAAGCTGGATAATGAAGGAGAAAGTGTTTCGATGTTTCAATCTCCGCTTCTTCAATGATATTTAGCATTACAACATGCAGCTCCATCAGGCAGTGTCCTGTAAGGATATCTATCATTACGGCAAACTGAACCTTGCTAAGAGCAAATAGCTCAGTGGATCTTTTGCGATCCACTATAGACGAAATAACCTTAACTAGAATACTGTCAAACCTTCATGAATCTTTTACCTCGAACATAGAAATTCCTTATAACCCATTCCCATGAATGTCGATTTACAAAAGGAAAACAGGCGTTGAATTATATTATCCGGATACGCAATATGTATTACTTAATATATATAGGGGAATGTTTTCTATCTTTACAACAATAACGGAGAACCGTACTTAGAGATTATGAGAGGCGGAGAGAATATATTGATCATATAAGCTGTTGGGTCGTGCTCCGACCATTTTTAATTAAGTAAATTAACCAGCAACCGAGTGTCACACTGTGCAAAGTCCATTACTTAATAAACATCTTTCACTTCCGGTGAATGAAAAAACGAAAGCAACAACAAATAACGTTAATTAAAAATCAAAATGTAGTGGCCATTTCCTGGAACAAAAACAACACAATCCATGAAAACGAAGGATAAACGACACAGCACTCTTCAGCTGCTCACAAACACGAAATATTTTTTTCTCGACCAATCCGTGGTTCCATTGCGATTGGTTGACTGGGGCCAGCGGCATTGGCAGGAGATAGATTCTCACCACTGCATTTGCATATTTGTCCATATTTTTTGTCGCACTTGCGGTACAACATATTTATCTATAAAATATTTTATGCTTGCACACAGCTGAGCACTGAACACCGGCCACGGAGCGGTGAGCTCTGCGCCCTGAGCATTGCGCTCGCATACCGTCGGGGCACAAGCATTGCTGTCATTGTTGTCACACCGGTGGCACTTGTAGCGCTGGTGTAAGGACTTTATGAATGCACTGTTGTCGGCCGGATATGCCGTGGCTAAGGCAAAAACCACAGGTGTTAGGCTTGTGAGTGGAGCGAGTATACACTCTTATATTTGTTGTTATTGTGTTTGGTGAGCTGAAAAAGCACTGGAAAAACAATGCAGTATGTGTAGGGAAATAGTGTAAAAACAGCATCTGCTATTTGCGTTTCCGTTGCTTTGTTTTATGAGCACTTCCTACATTCTTGACTCCACATTGGTTGGCCCTGCTTGTCGTGCTAATATTCTATAAAAGCTATCTCATTCGCTTGATGTTTTCCTCTCTGTGTTCTCTGTACCTACTGTATTTACACCATAAAATCTGATAAAACCACTAATTTGTATCTCAATTTTCTTTCATCAGCAAACATATTGGAATAAATTTTAGAAAAAAGTTCCATCTTATTGAAAAGCCTTCTCCTTGAAGTTCCAATCTCTAATTGTTCTCTCTCTCTCTCTTCCTTCTGCCTTCTTCACTGTTTCAGAAGATAGGAGGATAACTCTTCACATAGAACTGAAGACCTCGAAGGACTAGCTGGGAACCTTGAGTTCTATGCTGATGCTTCCACAAGACCTAATCAAAGTATCCAGCAGTACATGTTCCAAATCGTATTTCTAAAGTCCATAAAAGGTATACTAGTGAGACGTAGTTCGTTCGAGGCTACAACTGGATTTCTTCGAAATAAAAAGGGGCCGGTATTTCAACTATGCAAGAGAGATTTTAGGGTCGTACATGGCGGGGATCAGTTCGGTAACCTACCGAAATGAATTTGTTTTGATGTTCAAAACCCCGTTCTAGATTATATGGTTGGTTTCGAACTAAAGTTGATCCGAACCGACTGTGAGTTCTATTATCTCTTATACTAAATCTGGTCAATAAAATTGTCGGATGATATTTCTCGGTGAGGATGAACTTAGGTTCTTTCAGCGGATTTAATTGCATAACTTTAATTAATCCATGGGGCGTTCTTTGAAGCAGAACTTAGAGTTTCGGGAACAGGAAAATTTCGCAATAATCAAATCTCTTGAACAATGACGGCGACCTCACTTCTTTCTTATATACCGAATACTTTCAGGTTTCGTTTTCGAATAGTAGATATGTTTCCAACGATCCCAAAAATATGATGATTTGTTCAAAAGAGGCTCTTAAAGCTCTAGTCATCTTACTAACACGACGATTATTTTACTCGATTCGGAGGTAGATGAAAATTTTTTGAGATCTTACGGCTCTTAATGAAATCTTTCAGATAATCTAGTACTTTCAGTATCGAAAAAATTGGTTTCCAAGGAAATAATTTCAGAAAAACTTACTAACTTCAGAGATAGAATTCTGAAACTATGCGCAAACTTTTGATTTTGAAGAAAATACAACTTAAAAGCGTTTTCTTTGTGAGCACCGCGGTAATCTTAGACCTCATAGAAGAAAGCTTTGAAAAATAGTTCTAGAATTTTCATATCATCGATCTAGTTTTCGATGAAGCAGTATGTTCTATAGTTATCCCTCGCTTTTCTTCTTGTCAACAAGGAAGATCATTTCCGATATGTTTGAGAATATGTTGTTTAACAATTTGCTGGCTTTCGTTGACAATTAGTTATTTATTTTGCTTTCAAAAACAAATACACATGCAGGAGAGAATGCATGTTTTTACTTTTGTTTATTGGTATGTAGTCGCCCGTGGCATTAAGGCCGGAAGCGGAAGCAGGACTTGTATGTATTTATGCTCATTGCATCGACAACACCATGCAACAGATCCAAAGCGTAGTAGCTGGCAGCAGGGTGTATAGGAGAGGCATATAAATAGAATTCTACCATTATTGTTGTTGTGCAATTTTTACATGTTGTTGTTATTGCTTTCGCATTTTACATAGTTGTTCACGCCTTCGTACGGCTCGCCGGGCAGTAAGCCTGCTCAGTCATTTGGTCATTTATTGGCATCGGCATGCCATCGGTGGCTCAACTCCTCGGCTTAACATATGTGTGCATAATTTTTTATGTGTGTGTTGGCTCTTTTGCAGTCGACTACTACTACTTTACTATGTAGGAAGTGTAAATTTGTCGAAGCAGCGTGTTAATACGAGTACGCAGATTTATTTACTTCAAAATATTATTTGTAGGGGCATTTGAGTATATAATGTGAAGTTAGTGGGAAAAAGTTATAATTTGAAATTAATCTAAGTTTATCAATAACTTTAAATCACATAATTTTAAGCTCTCAGCTTTTTGCCACGCCACCTAAACCTGAATGTATCACATCGCTCAAACCCTTTATTAAAATCAAAACATACTTTGTGGCGCTTTATAGTCCCGCATTTGTCGCTTACATCGCAACTGCAGCGCTTGCGTGCTTGTTTTGCGTATAAATTTAATTATAATCTCAGGTAATTGCAGCGGATTAAGCGCATCGCTGCAACAAATGCGCGGCTACTGGTGGCGAGAGTAGTGAAACGTAGTAACACATGTGTGTACATTTACATGAATATATGCATGTATGTATGTGTCTAGTTTTTTACCGTTACTAGTGAGTATACCCACAAAACACACATAAACAGTTACAAGTTTCCGTTGTATGCAAATCCTGTTTTTGGTAAATAAATTATATGCGAACTTTTGCATAATTTTTTGAAAGCTTTCCCTAAAAAGCGCATCAACACGAGAGTTTATGCACTACGCATTTACGAATGGCACACAGCGGATATTATCGATGTAAAAGTAAATTCAGGGTTTAATAAAATATATTTTTTGTATGCACAATAACCCTGCAGTGAATGAACGAACTGGTCCGAAAATATAACAGTCTACAACTATAATTTTTTGAACTAAAATCGAACAAGTTCGGGATTCATCAGATTTATATCAATTTTGTAGAAAAATTGTTTTAGGAAGAGTGCAAAATTACTTTTCAATAAAAATACGGGCGACCTAAGTAAGATTCATATTAAAACGGTTGCTGTTTATAAAAAATTATCTTTAACGACAAGTATCCGCATTAAACTAGTATGAAACTGATATAAATCTGATAATAGTTTTCTTTTAGGATAGCAATATCCAAAAAATATCAGTTACTTGTATGAAAAAAAACTTAATCCGTGACTAGTCGGACTCATGTTTCATACTAGTTGTAAAGTAGTTGATAATTAGTTGAGTTTACTGCAGTGAATTTAACAAATGTTGCCCCTGCCATGATCATCAACGGTCATGAAAGGACGCAGAAACTCTATGGAAATTTGCATGAGACATAGTAGACGTATATTCCCATCTATTACCCACACATTCAATCGGTAGTCTGCCAATGCGAGATTCTGGGCTTTTGTTCTGTTAAACCCTGCGATAGATGTCATAGATCAAAAATCAACATTTGCAATGCTCAACCTCATTAAACCAATTTTTGAGGATTGTCAATGAAAGAAATAACTTATCGTAACAACATCCAACGGCTCAACGATTTCGCTCCGGGATAGTGGAGGTCATCATATTCAATCAATTGAAAAAATAGAACTCACGTTTACTTGCCATGGAACATTAATTGTATTAATTTTTTAATTGTCAAAATGATCAGGGTCAAAATCCTTTCTTTGATATCTTGATGAACTAGGTACACGAGTTTCTTGGCACCATAAGAAGATTGCTTTCGTAAATAGGCGAAATGCCACGCCACAAAATGGTGAAAAGCATTCTATCTAAAATCAAACCCTCTAGGGCCGTTTCTTCTAGTCACTTCCTTATTCAGTCTAAAAATAGATTATTTTTTTTTTAATTATTTCAATTCAGTAAGGAAGAAACCTTAAATTTCAAGGTAAAGATGGCACACAAGGGCTGAAAATTGAAATGTTTCAAAAACCATATCTCAGAAAATGCTCGACCAATTAAAACGAAATTCGGTTCTAACCATTTTTTTGGCATCCCAATTCTATAGTTTGAAAATGGGTGAAATCGATTCACAACCACGCCTACTTTTACTATACCACAATTCGGAAGATCAACTGATTCGTATTTGTAGTGTAATAACTTTCAGGGCCCTTGTAATCGGACATAAGGACCCCAGAGCCTTTGTCTAATTTTTTATTGAAAAGTTCGGGAAATTCAAAGCAGATGTATTTCTTCTAATTGTTTGCCTCTGTGCCAAAAATTTACAATATCGGACTAATATTTTCTCTAAGTGATCGTATAATTTTAGATATTCGGTAACTTGGTAGAGAAAATAAGTGAAATCGGCGCAGGAATTATCCCAGCCCCCATAGACTATATAAAATTATTTTCGTCATTTTAGTGAATTTATGATGAATATACGGAACTATGTGTATCTAACCTTAATAACATTAAATAAATTAATTGCGACAGTATGTGATGTTCGGTTACACCCAGACTAAGCCACTCCTTACTTGTTTGAGTAAACTGTGAGTTAGTGACGAAAAATCCAAATCATATTTTAGCTACATACGCAAACTATAATGACTTTAACTTGCCGTATTTAAGACTCTCAATGAAAAAATCCAGTAAATTTTGGTGACAATGCTTTGCTTAATTTTTGTCCTGACCGAGTAAAATTTGTTCACACCTACCTCATATACTTAATACAACTTACTTGTCTAGTCCCTTTATTGGACTTTAAACTATCTAAATTAAAAGCCTATTCAGGAAAGATTTTTGAACCATAATTATGAGGTCATTGTGTGATTAAAAAATAACGGGTATTGTAAAATTTAAAATGAAGATTCCAATTGGCATTCTTGTCCAAAAACAATATTGTAACCGATTTGACACCGTGTAACCTTTTCTATTTCGTTTTACAAAGAAAATCAAAGACATCAGGTTTGAGAAGTGTTTCGACGATTGGAGGAATTGATGTCAGATATCAGTGATATCAGTGCATAAAGCGCTGAAAATATCCTAATGCTAGTTCTTTCATTTCTACAATAAAGACAGTAAATTGGTATAAAAAGTTGTTTGTTTTAAAAAGCTCTGATGATACTTGAATTCTGATTGATCAGTGCGATAAGTCTATAGTGGCTCAAAATAATCTCACAGATATTATAAACAGCTTTTTGAGCAGTCATAGCTACTAAATCATTTAAGCATGCATTATTTTTACGATATATAATAGTATCGTTAGTGGTTTACTACTATATTCCCTTAATCTCGCAAATCCCTTACTAATTTGAACATAATGACAGTAGCATATCCGATATTTTGGGGGGATTACCTACCACCTACCATAACTGATGCAGCGAAAATTTATTTATTAGATTTTGATATTAGCGTCAGTGCATTATATTTTCATATATTACGGCTTTTACGCGCAGCATGCTGATTAAATTAAATATCCCATTTAAAATATGCACATAATATTTACACCGTATAAATACAAAACTAAATATATAATCGGCAATTTTCGCTTTTAATTACCAGGGCATTAACATATGCATACATGTCTTTGTGTGTGTGTGTGTTTGTGTTTGTTAGTGTGTGTGTGTGTATTTGTTGCAATTATGTATTTACTGTACGTTGCACTCATTAAAAGTGCCATTTAATTGATGGGATTTAGGCTGGCTGGTTTTTCGGCACATTTGCATACTTAATTAAAGGCTAAAATATTCTTTAATTACCTTTTGCCAGCATATAATCAAATATTTTGTTAACATAAATGTGGCTGTTGACGATGGCTGCAGCGACAGCGGCTAACGTTCATAGTCGGCTTTCAACTGTCACACTGCTGTGCAGGCAGGCCCGGTCAAGCCAAGTCAACGAGCCGTAAACAAAACTCGGGCAAAATGTTGCGTCAAAGTAGTTAGTGTTGTTGGGAATTTGTTTGTGTGTGTGTGTGTGTGTGTGTGTGTGAGAGTGAGAGGGAGTATGTGTGTGTTGGTGTGCTAGTAAGCTTGTGTTGGCGTAAAAGCTCCAAAGTACTGCTGCTGCTGTATTAAATACTATAAAAAATACACACACACACACACATCATGTTGCGCATGTTGCATGCCACGTTTTATGGCACTAAAATTTTTAATTGCATTAATTTCATTTCATTAAAGCGTATCCGTGGTACGCCGCAAATACCCAATTTTGCCAATCAAAATGCAAACACGAGATGTACATATAAACATACAAACATACATACAAATATATGCAAATATATAGCTGCAAAAGTACACTTGCGTGCAAATAATCATACACTTCGACTCATATAGTGAGCATATGGCATTTAAGTAGAATTATACATATTTACTCAAATACCATATGAGCAAAAAACCTCTTACAACAACAACAATAAAAAAATATGCAATTTAATTCGCACGCACGTATTCATATACGTGCACACAATTAAATGTTGCATCAATTTTTAATTTAAAATAATAATAAAGTGGTTGTAGGTCCCGGCCAAATACAGTAATTGGCGTATAAATTGTGGTTTTAAAATGAAAATGCAGGTAATGCCGTACATGTGGCAACACCTGCGTTTATGCAATAAACAAGCATAACCATGCACATACAACATACAACACACACACACAGACACGCACACATAGTTGCATAACCTCGTGCACGTGCTTTTGGTTGGCAGCCATAACCACATCTAATGCCACTTGCAACGTGCATAAAATGCTCACTTTTTTATGCCAACATGTTGTTAACATAATTTGTTTGTTTTTGTTTTTCGTTAATTTTTTCCACTTACACAATCCACACGAACACACAGATGTGTCCTTGTATGTATTTCCTTCGTTGTGTTTGCGCAAACATTTAATAAACAAACCGCGTGCTCCCAACTGCACAGCTGTTGCTGCGTTGCATTTTCATTCCCCTGTGCAATATGGTGAAACTAAATAGTTGTAAAATATCCGGAAAAAGTAAATAATTTCATGCAACAACAACAACATAAATGCCCGTTTAAGTCTTAAATAAATAAATTTAATCAGTTTTCACTGGAAATTGTTTTTTTTTTCTATTAACAGTTGGAATTTCTTTTACTGTCGGTGTATATGGAAATTATATATTAATATATTCCATAAATATTAATGGAATGATTAAAAATTAACACCTGAATATGCACTAGGCAGTAGTTGAAAGTTTGCGGATAAACAATATTAACAATTTCAAAATTCAAATGGTAGAACAAAAGAAATAAATAAAAATAGTAATATATTTTAACTTATTTTTATTAAATATAGAACTATAAAATATATACCACATATTCTCCCAAATTTGAAATTAGAAAATTTGAGAAATATATAAAGAGCTTTGAACATGAGATGGTTTCAAATATTTCACTCGTTGCCCAAGTAAATATTTCCCTTCCGCTTTTTTGCTCTTTATTCAATACTTTATAAAAAGTGTTACAGTGATCGGATTTAGTTCAAATGCGCCGTTTCGTTCGATAATTTGTTTCCCCCCTCCAAGAAGCCCCCCTGCTTATTTGCGAAGAACTTGGACAGACACTTTTCACAAGCCTCTTTTGAGTTCAACTTTACACCACCAAGGGCGTACGCCATGGACCGGAACAGGTGATAATCACTTGGCGCTATGTCCGGGCTATATGGTGGCGATAAAACCTCCCATGCGCGCTCCCGTAGCTTCTGACGAGTCATCAACGAAGTATGTGATCTGGTGTTGTCCTGGTGGAACGCTACACCCTTCCTGTTGGCCAATTCTGGATGCTTCTGGTCTATCGTCTGAGTCAAGCGGTCCTGTTGTTCGCAGTATATTGTAGAATTAAACGTCTGGGTATATGTGGATGATTCCTTTCCCATCTCACCAAACGCACCTAAAACCTTCCAGGCCGACAAACCCGAATTGGGCCCTGTTTGGGACGATTCACCGGCCACGACCATATTCGCTTGATATTGTCGTATGTGATCAATTTTTCGTCGCCATTCTCCATCCGCTTCAAAAATGGGTCTAGGGTTTAAAATGGTTTGGTGACTAACTCTCATCTTCGCAGTTCGAAGTGATAGATTACCTTCCCCCAAAACACCATTAATCTCACGGCACGTTTCTCTAGCGGATTTGCCTTTAACGAAGGAAAACTTTAAAATACCGCGAATTCGGCTTTAGTGAACTCCATGTTTACACGTCTATAACTGTTGAGCAATATCCAAACTAATCATCTATAGCGTCGTTTTGTAGGTTATGTCAAGACCTTTCAAATATGTATAACATTGCCAGATACGAGCTCTGTAGTGCTTTATACATAGCTGCGAAATTCAAAAGACAAAAAGGCGAAAGGGAGATATTTGACAACCTTATATTAAGGTTAGTCAGCTTACAAAGTTTCATCCCCAAGTCGCCTCTTATGCCCTAGTCAACGGTGCTCCCTTGGTTGACTAATGATTTCGACATAAATGTTTGCTTTGAGCTCGTCAATGGGCACGTAAACTGGCGAGCAATTTCATTTTTAAAAACAAGTAAAATAGAAGTTAGCAATAGAAGTTAGAAGAAGTTAACATGAACGGTCGAACGGCACTATTTTTTGTGTTGATTACACTTCATATGGAAAAAAATTGTTATGCAAGTAAAGTTGTTCTACTGTCAGCAGAATGCTGTACTCGGAGATGATAAGACTCATATGGAGTTTATTTTTTCTCTGAATATTTGAATCAGTTTAAGCGTGTGTTCTGATCGTTGAAAAAATCGTTGAGAAATCCACTGCAGGACCATGGAGCTGGAACATTTTATTGATCATTCCCCACAACAGTCGGTTCGGCGTTACCGGGATCGACTCGGTTGTTCGAATCCGACCAAGCGCTGTTATTTCGGCGATACAGACCTATTTGTATCGGTAAGTTTTAGACTAACACTATCATCATTTGAGCAACACCTTGCATCAGGGTTACTCATTATACTTTTGATGCGTGATTCGAAAATCTACCGTTACCCTTGTTCTCTCTACAGTTAAAAGGAAAACAACTTATTCAATTGTGGAGTATATTGAGATGGTGAAAGTTGTATTAGATGTGAGGCTACCAAAAATGTATATTCCTAACAAAAAAAAAGTTTTTTTGTTGTTCGTCCAGCATGTATTTGCGTGCATACTACAGTCTGATAAAAATACATAGTTTGTAGAAGCCAAAATAATTTCCGAATGGCGAGAAAAATTATGAAAATATGGCCATAAATTGGCAAAATAATAATTTTAAAACATGCAAACCAATTCAATTAAAAATAATTAGTTTTTATTTGACCCAGTGTAGGATTATACCATGTATATAGCAAAAACATATTTTTGTGCTTAGTGTCACAACTATGACAGAATTGACGAAGCTCTGTGACTACTTTGAAAATATTTACCACATTTTTAGAAGAACATATTTGGTTGATATACATACATATGTATATCACAAAAATATGTTTCAACAAAATTATATAAATTTAACAATTTCAGAATGCTCTTCCACTTGGTTTGGGGAGGTCGAAGGATAATAATATTATTTTAACTATATTTTTATTAAAAAAAAATATCAAGATACTGTACTAACATACAGTAATATTATTTTTTTCTTTCTTCTAGCTCCTTCACACATAAAACCCATTTCGAAATACAAAGGCTCCTGCTTAAATGGTAAGCGACAAATTTATTTTATATTTTCCCACCAACACTTATCTTGCAAATTTACCGCTAAGCAGTTAAAAGGTTGCATAATTGTCTGCATTACCAAGTGCGTTCATTATGTATTTTTTTGACTAATGTGTAAAGTAACCGCAATAACCATTTCTATGCGCACCCAAGCCACATTAGCGATTCACTGTTTCTCAAGAAAATTAAATTTTCACTGCACAATAGAAATCATTTGTGAAACTGCAAAAGCGAAAACTTTCTTTGAGTTAAGTGCGAGAGCAGTGCAAACTTAAACTTGGTAGTGGCACACAAAGCGAGTGGGTGGGGAAAAATTATAAGAAACTTGATATTATGAAAAATTATACATATCTAGATAAAGACACTGAGCAGCACACAACTCGCGTGTGCAAAATGCAAAAAAAGAAACTCCTGCATCCTTGAAGTATAAAAACTGAGACGTCAGCAACTGCAGTGTAATAATTCTCGAGCCGCTAACCGTCGCATAAACGCATAGCACTACATAAAGATAAACAATCAACAGCAACAATAAGCGCAGCAACAACAACATTATTAGCGCGATTTAACCACTGCATCCTGATGCCAAACCACATGAAGCGCTCATATGGAAAACTTATAACATGTTCACAGACGCATATTATTCCTGTAGCGTAGGTGTGAGATTCATATTATGGGTTGTAGTGACAACTACTAGTTCTGAGCTAATAAGTTACTAGTCCCATAGTAAATATATATAACAAGCATAGTGTCCTTCAATCCGAAAATGCTTCTACCTTAGTATCGGTTATTCCACTCTTACAAAGTAATAGACGAATCATAAACCAAATCCGTTTGTTTCCAACTTTACTCTTGTGTTATGATAAAGCTCACATTGTGAAAGCTTAAAGCTCCCAAAGCTTATTAATATAATTTCAAATCTTCAAATTGACTTTTCCGAATGAAAAGACTACGGCTTGTCATTGAGGCTTTTGTCAAAAAGCTTTAGAAAGCTTTAATATCAGCCGGGCCGATATTTTAGTTCTTTTTTTATACCAATCTTTAAGATAGATTTCACGTTGAAAGCCTCTAACAATCTAATATATTTTTAGTAAATTGTAAAACCTTAAAGCTCGTAAAGCTTCGTAATGTAACTTCAAATTTTCAAATTTAAACTCACTTTCACTGAGGCTATCGCTAAAGAGCTTTAGAATCAGCTGGGCTGATTTATTTAGTTATTTACATACCGATTGTCTGTGAACGTTTAACAATCTCAGACATATCTTTAGTAAATTGTGAAAGCTTAAAACTCTTAAAGCTTTTTAAAATAACTTCAAATCTTGAAATTTAAAATTTTCTAGGATTTAATATTTTGAAAAATGGTAGGTGACAGGAAAAGACTACGGTTTGACACTGGAGCTATCGCCAAAGAGCTTTAGAAAGCTTTAGTATCACCTGGGCTGATATGTTTAGTTATTTACATACTGATCTTTGATGTAGATTGTCTGTTGAAAGCATGCTGAGGATTTCGTGAACCTCTAACAATCTCTGAGGTATTTTTTATTAAATTGTGAAAGCTTAAAGCTCTCAAAGCTTTTTAATATAACTTCAAATCTTCGAATTAAAAATTTTCGAGGATTAAATATTGCAGAATTGTTGGATGAAAAGAAACGACCACGACTTCATATACCGATCCTTGAAGTAGATTGTCTGTTGAAAGCATGTTGAGAACCTGTTCGAAGTGGAAGTGCTCTCTTTCGTACAAGTTCAATTTTATGAGACAGCGTTCAAAACTCATACTATATGGATATCCTCCTAACACTATATGCAAAAGTAAATATCTATATGTCAGCACTTGGATGTGTGTCCACATGAGTGTGTGAAGTTCTTGTGAATCCACGCAAAAGTAGTTTTCTGGAAGTAGTTAGTTTTTATATAAGTTCTTACTTTGTTCTTACTACTTAAAAGTGAAAAATATACAAAATGTGAAAAAAGAAGAAAATAATATACACGGCAATAATCTGTTGCAGCGAAATCCAGTACCAACGAGTTTCTTAAGATAACTATGGCAAGCAATTGTAATGTTGTATTTGCCGCAGTTTGGAAAACTCAAACTTTCGCTGTTTCGCTGGATTCTTCACATTATATTTTACCTGAAAGCACTTCCATGGCGCTATCTTGGCTGGCAATTGCGACAAATTTGCGCGACAAAACTTCTGCTGGCGCTGTAGAATTATGACAAACAAATTGTTGCCAACTACTAATAACGGCGTTGCCACGGTTCTTACGCATTTGCCGCCTCTGCACGCAATGCAATCTTGAGTTTGCACCTCGATAAGTAGTGCGGGTGGTGGAGCACCTGCATATCTTTGGAGTCATGCAGACTGTATTACAGTATTGCACTGTCAACGTGTTGAATTATTGCGGTGTCGGCAAGAGATATTCGAGAGTTAGCATAAGTTTATGCGACGATGAATGAGCAAATATGCCAAGTGGAAGTGAGTTAGTGCGGAGCACCAAGAGCATAAGTTGTGTGACCCACATATTTTATGAATTGCTAAATGTGTTTATTTATTATTTTGTTCATTGAGGAAATATCTATTAAATATTTTTATTTTATTTTATAAGCCCTATGCTCCTGGCAGGATGTATATAATATGTATATGTCCATAAAGGGACAACTGGCAACAACTGAAGATTAAATAAAAATAAATTTTTTGTAATTAATTATTATATTCATAGAGAATATTATATTGAAATTCATAATACACAATTATATCTTCATTCAACAATATTCTCCCTGTTTCGTACAAAACTTTCATATTCTAAACCGATTTCTGTTGAGAAAATCTTAGCTCCCTCTCAATCCAAAATTGTATCAAATACTCCTAAGATTTCCGACTTCCACCTCCAGTTCTATGAACCTTACTATATCTTCTAGTTGTCTCTTTAACAATTTTCCGAAATTCACTCGAGCAACTTTTCTTTGAATAATGTTTTCAGATTTACATCACCAAACTCAGAATATGGTCATGAATTCAAGATCAGATCGATGGATTGTCGACTTGATAGACCTCAAGCCTAAGTAGTTTTGTTTAGTCGATTAGTTCATATCAAGTTAACTTTTATTAAGATTTGTGGTCATTAAGCCTTGCAGTTCTTCTTTCATAAAAATTAGAGTCCGGTCTAAGTATGTAGAACCTAGATTTGTGGGAGCAATTTATTCTGGTTTCGGCTGTCCAAATCAACAAATTGATAAGACTTCCAAAAAGATAAGGTCTTAGTTGTGTCGGTCGTTACATCATCTGATGGAAATCTTGATCATCCTTCTATGGTCTTTCGTTTACCTGGATTTCACATTTAGAACACGAACACGTCTTTAGGCTCTCACTTCTCCAAAAGACTCCTTTCCTCTCGGAGCTATAGATAATAAATTCCTCGAACCACCAGTAGATTTTTAGGGATCGCTGAAAAGAATCTATATTCAGTTGTTGAATAAACATTTTAGAGAGCTGAATATTGCATCAGCAGGTTGCTAGAACATATCGCTCATTTACTTGAATAGTGTCACAACTCAAAATAGTCGATTTTTTAGGAGAGCGGTTTAAAGTTTTCAATTGTCTCTTATTTAGCAAATATAGAAAAATTCCAACTGTTTATTGACAAATCTAGTGGCCTGTAATATATTAAATGTGGACCAAATAGAGTGTAATAATGCTTTTTCTTGGGCATAAATGTAACCTACTTTGAATTATGTCGTTATTTGTGAAAAAAAAAATAATTCAATTTCGCCGTCATAAGTCAAATGTGTCGTTTTTGCGGAAAAAAAAGCTATATGAAAAAGTTAATTAATTTTCACCAATATCGTTCCAATACAAAATATGTCGTTCTTTCTGAAAAGAAAACCAACTTCACCCTATGACAATATGTGTTGTAACACAAAATATGTCGTTATTTCATAAAAAACATTATAACTAATTCTAGCACAACTGAGAAGTGTCGTTATTGTGGTTAAAAAATATTGCAACATAACAAGTTTAATAATGGCACATTCTTATTTCACCAAAAATCGTGTTTTTTGAGTTGTGACACTATTCAAGTAAATGGGCGATATCTAGAGTTAAGTAGATCAATAAAGCGGAGTCTTTAAATCTTCGGACAGTCACGTAACAAGATACATTTTCTTATGCTGAAGTTCGGTGCGACAAACCATCAAAGTTTCCTAACTCAATTATTTTTTGATCGGATCAATATGCACTAGACTGCTTTCACCTTCTCTTCTGTAAGAGAAATTTTGAAGAATCTGGTTAGTATTATATCTATAGTCTTTACTACTATTATAAAGAGGAATGATTTGTAGGTATGTTTGTATTGAATAAACTCGAAAACTACTGTGGCAATTTCAAAAATTAACATAGGCAATATTTATTGCTAGAATCTCAACTTTCTGGAAAAAGTTCCCAGGTGAGGGTGTCAAAAAGACTCCGTGATGGAGAATCTTAATATGAAACTGAAAAGCGTTTTGCAAGTCATTCTCTTCGCTCATCGCAAATAAAATATAATTTCATGTTCGAATTTTTCTCATTTTACTTTTTTTATATGAACCCACGTAAGAAAGGGAGTGAAAGTATATACATATGTATGTATGGGAGTGTGTATAAAATCTTATAACTTTTGAAATGTTTCTTTAAATCCGTGTGAAGCCGGAACGGTCTGCTAGTTTTATAATAATGAGAAGCCCATTCGCTGAGAATCCTTCGATCTTTAATTATCTTACAATAGTACCAGTTGTGGTTTTTCTACCCTTAGAGACATGAGCATATATACCCCAAAAATGTCCAATAAATTTTGGAAAATAAATTGCTATTTGTATATACATACATATATTTTATGTTTTCATTTCAAGAATTAGTTTCTTTAAATGCACCCCAATTTCCACATTCACTGCAATCAACAAATCCATATTAATTGAGATCCAGTCAAGCTCTTCTTAGCACAGCCAAATATTCACCACATAATTCCTCAATCATGCAATGTTTTCATCAAAACAGCTGTACCGCAAAAGAATTTCCACAGCATATTATTTGCATGAGCAAATCAAAATACAAATATTTGCCTCATTATTTATTTATGCATTAGGTCCCTGAACCCGGCAACAAAATCCAAATAGATACGAGCCATCGTTCAATATTTGCCCATTTACACTTAATTTATTATAGCCTATGGCTTTCGCTCAGCCATAAATTGCATATCCATTTCACTGCTACCGAGTATTTTGAAAACAAAATCCAATTGCAACGTGTATTCGATTGCAATGGTCCTTCTATTTGCATATCAATTTGAAGGATGTTCCGTATACATATGTATGTGTGTGTGTGTGTGTTTGTGTTTACTTTATATTTTCTCCAAATTCGTAAGCAAACAACTTATTATAGTTAATCTGCATAAATAAGTAGCCGAAATGAATGAGAGTGGCCGGAAAATTTAGGAAATGTATATGTAAGAATATTAGCGTGTTTGTGCATTCTTGAAATAAAGTAGTTGTCTATTTGTATGCTAAATAAGTGCCTATATTGGATTCTACAATGCTTATTAGTTGGAGTAAGATGAACTCTGGACAGTCGAACGGATTTATATAAGGTGTTGCAAAAGTTATTTGCTTGGAAGATTCCAGTTTCCACCCCATTTTGGAATTTTCAGGATCCTTTTGAGTTTCTTGACAAGTCCTCCCGGAATCATATAACATTTTCTATCTGTCACCCTAATATTTTCTTTCATCGTTGACTTTATATACTCATACATATCCAACCATAAAAAGACACTTCGTTTCTCCCTCGAAAACCTCCTAAAAAGTAACCCTTTATATACATAATTTTCTTATCGACACATCAGTAAGCTTCACACACTTAAAACTGAGTGCATATAAAAAACCAACATTGGTTAAGATAATCCTTAACAAATTTTCGGTTGGAATATTTTATTTTCGAAAATCTCCTTTGCCGAAACGCCAGCGATTGCATTCTACACACGCCAACAACAACACCACCAACAAATAAAGTGTAGTCTTGTTGCCAACACCAACCACTCAATTTAAGAAAACAGCTCACGCAGTTGTTACCACGACCCTACAATTGTCGCCACTTCTCTCCACAACTGCAATTTCCTCACATGTGCGAGAGGGGAAGAGGACTGCTTTCGGGCGCATATGCGTAAACAGGCTGCCAGGCTGAATGGTGTTGTTGTTGTGCGTAATATTATAGTTTTCCATTTCAGCCTTTCGCTGAATATCATTTAAATGTAAATATAAAGTTTATCAAATAAATATGCTCATATAGATGCAGATTTGCTCGCAACTTGGGCCTTGTCTCGCATTATCATTCAACTTCGCTGCTGCATATCCCCTTCAACTGAGTGTGTTTGTGCTTTTCAGTTTGTTTCTTCATTTTTTACGTGTGTACTTGTAGCTTTCTTTGTATGCAACTAGCGAGTGAGAGAGTGAGGATTAAAATACAAAAGTGGCAAATGGCATTGAAAATGAAGCTGAGCGCGTAGCACACATGTAGTGAATGTAATATGTGTTCTATAGGGTGTCCAAAAAAGAATAACATAAAAAGTCTAGGTAAATATGTTGAGAAATTTATACTACAAATAATAAACTAACCAAAATTGTGACATTTCAAATATGCTGTGTTGTTTGATTTAAAAAAGCTAATCCAATAACCCTTTCCAAATTTAGAATAACATGACCTCGCGTGGAACCTAAAATGTAAACAAACTAGAACTTACTTGACTCTTCAAAAAACACAACCTTAAGCTGCCTTGAAAACGTAACCAAAGCTGATGCCACCTGATCCTTAAATTTTGTTTACATCATTCGATCTCACAAGATCTCTAAATTTGTATAAAAAAGTATCTTACAATGTAAACAAACCTGACGTCGCGAGACCCTCAAAGGGTAAAGCGTCACGTGACTCCAAAATTATAAGGAAGCCTGGCAAGGGTTATTGACCCATATATAAATTCATTGATTTCTTCCAAAATGTAAAAAAACCTGATATCACGTGACCCCAAAATATAAATAAACTTGACATCACGTGACCCCAAAATCTAAACAAACATGATGTCACGCGAGCCCCAAAATGTAAAAAAGCCCAGCAAAGACCATTGATCCCTTTGTTTACATTTTGGTCGATGTCAATGACCAGGGGTTTGTTTACAT
This sequence comes from Zeugodacus cucurbitae, assembly GCF_028554725.1. Lineage (NCBI taxonomy): Eukaryota > Metazoa > Arthropoda > Insecta > Diptera > Tephritidae > Zeugodacus > Zeugodacus cucurbitae. The sequence continues at coordinate 59,360,639 of NC_071670.1, forward strand.
TTTAGTCGAGGTCAATGACCTTTACAGAGGTTTGTTTACATTTTGGGCGAGGTCAATGACCTTTGGTCGGATTTTGTTTACATTTTGGTTGAGGTCAATGACATTTGGTCGGAGTTTGTTTACATTTTGGTCGAGGTCAATGACCTTTAATTTGGCTTTGTTTAAATTTTTCGGGGTCACTTAAAATCAAGGTTGTTTAAATTTATAGTGGTCAATTGGAGCAAAGGTAATTGGGCTGCGTAAGGACAAGCTAGTTGTCTTACAAACTCAAGGGAGGTCAAGACCCGTTTGTTTAAAATTTGATGATTCACGGAAGGTCGTGTTTATTGACAGTGTGAAGATCCATGGCCAGATCTGTTTACATTTTACGAGTGATTTCTTTACATTTTGTGGGTGAATATGAGGTTAAATTTTCTACCATTTGGCTAGGTTATGTGAGTTGATTGTATGTCATGTATATTTTGATGATCCTTTGAGATGATGTTTAAATTTTTAGTAGTTAAGTGAGGGCAGGCTTTGAGTTTTGAAAGATGAAGATAGTCGCTATGTAAAGCCAAACAAAGTGTTCTACGACTTTAGACCTAGACTTGAGCCCGGCGATGGCAAGTTAGGGATCACGTCATGTCATTGTGAGGTTTATGGAAAGAGGACTCAGGTCAACATGCAAATTTTAAAAATGTTCGATATTATGGATTTTTGTTCGTCCAAAAAGTCGGTGATGGGATGTCTTAGGAAAATGTAGTATACACATTTTCGCAAGCATATTCCAACAATTTGTTGAATTTCCAAAAAAAAAGAAGCCTGGCAAATCTTCAATATTCAACTCCTCTTCCATCTTACTTGACCTATATTTATGCACATTTTCTATTGGCTTATGACTTTGCAGTTTTTGTTTTCTTCAAAAATTCAGATTGCCTTCGCATGTATTCACACACTCATAATTACCTATTCAAGTGCTGATATCTTGGCATACCGCTGGCCATCTATTATGCAGCTTTATTTAAGTTTGTATTTATTTATTTCCTCTTATCGCCACGAAGCACTACACAATGCCCTCTGCTGTTGGTGTTAGTTTGCGCCAACCGCTCACGTTTCAAACTATCTGTATGCGCAAGCCATATGCAATTGTTCAGCATACAAACGCTTCATATATTTCAAATATGTACATACGTAAAGTTTTTGTTGCTTTCACCTTATCTTCATATTTTGTTGTTGTTTTTTGTAGTTCTTTTTTGATGCAACTCTTAAACTTTCGCAATCCGCACGCGTGCAGAGGACCAAGTTTCTTTGCCATTCGGGTGTGTGTGCTCGCAAGTGTAAATTAGTGAACGGAGATAGTGAGCGGTTTTGGTATATGTATATGTATGTACGCCTGATATTTTATTGTTGTATTACATGGTTGGCATTCCGATGCGCTGCACATACGCACACATACACACAGCTTTATCTACATTAGTACAATGCAATGATCATACGCCATGGCGTCCCCTCATTACTACTCTTTCCTTATACCAAATCTCTGCGCTTATATGCATTGGTGTATGTATGTGTGTGTGTTGTTGCGTAGTGTTGATGTGCTGCAATGAGTTGAGATGAATTGCTGTGAGCTCATGTTTTGAATTTTACAGATTTTCACACTTTTTCTTTCCTTCACGTTGCTTACATACTTGTACTTCCATTGGCAAGGCGAGGCACGTGTGCGGCGTTGCTTTTTTTAGATTTTAGTTTTCCCTTGCATTTGATTTTGATTTGTACTCGACATTCTTCGATGCATGCCAGCAGACATTTTTTTTCAAAACTTTTTGCTGAGTTGTTCTCGTACTTTACTTGATGCGTTTTTGATTGATTGCATTCGCTAAGATTTCTTCATTATGCTTTAGAGAGTCGGAGATATAGATATATATATAAGTATTTATAAGAATGTCATGGATGTCAAAACCATAATGATTTTAGGGGAACCCCACTTTGAACTTCTTAAGTGGAGTTAAGATACAGTACTACACTGTTTTGCTATGTGTTTAGTGGGATTGGCAGGAACTACTTTACTATGGGCTAAGGTCATACTCTGAATACGGATCAGTACTGTCAACAATTGTACAGCCTGAAGGAGAGGAATTGTGTTCCATCAGCTTGGGCTTGGTTGAAAGCTTCCTAAGTTAGATCTTATAGGTCGGATCTGGCAATCAGGAGATTGGATCATTCGAAGTATGCTAAATAAATTCTTAAATTTAACCCAAAAGCAATGGATTTCTTTTTACTGGACTCTATAAGGTCCAGAGAATTTTTGGTCAAGAAAATTTACAGTTTCATTCATTATTTGTGGAGACATTTCAAGGATCTCGAATCGATATCATGTTCCCAAAATATAGACATTTTTATATTTATAAATTGGAAAGCTTTTTTATCATCTATTTACCTCTTCAAAAGAGTTTGGAGAACAAACCAATTACTATCTCCACAACTTTTTATATAAGTGTATTGAAATGGACATGAGAAAGTACCAAAAATTAATTTATCTTTAAGAATTTCTGTCTGCGCGTGATATTAGCGTAAAAAATGCGGTTGAAGCCGCGCATGATGGCTGATTGAGCAATGTTTCATGTCACTTGACATTCAGCCTCATGTTACTCACACACCCACACACACAGCCACTCGTGCATATTCATGCAAATAGAATACTCAATGGCCGTTGTGGAAGTACACATGAATGCGCTGCGTCGAATATCTAGCTCTCGGCGTACACAAACAACAACATTTATGCAAATAATCCGTCAAACATCAGCGCAGTCTAATGCATGTGCACGAGCAAATGATAAATTACTAAGCTTACGCTAAAAGTGGCGACGAGTAGCGGCAGCGCGAGTAATTATGCAGAAATGAGTTTGTAAATGGCGGCTAGGCGGCTAGGCAGCTAGGCGAATATGTGTCTGCTGTGATCGATAACTCTATTCAATTTGAGATAGTTAGCACTATGTGTTGTTTGACTTTTGGCGATTACTTTTTCGCTAGTTCGTGGGTGATATGTGCTCACTCTCTCTTGGATCATGTACATATATATATGACAATGACAACATTATCCATCTTATTATATATAATTTTGGTTTTTAAAGGTTTTTAAACTCTCGCAACAAAAACCGGTTGCTCCATTTCCGATTCCGGTTGTTCTATTTCCGGTTCTGGCTACCCCATATCCAGTTTCGGTAACATCGAATGCACCATATCCGGTTCCGTTTACATCAAATCCGGTTCTGGTTGCTAAATTTTTGGTCCCGGTAACACCTTTACCCCTCGTTTCCAGTTCCGTTTACCCCATATCCTGGTCCGGTTATCTCATATCGGTTTCCGGTTACCCCATATACGGCCATGTCATATCTGTCTGTCCGTCGAACGGATAATTTGAGAAAAAATTAAGATATGTTGATACACATGTTCCTTGGGACTGTAGTAGGCTTACTATTGAAGCGAAATCAGACCATTACCACGCCCACAAAATTGCGAAATTCGAAAAGCTTTGAAGTGTTATAAAGCTTTACAAGCAAAATTTGGTACAAAGGATCGCACTAGGAAGAAGCCTATCTGGATGTAATAATTTCTGAAAAGTGGGTGTGGTTCCGCCTCTAAATAAGAGTTTTGTGAATATCTCGGAAACCAATAAAGCTATATAAACTAAACTTTCTGCAGTTGTTTCCCTTACGGACCCCTTACACACGCCCGTCTTCCCTACAAAGGTTAGATTAACTAGTAAGGAAGGGCTAAGTTTAAGTGTAACCGAACATTTTAAACTCTCGCAATTTATTTATACAACTTTATTAATGTTATATAATACACAATTTGACCCACATATTCGACATATATATTGTATAAAGTCCATTGAAAGTTGGAAACCCTAATATTAGGTTAGAAGTACCGAGGTCCTAATGTTCGATATATGGGGCCTTGACAACCTATGGTCCGATTTCGGCGATTTTTAGAATGGGGCTGCCACACTATAAACGTAATATTTGTGCAAAGTTCTGCATCGATATCTTTACTAGTGCTTACTTTATATATTGTAAAGTAAACGATTCAGATCGTCTTAAAATTCTGGTATATAGGAAGTAGGCGTGGTTGTGAAGCGATTTGGCCTATTTTCACAACATATCATTGGGATGTAAAAATAGCTATTATAAACCAAGTTTCATTGAAATCGGTCGAGTAGTTCCTGAGATATGCTTTTTGACCCATAAGTGGGCGATGCCCCGCCCATTTTCCATTTTGTAAAAAAATCTGAGTGCAGCTTCCATCTGCCATTTCTTATGTGAAATTTATTGTTTCTGGCGTTTTTCGTTATTGAGTTAACCCACTTTTAGTAGTTTTCAACATAACCTTTGTATGGAAGGTGGGCGTGGTTACAATCCGATTTCCTCCATTTTTGGACTGTATAAGCAAATACCTGAGAAAAACGACTCCTGAAAGTTTCGTTGATACACCTTTAGTAGTTTGCGAGATAACCTTGGTGTCATATGGAAGTGAATTTTCATAACTATAATATTAGCGTATTAAATTTGAAGTACATTTCTTAAAAATTAACCCAATTATACGTTTGAGCCACTGGATAAATAAAATGATCAGGATAACGAGAGGAGCTGAAATCCGGATGTCTGTCTCTTAATTTTGTATAGATTTTGTTTTTCTATCTAATCAACTCTGTACATATAACTGTAAGCACAAAACGGCACATCGATTGACACATAAAATATGAAAAAAGTTTTCGTTTCGGCTGCAAAAGCGCTGATAAAGAGCTTAAAATGGCAGAGTTTCAATGTGCATATGTGTATATTAGTGAAGGAAATGTATAAAGCTGATTGCAGCATGCGTGTTATTACAACAACAAAACACATATGTGTTGTAAACTTGAAATTACGCATGATTGGCTGAGCATAAATGTAGTTATGTATTATAACATAAGGCTAGGCAAACTTAATACAAATACAAAGCTTTATGCACACAAATGAGCAGCCATACTCCTGTATTCAGGTGCCAATATATACAAAACACGCACACATACACACACATGCTTAAATATTTGTTTGCCTGCATAGAAAAACACAATTAATATTATCGCAAGCCAACAGTCCAGGCTGACAGCACAAAGTTTGCCATTCACTTTGACTGACATTTGCCGAAGTCAAAGTGCGACGAGCCGAACAGACAGCACAATTATTAATACAACAATAACAACATATTTGTGTACATGGGGATTTTTATGCGTGTGTTTGTCTCTTGAATATCTGCTGCATTATTGCATTTCCACATTCGTTGCTGCACATCGGCAATTCTCTTTCATACGTGCTCAATCCATGCGATCTCTCAAACGCTGCAGTTTAGGTCACTTGCCTGCGAAGCGTGCTCGATGTGGACGTGTCAATCGTATACTCGTGTGTGTTGTTGTAAGCACGAAATGCCTTTTGAATTAACAAAATATTTTGTTTTACGGTATTAAATGACAATGGCCTGCGCGCAGGCATCATATCACCTCTCTGCACCTTTCAGCGCATTTCGAAATGACCTGCGTATAGATTTAAAACCGTTATTGTGCCACAGCACTCAGCCAAGTGCAACAAACACATAGAAAAGTGCACATATGCTCTCATATACAGTTACATCAGTGTTGGTGTGCATGTGCTGCACTAATTATTGTAATGCGCCTAAATGTATGCAATCGGCGTGCTACGTGCGCAGTCTCTCTGTGTTTGTTTATCTAATTTGTTTGATTTACTTGCATGCACTTACGCCCGGCGCTCTGTGTTTTGTATTATTGTAGTTGCTCAGCCACTGTGTGCGTTGTCAAATTTGCCTTGTTTAAGCTTCTGACATGCGTCGCTGTCGACGTCATTTAAAAATATACTAAAGCCGTGGATTTGCTGTGAAATTGAAATATTAACTGGCGCTTTGGTGGGAAATGTGTTTTGAGTGTGTGTGTGTGCGTGACTTAGAGCAGATTTTTGATTAAGCAGATATGTAAATATTATTGATTAAATGTTAAATACCTATATAATAAATTTATTTTAATGGCATTAGGTGTAAATGGCTTATATTTTTTAAATCTGATTGACCTTTGAAGATCTAACATCTGTACTAATATCTATTATATCTCTTCATATATTGAGATTATCAAAAAATCGCATATTCTTTATTTATGCTCGATGATGAGGATATCTACCAATTATAAAAAAAGTGCAAAAACACGGATATGTATTGAATGAATTATGTATTACTTTCTCCAATTTCTTCAAACATGGGAGAAATAGGCAGAAAAGCTCTCCATAGAGAAAAGCCAGCGTTCATTTGACTCAAAAATTTTTATTATTGCGATACTTTCAAGAACTCCCCGTAAAATAAGATGGCGAAGGGGGCAAAAAACATTCATGTAGTCTTCTTATAAAGAGCAGTTTCTGCTAGACGATGAGTCACTTCGCTGGACATGTGTGGAATGTTGAAACTGCAATATTCAAAATCTTTGTTAATGTTGTTGTGGTGGTTAAATTGTCATGAATTGCAGATTAAGAGCTCATATTAAGCCTCGAGACACGTTAGTACTATATGGTGTAATGGAATGAATTCAGAATTTTCAAGGTTTCATTCTGTCTAAACCAGAATATTCATTTAGTATGGTCAAGGACCAATCGATTCGATGATGATTTGATCGACTGATATTATTATCTTTGGTGTTGTTAGTCATGTCATAACCTTTCTAATAAAAAAAAATATTTTAATTTAAACCAAATCTTTATGACCACCATTCGTTTGTTCAGATCCAATAACAGAAAACCTTTCATATGGTGCTAAAGGCTTTCGCTTTTTATCGTATAATAATTATACTTCTTTTATAAACCGTTAGTCTTTTAATTCGGATAAAAAAATTTTCATAAAATGATCGACTAATTTTAATTGCTATTGAGCCAAATTCTATAGTCATTGCAAACAACATTACTAGCCCATACGCTAAAGAGTCTTCAATATGCTCATGGTGACATATTCTAAAAATTTCTAAACGCCAGATGGCGTTTTTGAACAAATTAAAATTTTAATGATGAAGTGAAAAATCCTTATTTTTGCTTTATATTTTTTGCGATGTGAGGATTTTATATATGAAACTAGTGTTTACTTAAAAAAATAAGTTTATAAGTAGTAATTCTTGTAGATTAATTCAAACCAGTACAAAAAATACCTATGACGTTCCAGAAATACTATCTTATCTACTACCAGTGTGACATTTTCAAGAAATTGATTTTTTTATTTTTTGCTTATTCAATAGTTTAGATTTTCAAAAATATCCTGTGAAAGCGGTAATTGCTGACATCTTAACTCAACGAGAAATTGACCGATCGTCTTCAAATTTAAACTGAATGTTCTTGAATATATTTACTATACAAAACCTATGATCAATTGTCATTTTGGCATTAAAAAAACTAGAATACTTCTTCAGAAGAGCGGCACTTTGTTAATTTTTGACATTTCGGAAATACCTTCAACTTTAATAACTTTTTTTACTTTTTTTGTTTCAGCTACTCATTTTGCCGGAATCATGTCCGCTGTTGGGGAATTTTTTTTGGCACCTCTCAAGACATCACATAACTCCCTTATTTTGCAATATTTGTGTAAAAAAAAATTCTGGTATAGCTTCTTAAGGTTAGGGGTAGTCAGGATTTAAAGAAAAAAACAATTATTTTTTTTTTTGCATTTTCGTTAAGTGTAATATCTTAAATATTTTCAGAAAATTTTAAGTTGATCAATAATTACTTTTCGAGTTATTCGACAAATAGCAAAGAGCGCTCGGACACTCCAAAACGCTAGTGTGAAATAGATAATCTTGGGATGGATCGAAATTTGTTCAAAAATTTTGATTTTGTCCCGAAAATCTAGAAAAAAAATTCCTGAGACAGCCATTTTGTTAATTTTTGAAAAAAAGCTTCGATCAGGCCAAGATTATCTATTTATAAAACTAATTGTTCTTCTCCGATTGACTTTAGATGAATCTCTAAAGACTTATGATTGTCACTCAAGAACGTTTTTTGGAAATAGGTCAACACAAACAACAATTTGGAAACACTTTGGAAACAATAATATTTTTTTCCTCCTTTTATAATCATAACAAAATTGGAAAAATTAAAAAAAAGTGATGAGCAAAATGTTTTAGTAGTAAATTTTAAATTTATAATAATTGCCAATACTGCTTCTATTTTCTATACTTTGCACTGTACATTTCAATTAATAAATTCATTTAAGTTGAAATGTTTAATCAAGTTTGCGAAGGTAAAAAAGGTAAATTATATTTACGATGGAAAATGCTTAAAAAAGCTTAGCTATAACCATATTTTTCAACTTTCTGCAGGCAAAAAACGCACTTTTTAAATGAATGAATAATTGAAAAACACAAAGTTAGTCTGCAACTGGAACAACTTACTTTGTGCTCTGTGAAGAAAAATTGAATGAACTTTTAAATTAACTGCAAGTAATGCAGCCGACTTTACTGCACTTCAAGCTAACTTAGCTAAAATATATGTACCAGCAAACAGGTTCATATAAAATAATAACGTCTCTGGTGTGCACTGAAGCTGTCTTCCTATCTGCCTGTGCCCACACTCACCTCCAGCCTTCTATGCGCACGTGAAGAAGTTGCCTTACAAATGGCTGCTTAATTTTTTCCAACTGATTAATGATGCTAATGAGTCAAATGAGCTTGAAGTCGTCTTATGCCAGCTATGGCACTAACCCCTAACCGAAGGCAACAAGTGGTACAACCTCATGCCACACCTACTACTCACTCTTCACATATATAAATGTGGTGGGAAGACTGCTCGCCTTGCTCAGTCTTGTGTAGTCTGCCGCCTTACTTTGCTGTTTGTTGTTGTTGCTGTTTCTGTTAAGTTGTCTACCGCTGGTAGGTAATTAGGCATACTTTTTGCAGCCTTGTCATTTCATTACCATTACGCTTCATTGGCTTCGAGCACGGCAACCGAGCCAGCTAAATATGTCTGTAGTGTACTTAGTGCTCGTAGACTCTCAGCCAATTTTTTGCCGCTTGAGCACTCATACGCTGTCCTTGTTAGTTTGCCAGCGGCCTGATTCTGGTTCTATGCAAATAATAAATGCCTGGTCTCCTTGTGCCACTTTTGCTTACTTCTATTACCATGCCATTGTCATAATGAATGCGCCAATCAGGCACTAACACCAATGCAAAGTTACAAAGTCACATTGAACGCTTCAGCTTTTTGCTCTCCAATGAACTTTAATTCGAGCAGGTGTTTGTAATTAAACGGAAACTTTAGCTAATGAATTCCTTCTCATTTGTCATCAATTCCACGAACTTACTGTCGAGCTGTAGAAACTACATATTTTTCTAATTGAAAATGGGAAGTGGATACCCAGTGAGCTCGGAGGTTGTTAACATAGATTGAGTACGTGGACGGACTGGACGGACTTTCGGAAATCCTTTGTAACTTCGACTATATTCTCGGTAATCTCGACTAGGACGTCGCCCATCTAATTCCTGGTGGAGTTTTCTTTTAACCCTGCCAGGGATATATGGACGGACTGAAATGCGGAAAGAGGACCGCATTGAAATTTTTAAATAATGGGTCGAAGCAAAAGGGGAGGTTGGTGGCGAAGTCCTTAGTCCTGTGTTCACCATGAACTTTACTTCCAGACATCATGACCACCGCAGCGGCTTTCAAGAAGTGTTGGCAACGGGAGATTTACTGTTCCGGACTGCAGTTTCCCGAAAAGAGACTTGTCAATGAGTGCTTCAGTTTTAAATATATTGAGTTACTTCGAAATAAGACTTATGAGGACACAGCGGACTCGCAGAAAATTCTAAAGGTAGAGAGCTTGCTACGCAGAGCACACTCATCCCACTGCTATCAGATTGGGAATGCGTCTGAACTCCGCTGGCTTCTCGCTGACTGGACGCCTGAGTTTTGCATGAACTCGCTGAGCTTTTGTCAACCATATGCAAATGTGCGGTTCCAAGCTCCTTCTGTCTGAAATCCATGGAACTAATTGAGTAGATCTTAAGATATCCATGTAACTACTTCATTAGATCTCAAGGGATCCATGGAACTACTTGCTATAAGCAAAGGTCATCTTCCAGTCGGAAAGGTATGATGGTGTTATCCTTGAGATGGGCGAAAAATCTACCAGTTACCAATTGCTTGAGTCGTTTGGAAGAAGGCCAGATGGAATTATAACGGTCGTTCCTGCCTTGGATTGTCCAGTTTTCACAAAACTATGATTGAGACGACTGGGATCCTAAATCTTTAACCTTCAGAGGATCTAGATGACAATTGAACTTAATGAGCTTTCACTTCAACTTCTAATAAGCTCACTGGGTTGTACCAAGAACTTAGCTGTATTGTTAGAAGAAGAATTTCTCCCCGTCTTATCTCATTCAATTACAGTACTATCGCTCTAACAACAAAAACCACATATTGCCACCACATTTAATAAACGCATCCGTCAAACCACCAAAACGCTACCAGAGACACACTCATAGACTGACTGGTGTAAATATGTTTGCGATAATTTTGTCGTCTCCGATTTGCGTCAACGGAAGCACTAAACTACTCGTCTTAACCTCATTAATTTGCATAACACGAAATGGAAATTTCGTGCACGTGATTATGAACACAAATTAATGAACTTGTCAGTGTGTTAAACGGCCGAAAGACACAAAAAGGTACACACCAGACACTAGCGACGAGGCAATGTGGCAAATTGGCATTTTGCGAACGGGTTAAACGTCTGCGACCACTTACGATACTTGTGCGCAACTGTATTGTCGTTGTCGAAACTAAAGCGACGTCTTCACGCACGTACGCGTGACTGAGTGAGCTCTAACAATTTAATGTATGTAAACTGTAGTTAGTTGTAAGCAATTATGTTGACATATACCTGCTGATTAAATTTAATCATATTATGTTTGGCGCATGACGCGATTGTGTGGAAGTGTGGGAGGTTGTGAAGCAATTGTGAGAGGCATAACTTTAGGCGCGTGACACAAAAGAGATGCGAATGTGGATGATAAAGTGTTAGAGGAACAAAATTTTCGTAGATTGAATAGTATGCTAACAGTTATTCCGATTTATAATCAACTTTTGTCAGATGGAATTAAATAAAAAAATGAACACATAACCTCAAAAACTTTCACTCAAAATTTTTAAAATTCTTCCACATCAGCATTCAACTGTTGAAATGTCTTCAAATTGCCAACTAGCGGGCTAATCAATGCTGCTTGTTCGTCCACAAGTACATCGTACTAAACGCTACCATGCCTTTGGGAACTGTCCGCCCTCACACAAGCACACGACACATCACCTGCTACATTGCTGCGCGCTGTGCTCTCAATCGCGTCTCGTTAATGACTTTATAAGAAGTTTTCGTACATGTCCACGTGCGCGCGCGACACGTAAACTATATGCAGCTCACCTTTGGGCTTACAACGGTCTCACGTCGCTCAACGCTCAACCAGACAAATTTCACAAGATGTTATCCCGAAGTGTTGGGCAAGTTTAATGCGTTATTTGTAGGCACGAGCATTTAGTGTGTTGTAACGTGTGTGTTAACAAGCGTTGTGCTCTGCGCGTGAGTGTTGAGTGGCGCGTGTCTCGTGTACGTCACGCTTCTATGTCTCATTTTCTGTGCGATTTAAGCATTTCCGACGCATCCATATGGTGTGCTACGAGGAATGCTTTGGCTAATGCTACGGAACGAGCGTTCTCGATGTCTTTATGATGGACTAATGAGACTTTGGTCAATAGTTTTGCATTGTTAGATAGGGTTTTAGGTGAAAGTTAATATATTAATAGCACTTCAAAGTTATTGTTGTACTCTTGGTGCTATTTTATTAATCAATAGGAGTTAAGTGATTTGCGAAATTAGTCCATTTAAGGCAATTTCCAAGTGAAAGTGGGCAACATTGCGTATGAGCAACATTGCGTATAAGTAACATTTCATGAAAATATTAATAGAAACGTTATGAGTATATATAAGTACAGAAAAGTGGCTCTTATTTACATTTTTTTAAGTCCTGATTAATAGTAAACTACATTTGTAAAGTAAAAATATAAAGATTAACTCAGAAACCTAGTCAAATTCGTATTTTGTGAAAACAGTCAAGAATATCTACGTTGAAGACACCAAAAGTAGACGCTGCAAACAAGTTGCATCGTTTAATTAAACACAATTAATAAATAATTAAAATTTTTCTAGAAGTATACTAATCACTACTTTTCTCTTTTTAGTTGACTTAGTTTTCATATTAAGATCCACCAGCCATCTTACATCTCTCTTGTTGGGTGCACTTCAAAAGTAAAGAATTATACAGCCACATAAACAAAAATTGTTATGGCCTGCAGTCTTACTATGTGTTGCTTCTGTTTTTGGGGTCGTTTATTCCGACTCCGTGGTCAATTTAAGCCCATCAGATCAGGGTTTTGAGATAACCCCAAAAACCCAATATGGGGACAGCGTTTCTTAACATTGAACGGAACCGCTTGAAACTCGCTATTCGGGGGTTTTCGGAGTCGCTGATTACGAATCAGGTGTCGATTTTGCAAAATTCAAAATGACAGATCCAATGTGGTGAGCGCTTTTTTGAAAAATTCATCTAAATCGCTTGAAACTCTTTACTCGGGGGTTCCATGGGCAAGGAGTGGCTGCGTATTCAATGCTTTCTCTGCTTACCAAGGCAGATGAGGTTTCCTCTTACATCCAGCTAGTTGATTAATTTAATGGTTGAAGAGTCTGCGTTTCTTCGGATGATATGCCTACTTGGCGTAGCGTTTCAAGGCACTTACTGAAATATTTTTTTTTTGCTCATTGCTCATAGAGTTTGAGGAACTCATTAAATTTTAAGTGTTTTCAAGTAGCAGAATCCCAATCTCTTAGGCAATTATTTTCATTCGAATATCACAAAAAGCTATCAAAAATGGTTTCCTGGAGACAGAAGCTTATATAAATCTAAATTATTTTTTTTAGCATTTGATAATAGAAATCGTGTGACAAAGCTGAAACTCGATCTGAATGTTCGTTCTCTTTGCTACTTCAACGGAGCTTTTAGGTCAATGCCAATTTAGCATTATGAGCTTCTAATATCCCTTCTTTTCTTCTCGGGGACTTAAGCACGCCCTTAGGGCCACTCAGTTTGTAGAACATTTTCGAAAGCTTTTACAGAGCTTTTAGAATTGGTCACTTACCATGTTTATTCTGTTTGTTTTGTGTCTTCACTAAAATGTTTGTCTAATTTTAGGCGAATTTAATTTTTGATAGGATCATACTGCGAAGGATCACTATATATATGGAAATAACATTTTTTTATTAACATTTCGGTTATATATTCAATAAAATGGGGTTTCAGTTGTTTCTATGAAGCTCTTATATAATTTTGGGGTGCATAAACCTTACATTTATGGGTTTATCGTCACATACCAATATATTCTGATCTGTTTTTTTATTTTATTTTACTTTACTTTATTTTATTTTATTTTGTCTCATTTAATTTAATTTTATTTTATTTTAATTTAATTTATTTTATTTTACTTTACTTTATTTTATTTTATTTTGTCTCATTTAATTTAATTTTATTTTATTTTAATTTAATTTATTTTATTTTATTTTATTTTATTTTATTTTATTTTGTCTCATTTAATTTAATTTAATTTAATTTAATTTAATTTTAATTTAATTTAATTTAATTTAATTTAATTTAATTTAATTTAATTTTAATTTAATTTAATTTAATTTAATTTAATTTAATTTAATTTATTTTATTTTATTTTATTTTATTTTATTTTATTTTATTTTATTTTATTTTATTTTATTTTATTTTATTTTATTTTATTTTATTTTATTTTATTTTATTTTATTTTATTTTATTTTATTTTATTTTATTTTATTTTATTTTATTTTAAGATAATTATATATTTATACCTTCAAAGGCTCTTTGAACTAAAAGCGATAATATACACAAAATTAAATACTCTTCAAAGTCTCTTCACACACAAACACAAAGTGTAACCAAGTAGAATTTCAGCTGCCACAAAAGTCAAATTCTATACAATACAATAGTTGCATACTCAATTACTTTGGCTTGCTTTGTGAACCGTCATATCTCCACTTACTACTACTCTACACTGTGCTGTCAGAGATTTCAAGGATTTCTGCAAAACACACACACAACCCCGCTATTACTAGAGAGACTAGAGTGAAATCAAAGCAATAATCAAGCAACTGCAACATAAATTTAATTTTATATTAACTCGTGCTCAAATGCCATTGCCTAAGTGACCTTAAGACGTAAGCATAACAGGAATACTCGATTTGCTAGCTGCTGCTTACACTCTCATATATTATATATGAGAAGAATGTAGGTTTTCTATTGTATTTTTTTTGTATTTTTTATTATTTTTCTTGTATTTTTATCATAATTTGTTGTTGTTTTTTTAATATTTTTTTTCTTGTTTTTATTATTTTTGTGTTATTTTATTTTTTTTTTTTGTATTTTTTTCTTGCTTTTTTGTCATTGTTCAAGTGCACTACTGCGCTACTAATCCACTCAGCAAGTGCAGCCATTGTGCAGCAGTGAGAGTTAAGTAAGGACGCCATTCTCAACTCAACTGGGCGAACACATATACACATACATACTAACATATTTATATATATACTTATATAGGTTTGACCGAATTTCTAAAAAAGCAGTGTATATGCACATACATATATATATCTGTATATGCAACAATGCTGGCACTTTTTCTTTTTTGATATATATGCACATATATGTATATATGTATGTATATATATGTATAAAAGAGTGTTTTCTGATATTTCGTAAGTGTATTTCATTTCGACAAGATTTGCTCGAGTACCAAGATGCATTACAATGTCAGAGTATAATCCTTGCCACCCATACGTTTGCGCACATGCATCACCCAAGCGCACAGACACGTACGGTGCATACACATACACAAACACACAGCTACTCACATAAAATTTAACTACTACAACAACTACAATATATTTCGTGATTTTTCACTGCAATTCTTTAGCCATTCTCGACTACACAGTCACATACTAACGCTGATAAGGTCACACACATACACACACACTCGCACACTGACAGACTCACGTGCATGAAATTGCATTAATGTATACTACATTTTCCTCTTGCTCTTTAGTCTACATTATTTTGAGTGTATTTGCGAGTAATTCATAGCAAAACTCTTAGATTGCATTACAATGGCAGTGGCCATTTCTTTTGTGCAATTTTCTTGAATTCGAAACATGCGCTGCCCAAGGCGGCAGTGACAGCGCAGCGGCAGCACTACTTCTTTCGGCCAAATGCATACGTTTTGTATATGGAGAGAGCGACGAATGTGCCCGAGTGGCCGTGTATAATTCGCATTTCATATTTTCTTGCAATACATTTCGAGTGTCCTTGTGTAAAACGTAAGCGCTTTAGTTGCATAACTGTAACTATTTCAGAACTTGGCGACTTTTTAAATATTTTTTTTTTGGATTTTTGCTTTTTTGGTTTCTTACTTTTGTAGTTTTCGATTTCTTTTTTGTTTGATTTCTACTTTTTATAGTTTTTTATTTTTTTCTTTAGCTAGCTTTCTATTCCTCTGCCAGCAACTTATGTGTTGTGTTCAAGATAAATGGCAAGCGTATGTCACGTATGGCTTGTGAAACAAGAACTGACATTTATAACAAAAGCATACAACAACATCTGCAACAACACCAAAGTAATATAAACATTTATTAAAAATGTTTATGCAAGAGGAAAGCGTTGAATTGCTTTCAGTGCGGAAATTAAATAAATTTATTTTATTTGTGCATTTGCAATTTGCATGCAGCAAAGCTCAGTTGCTTTGATTTTGCATGCGCAAAGTTTAGTTTGCGTGCACTTAATTGTTGTTGTATTTAGTATTTGAAATGTCAGTATTTTATGCAAGTTTAATTAAAATGTGTTCAAATGTATATGATGGCATGCATCAAACAGGAATAAACTAATCAAGTTATATACTCAGTTGTAGTTTATGGAATTTTTATTTGCTGATGATTTTTAATATAACTTAAGAGTTTAACGCAAAAGGGAGTATTCGTCTACTTGAATCAATCTGAACTGACGGTTATGCTGAGGGCTAATCTGAAATTTTGACATATAAAGATGGGCCAATGAGCTAAGAAGTGAGTAATATAGAACCTTTCGTTTTCGATTCGACATTTCCCTGCTCGATGTTCAATCGTCGAAAATTATACATATAAAAGCAACAAAAAAATAAATAAGGAAAGGCTAAGTTCGGCGGCAACCGAAAATTTTATACTCTTGCAATTTATTGCTAGATTTTTATTAAGATAACACACAATTCGACCCATATATTCGGCACAAAGTCCAATAGAATAATGTCATATATGTAATATTATATAGGCTGAGGTAATTCCTGAACCGATTTAACTCATTTTCACCACCAACCTACACTATATCCAAGACTATACGCTCACTTAATTTTGCTAAGGTATATCACATATTAACCGATATATGCGGAATAAAGGCTCCCGTATTTTTGAAAAACCTATAATACGATATTTGAGATCTGGGAGAAGTTATGACGCGATTCTAACCATTTTTGGTACAGAAACAAACTATTATAGAAAAAAAATTCTCTCTGAATATCATTAAAATATCTGAGAGATTTAACGATATTTTCGGTGAAAAATTACCCTTAGCCACTGAGTTCTTGAAAAGTTATAGTCCGATTTTGAAAATTTTTCCGCAAGTGATGTCACAGCTCAAATACGGTATTTGTGTAAAGTTTTTTTCCGCTATCTTCCTTATGTATATATTATAAAGTGAAGGAATAAGATGGAATTCAAAATTGAGTTTTATGGAAAGTAGTCATGGTTGTTAACCAATCCGCGTTATCAGGGTGTCAAGAAAATATTATATACCGAATTTCGTTCGAATCGTCGAGTAGTTCCTGAAATATGGTTTTCGACGCATAAGTGGGCGACGCCACGCCCATTTTCCATTTTGTAAAAAAATCTGAGTGCAATTT
Source organism: Zeugodacus cucurbitae (assembly GCF_028554725.1). Classification (NCBI taxonomy): domain Eukaryota; kingdom Metazoa; phylum Arthropoda; class Insecta; order Diptera; family Tephritidae; genus Zeugodacus; species Zeugodacus cucurbitae. Next base: position 59,377,732 of record NC_071670.1, read on the forward strand.
CTTTCTGCCATTTCTCTTGTAAAATTTAGTGTTCTGACCTTTTTCGTTAGTGAGTTAACTCACTTTTAGTAATTTTCAACATAACCTTTGTATAGGAGGTGGGCGTGGCTAGTAGCCGATTTCTTACATTTTTTGTCTGTATAAAGTTTGGTTGATGTATCTTTATTGGTCATCGAGATATATACAAACAACATATTTGAAGGCAGGGCCACGCCCCCTTAAAAAAATACATCCAAATGTGCCCCTCCCTAATGCGATCTTTTGTACCAAATTTTTCATAACTTTATTTATGGCTTAATTATGACACTTCATAGTTTTGTGGGCGTGGAAATGCTCCGATTTCGCCCATTTTCAATATTAACCTCGTCAGGGTGTCAAGGAATATGTGTTCCAAGTTTCATTAGGATATCTCAAGTTTTACTCAAGTTATCTCTTGCACGGATAGACGCTATTTCATTTATTTTTATAAAATTTCGTCGTGACCATTATCGGTTTAAGAAGCGACTGATTTATATAAGGTATTCTCTAACAATATCAGACAACCAATATTTCTAGATCAAGGTCTGTAATTGTTAGTAGTAACTAATATTTTATTTTAAATAAGTCACTGAAGTTTTATAATAAACGACTTGGGGTCTCTCTTCTCTTATAGAATTTTAATAATAACAGTGGGTTCTCTTAACCCACACACCGACTTTCCCATGAATCCGCCATATTCGCGATTACTTCGTAAAAGTGATGATTTACTATTTGAGGTGTACTCTGTTGTATGCATAGACTGAAGAGTGATATGGAAAAAAGATTGTCCGAAAAATTGTTTTTAATAATACTATCTCTAAGCTAACAGTTAAAAATTATCATATGTTGAAAGTATTTCATTCACTCAGCAGTATGGCCTAATGTCCGGGGAGAATCTTTAAAGCATTTAAAGTCAGTAAGGATTAAGATGCTATCTTCTTTTAAGAGGTTTTCTACTGTTTTTCTCGCTTAAATGCTTTTTATTGCTTGTTAGAGTCTCTGATGACTGGAATAAATGAAGAATTTCATCAGCTTGGATATCATTGGGTATTCTACTAACCTTTGGGTTAAATTTTTGTTTATTTTTTTCTTGCGAATTAATGACTACTTTTTCCATACGAGAACACATCCCATGATATGATTAAAGTCCTGATATGGACCACTTCTTATATTGTGAGGAAGTTATACATAATGTAGAAAGTACACACAGAGTCCAATGAAACATTTTTCTAAACTGAGCGGGACAGATTGTCATTTGCGATTTCTAAGATAACAATACACATATCTCCATCTTGTATGCACATATGATTGAAAATCTAAAAATAAAAATGGCGAAATATTTCGACAAAAAATTTCATTTCTGCTTTCTTCTTAACTAGTTAAACAGTACAGGATCTATCAGCTCATTTTGAAGGGATTTTCTGTTACTACCTTGCTCTTAAAGGCAAAGTAGACCCCCAAAAAAGTGAAATTATTGATTTCAAATACAAAATAAGAATGTATTTATTTAGTATGTATGGTTGGAAAAAGTATGTGGCCTCATTGGTGAACTCATTACACGTTTACATCCATACAAAAATCGACCTATATATTGCATATTTCTATTTGCGCACCTTGGCAAGTTCGCAGCTCATTTGCTGTAGCTTCACCAAAAATTCGTATTTCTACTTTAATAACTCTTAGTTTTACATTGAAGCCGAATGCTGATGCTTTATTACTTTGCTGGAATTTGTATGCTCACCAATACACCATGCAACATTTTCACTACAACATTTTCTGCCAAATTCCTTTACCGCTAGATGTGCTAGTTCGACCACATGCGAAAAATGCTTCTAGCCGAGCAGCCAAATCAGGTTGAAGATTTAATTTTGATCAAAATCAAATTACACGTTAGATACTTACTCACAGCTGAGCGCCCCCGGAGCCAAATAGTTGGGTGCCGTATTTGGCTGTGCGGAGGAAAATAGATTAAAACATGGAAAAAAATTAAATTAAGTAGTAAGTAAGATGGACAGCAGTAGCAACAGCAGTGTTTGGCGCACGAAATTCGAAGGCCACGCTTAGAGCGGATGTGCGTGTGCGAAATGCCAGCAGAGTGATGCGAATCGGATAAGGAAATGCGTGTGCAAATCTACATTGTATGTGGTGGTATGTATGTATGAACTGTAATACAATTGTAGTAAACGTGATTATGGTGCTCCATATATGCGATCAGGCCACTCGGGTTGAGCTCGTTCGAGTATGTATGGATTTACCATTACAACACTACCAAACTTGGTACAAAAGCAGCTAGAGAAATTCATAGAATTGATAAATAGCAAAACATTCAGGTATTAATACATGCATAGATTTTCCTCTCTGCCTTACCTTTCTGCCAAAATGTACGCAAACTGATGGACACACTTTCTGTTCAGTTCATTTTCAATGGCAATCACATCAAGCATGCCAGCTCTGTTCCGTTGAACGTCCGTGATCAGTTCAATCGTAATCATTTGGCCGGTCAAAGTTGGCCATGTCAAGTTGGGTATGCATTTCAATCCATTTACACAATATTTCTGTTTGTTTGGGGTAACGTCTTCTCATGCATAAACCCTCATTCTCTCTTCATACGTACTCATGTGAGAGTATGCATATATTCAGTTAGTTCCTGGAAACACTTGAGTGAAGCTTTGCTTAGTTGAAGTCTTCTTGGCAGATTTATGTTTGCTTCAATTCTAAGAACAGCAATAATCTCTTATCGACATTGAGACGCAATTTCCAGAGAAAACGTTGGGTTTATGTAAGTGGTAGTTGGAAGTTAAAGTGGGAGGGAAATGTACCTACTCCATGAGTATGCCACTATTGCGTATGAATTTAATATTTTTGAATGAAGCACATACTTTAGGTGGACTTTTGTGATAACCAATTCATTGCTGGATACGAAGCTGCCTTACTTACATTCCAAAGTGTCTCAAAGAGTCGATATCTTTGTCTTCGGATATGTGCTCTGAGTCTTACAATACTGGCTCTTCATCTATATCATCTCAATCTGTCATTAATATCGTAGACGAAAAGTTCGAAGTGTTTTCTTCTGAAATTTAAAGATTGACTACTAAAAAATACTCAAAATTACCTCTCATTCGAACTTTTGGTCTTCTTATGGTTCATAAATGTTGCCTACATTTCGGCTCATAACTTATTATCTATCAAAGTTACCCCTACTGTGGTTCTAATTTCCCTTCCTATTCTTTTTCGGAAGAATAAAACTATACAAAGTAGATTTTTATGTTATGCAGGCCTTAAAAACGCGTTTAGAATTAAACCATCGAATCAATAATGAGTTCTCACACAGCTACCATATTTTTCTTGAATTTTTGTCCATTTCCATCCTTAAACCTTAAATCCAGTGCGATTTTCATTACCAATTCAACAAAATGCACCGACTGTGTAATACATTTAAGCATAACGGTTTGCTTTTAATCCGTTTTTAGTTATTTACATCATCACCCCAGTAGATTTTAGTAATTTATGCGGACATGTCCTTTTTCCACCACACTGCTTCCGACAACCAACCGATGGCATAATCGCACAATTGTTTTAGGGCTTCATTTCCTCTCACTTATCTAACCATTTAAGGCAAGTAAGAGCGATAGATCTCATTGAATTTATGTACCCAAAATGCTGTTGGTCTTAATTTCAGTGCATGAAATTTCGTACATTTCGTTCAAGCAGCCGCACGAAGAACATATGAGTAAACCCAGTCCACCAACCAGCTACTCATGTGTCCAGCTGGCGTAGTAGACATGGATCAACCGTATAGTATAACTAAGCTCTGGGATAATTTGTGCAAATCAATTATGGAAATTCCATTTGAGTGTGTGCTGCGGGTTAAAAAGTACTACATAATACATAATAGTTTGCTCGTTAATATATTCGTGCGCTGCCAATATGTAATGAAAACTGACAGCCGAAACACTCCCTTCATACTCAATGGGTTCCATCCCAAGTATTGCGCATCTACAGCATTTATTTAAAGGAAATTATATTGGCAATGTCTTGATTTAGCGTTGGATTGTTAAGAAAATTTTATTAATATTCATTACCAAGCTATTAAGTATGCATCAGCTATTTAGTAGTTAATAACTAAATTAGTGAGTGAGTGAAATCTAAACGAATTACTCGAGCTTATTAAGTACATATACGAGTATATTGCTTATAATCAATTGATTAAGGTAATTTGACATGAGTGGAGTATACATTAAATGTATTTAAACGAAATTAATATGTTATCAGGAGGAACATATTATTGAACTTACAAGGAGTTACCACAAATCCAAAACATAGCTTTAGAAAGAAAGATTTAAAATTTTTAAAGATATAGTAACTGTCACTAGATTTTATTTGTCTAGCTTTGGTAGTTCATAAAATTGTTATTAACCTTATAACAGATAGCTCAACTATCAACAAGTATATCGAAATAGAACTTTCCCGAAAATAGTCGAAAACGGTCCAGAAAGGAAAGTTGAATTGTCTTTTGTATGAATCCTAGTATTATAAATATCTTCTTCACTTATATATTCAACATAGAGATACTTATAATACTAGAGTTCTGTTACTCTGTTGTTTTGAGAATTTATTCGACGAATATATTCTCATATATCTTTGATAAGTGGTCTCCTTAGCTAACCTTTCTTAACTTGATTCATATGAGTGCTCTCACCTGACGATGGTATATAAGAATTGCTCCGATAGTGCTGATACTTATGTCACGCATATTTCACTTCAATTATTGCTCATAACCAATTAATGAATTTCATTAAATTGATTCCAATGGAAATATAGCGTCAAAAAGGATCGAAGTTGCATAAATGAGAAGAAATACCAAAGCCAAACAGTGTTGTGTATATAATTACAACAAACATACCCAATCCACTCACACTCTCCTCAAACGGACTCGTGTGGCATAACAAATCAGTTGCTTCATTCCAGCTAACTCGTAAGTCAGAGCTGATTTTAATTGAAAACTAATTGCGAGTTACTTCGGAGAGAGGGAGGAAATATTATAGGGTGGGGGAGAGCTTACCCCAGAGGCAAATAAAAGTCGCAAAAAATGACAAACACGCGGGGGCAATGAATGTAAATGAAGAGAGCATGGAACGCAGCAAAAGGGTATTTTGCATTTCATTGGAAAAGAAAACTAGAAATACATAACCTCAATAGAAACAAAAAAATGAAAGAAAGCACTGAATTATGTATAGCCTGTGCTGGGGTTAGTGCGCGTAAGTGTCGAGGGTGCAGTTCTTATGCAAGTTGCGTCGTTTTCTTGCGCATTTTAATTGGCTTTATATAATTTATGGAAGTGTTTCTTTTTTACTTTTCGTTCAACAGCGAAGCTCCGCAAACATAACTTTTAATTACTTAAAGAATAATTTGAATTTTTGTGCAATATGTTTTTTGTTTATTGGTTTAACCAGAAAAAAACGTCATTACATTCATTAGCTTTGAAATATTCATTAAATGATTGAATTAAAATCACTGGGATTATTTGTATTCTGTAGGGTTAGTTACAGCTTGTCAGTGAGCTACTTTACTCGATTAAGTTAGTTTTTGCTGTGCTGGAACGTTAACTGATATATTATATTTTGGAAGCCGTTCCCGAGCAGAGTTCTTAAAAAAATATCTTCCGAAGATATCCGGTTGAGGTTTAAATGTTGGTTGGGCAACTCTAGAACACTTTTTTCCTGAAACCATCTTCACCTTGTCGAAAGAAAATTTCAGATCATTGTCATGTGGGAAGTTTCACAAAAAACGGCATTTGGGAACACTACAGTCTTCAAAGCTTCCAACTTAAGAAACTACGCATGTTTTTTGGGAGCGATCTGAGTTTGGATGTATCATGGGTTTAAATACATTTGAAATCATATTATAAGACATTTCCATTGATTGGTAATCGATTTGTCATTTCATTTTAAAGCCATCTCCACGTCCTTAACCTATGTATATATAAAGTGTTCTATGCTTTATTTTGTAACATGTTCCAACATCTTCTCTTCACTTGAAATTCTTCACTCACTACAGCTTCCTTTCCTTTGCGCCTTCCTTCTTTGAGTTGTCTTACAAAAGCATTCCTTTGCAGCGTCCAGTCATTACAGTCAATGTTGTCTCTTGTTGTTGCTTCGTAAATTTTATTTTGTTTATTATTTGCTGCAAGTGATAATCCTTTCTGTGTATGAGTACTTGATGATGAACTCATCAACAACTCAGCGCGTGCATTGCATACGGAATTTATGTCTTTTTTTACTTTGTTTTACATACATTTTTGAGGTCTTTTGTTGGTTGCAGTGTGTTTTTTTTCTCTCTCAAGAATAATTTGTATGTAAGAGGTTGAGTGGAGTTTTCGATGAAATTAAAAAAAATAACATAATTAGTTCTTCTTTATAAGTTCTTGATTAATGCATAATTTTTTTGAAAGATTTTGTTAACTTAATTAAAAAAACATTTTGACAGAAAGTAATTTATTTTGTTTGAAATTAGTCTAACAATTATAACCCTAGAACAAAAAAAAAATACAATTAAATCAATAGAATTTAAATTTTATTATGATTGGTTATTTCTCAATTAATTTAACAAAAATTTCATTGAGTAAAAAACTGGAAATCTAATGAGATTGTGCACATGTTCAAACAAATTAAAAAATACTCCCAAATTAATTGCTGATTCTCATCTTTATATTCCAATTTACGTTTTATAAAGCATTTAAGACATTTGCAATTAATTTACTTTGGCTGTGTTGCGGAAGCTAGACTAGCACTTCCAAGTCCTCCTCTTCACATAAATAATAGGTGTGTCAATAAATAACACTTCTATAATTGGTTCTACAAAAATAGTTGTTCAGCGACAGGTTTCGCTATTAACACCTTTTATGTGCTGGAGATTTGTGTAGACATGTAGACAAAACATTAATTTGTTTAAAAATTATGGATGTCATTGAGAAGTGCATGAGTTAATAATTTTGAACATTTCCACACACTTAAAAAGTTGAATGAATCAGAATTGTTTGGTTTAATCTCTTCAAGCAATAAAATTTTATAATATATTTAAAGTACAATAAAATAGGCTAAAGACCTTAATGTATGTGAATAGAACAATTTAGTCGGTTTTACTTATTTTTTAGGTTTTTAACCATTAAACAATAGCTGATGATCACATATTATATAACACGGTGAAATAATGTATATATGTAGATCATCTAAAGGGAAGGTTCATATTGCTTTTATATGGATATGGTAGTTTGTTGGGTATCGGTATATGGTATGTGAAGGAAATAACTCAAACCTACATTGCATATATAGTTCTCATCGTTATGGAAATACGTAAAGTGTTTTTCAATAGGACGCTACAAAAGTAGATAGATAGGGACGGCAAACGATGCCTTTTCATCATGGAAAGATATACGATCCAACAACGGGTCGAAATTATTAAAATTTTACAACGAAATTCGGAGTCAGTGGCATTAAATTTAATAGCGCTACGTCCAATTTAAGATCGCCATAATCGTCCTGTCAGATCAGCAATTGAGCGTATAGTAGGAAAATTTGAATCCACAGGCACAGTACAAAATGTGCCGTGCCGATGCACAGTGGTTCCGCTTGTATGAAACCGTGGCCATAGATACTTCCCGTTGAGATATCGCTATGAAATTTTCACCAAAAATCTAGAAATATATTTAAATAAATATATGATAAAAAAATTGGCCATCATTTATTGTAATAATAGAGATATTAATGTATTGAGGGAAAAAGGCGTGGTTAACTGCCGCCCGCCCACTTCTATACATATCAGATATTTAACAAAAAAATTAATAACAAATAAGGGGGGCTAAGTTCGTATCTGAGAGATTTTCCGAATTAGACAAAAGCACTGAGGCCCTCCAGTTCTATATCTGGGGCCTTGAAAGGTTATAGTCCGATTTCGGCGATTTTAACACCAGCGATGCCACGCTCTAAACGTAGTATATGATGTTTAGATGAACTTCAAAATTGTGATGAAAAGGTTGCAAACCGATTTCGCTCATTTTCAAACTGTAGTATTGGGATGCCAAAAAAATAGTATGAACCGAATTTCGTTGGAATTTTTAGAAAGTCCCATTAGATTTCCAGATAAAACTGTTTTACTATATAAAATTGTGTACATATGTATGTATATGCTTATTTCTGGCTAAATGGTTTCGTCAATACAGATAATGCTTGTCGAAAATTAGGTTTAGCGTCTGGACTTCTGCAAGGGTGCCCGTAGTGGCCTGGCAAAAGATATCGAGTTCCATACATAATGGCATCGAATATACTTTCACAGGCATAAATCATTTCATTGATATTCAAAACCGTTTTTGTTGTATGTGCTCTTGTAGCGCTCCTATTGAAAAACCCTTTATATTCAAGCTTTTAGAAGGTGATTCATGATCTATTTTTTTGAATTTTAGACATATGTTCCTTTTCCATGGTTAAATTTTTTCATTTGGAAAAAATACTTCCTCTAATTGCCTAGGTACATGTATACTAGATTTCTCCAAAAAATGTCAGCTTATACTCAAGTTATCTATTTCTATTTGTTTGATATTAAAACGGAATACAGATTTATCGAAATCAATTCGTATTTTTGTACTGATTATTTTGAAATAAATATATCACCTTACTTCTATCTCAAGTTGCTTAGCGCATTATAAATAACAGTTGCAATGCATCTCCAATATATATATCACATTTGATGTGACAAAAATTAATAAATTTTAACATTTAATAAAACTTTATGGCTTTAAAATGTTAAGCAGAATGCTAAAATGCGACATAAACAGCATTAGTTAATACGTAAATACATATGTATATAGTATATATCGTATGCATCTATGCAAATCTACAAAAGTTGTACCGAAATGAACTCTGGTCTCTTAATATGCGTGTTTATGGCCATAAATCAAAGCAATTAAATTTTAATGTTGATCCGCAGTCTTATGTCGTTGCATTACTAAACAATAGTTGTGAATCATAAAATATTTAAAATTAATTTTATTAGTCATTTGTTTAGTGTTTACTCGTTTTATTTGCTAAAGTATAAAGTCAAAGCACGACGTTTGGTCAATCAATAGCTACACACACTTCGCATTTACATATGTATGTGGCCACTTACGTATGCTAAATGACGTTTAATACCCGAAATCTAGCAGATAAAATCGAATGCGAATGATAAAATCAAGAAGATAAACGAAATACAAAATACAATAAAATTTGCACACTTTTTTGGAAATCAGAAAGTCGTCACAAAAAAGGAAATACTAGATTGGCTGGAATGCAAATAATTGGTACAGTTGGAAGACAACAGGCGCTTAGCCGGATTTAGACACTTCTGGGTGGAGCGCTTACCTGTTTTCGACTACTACTGCGCTTTCCAGTTATGATGACATTACGCAACAAGCAATTAACGCTTCCGCAATGAGAGGGAAGTGGTTCCTACCAATACGAGTGCTAATGAATACTAGTAGAAGACAAGTGTTTAATTATTTCCTCAATATTTTAGACTTTTATTTACGCTGAAAATATGTAAAATATCTAAATTTTTAACAATTCGTTTTCGTAACATACAATTATAGAGCTAAATACTAAATTAAATATTTCCTGGGTCGCTAAGTTCATTTCCAAGTCTCTTCCTCTATCTGTACCGGTAAACTGGCAAGTAGGTACTGCTTAAGCTTCCACTGTTAATCTCATTTACGCTCGTATCTACCGGTCTATTATAGTTATAACCTTTAATACCACTATTTGTAATACCAAGATTTGCATGGCCACTATTCGCATGACCAAAATTTGTGAGACCACCACTGGTGAAACCGCCACCCGAAAGACCTCCATTCGAAAGACCTCCACTCGAAAGGCCTCCATTCGTAAGGCCACCAACACCTAAACTAGCTCCAGATATTCCAACTGTGTGTGTTCCTCCAATTGTGTGAGTACCTCCAACTGCGCCAGAAACTCCAGATGTGCCACTACCTCCAACTGAACCAAAAAGTCCACCGGAACCACCACTTCCTACTGTGTGAGTACCGCCAACTGCGCCAGAAATCCCAGATACGCCACTACCTCCAACTGAACCAAAAAGTCCACCGGAACCAGAACTTCCTACTGTGTGAGTACCTCCAACTGCGCCAGAAACTCCAGATGTGCCACTACCTCCAACTGAACCAAAAAGTCCACCGGAACCAGAACTTCCTACTGTGTGAGTACCGCCAACTGCGCCAGAAATCCCAGATACGCCACTACCTCCAACTGAACCAAAAAGTCCACCGGAACCAGAACTTCCTACTGTGTGAGTACCTCCAACTGCGCCAGAAACTCCAGTTACGCCACTACCTCCAACTGAACCAAAAAGCCCACCGGAACCAGAACTTCCTTCTGTGTGGGTACCTCCAACTGCTCCAGAAATCCCAGATACGCCACTACCTCCGACTGAACCAAAAAGTCCACCGGAACCAGAACTTCCTACTGTGTGAGTACCGCCAACAGCGCCAGAAATCCCAGTTACGCCACTACCTCCAACTGTACCAAAGAGTCCACCGGAACCAGAGCTTCCCACTGCGCCACTACCTCCAGCGCCGCCAGATCCTCCAACCGAGTTCGAGTAAATAACTTCGAATCCACCACTATTAGCAGAGTTAGAGCTAGCGACATTGCCGCCACCGCTCACACCACCAGTTGCTGCTACACCGAATGTGGCCTCTGAGTTCGTCAGCGTTAAGCTGCCATTCTTATCGCCATTATTGGAATTGGAGTAAATGACTTCGAATCCACTATTTACGGTATTGCTACTGCTGGCTACACTTTCGCCCTCTTTTGTCGGTTCAATGACAGCCGCGGCAGCAGTTGTTGTCTCTGGCGCAGGGGTGGTTGTTGTTGTTGTCGTTGTGGTAGTTGCAGCAGTGGTTGTTGTTGTAAACGCTTTTGTGCTAGTTTCCGCTGTAAATACCGTATTCGGTTCGGTTGTGCTCTTAGCGGTTGTTTGTGGTCGGCGCGTAGTGGCTGTTGCAGTGGATTTGAAGCCGAGCCCAAAACCGCCACCACCACCACTGAAGCCGGATAGTAGACCACTGATCAAACTCAATTTGCGACTTATGATGCCAACAGGTAGTTGAAAGAGACCACCAGTTGCTGATGAGGACGAAGAAGAAGAGGAGGAGAATGAAGAAGATGAGGAGGATGAAGAACCGCCTGTGGATGGTGCTGGAAATAGAATATGAAAATATAGTGATTAAATTTTTAAATGTTGACTAAAATACTTGAAAATATAAATAAGCTAGCTAGGGGATTTTAGATACCCTATTATAATTTCGGTTATATTAAGTTAATGATCGAACTTAACAATCCTTTTCTTTGAAAAATATATATTTTTGGGAATATATTATGAAAGATTTTAAGACGTTCCATAAACTTCAAGCCTGTATGTATTATTTTTCCCGTAAATGATGTGTTCTTCGTGAAGTAGATTAGTATCTATCTAGGTGTCTTTCCTAAGCTTGTCATAGTCATCAAAAGCAGATCCTGACTCTGAAAACCCCATGTTATTTCATGACCTTTAAGTCTATAACTATTATTTTCATCCCAAGTGCTGGAGAAGTAGACTTGGTTATATCCAGATATCTGCCCTTAGCTTGATTTTAATCATCAAGAAGATCATGTCTTCCAGCAACCAAAATTATTCCGTGATCTTCAAGTATACATTCATTATTTCTACAGCAACTGACGGTTTTCGAAGAAGATATTCTCGGATACGTTATCTGTTTTGATTCTAGTTCTAAACACTATAGTACTTCACTCACCTCTAGTTGTTAAGACGAAGAAATTTTTCGACAACAGCAGAAAAGGCTTGGCCTCAGCCTGTTGCCACAGCACCGCCGTTGTGCCCAGTAAGAGCAGCATAATTGCCAGTTTCGACATGATTTTATTTTTTCAAAAATTATTTTATTATTAAAACGAATATGTTCTTCAATTCAACTTCCGTCACTACTTCAATAAAACGTTCGTTTTTCACTTTCACAAAATCGGATTTGGTCTCTATGTCTTAGGTGTTCGCCTGCCAATTTGTTACTGCCGCGATGCCTTTCTTTATTTAACCACTTAAACCGCAGAACACAAGGTAGAACATAATTATATTTGCAAAATTGCAGAATTCTTGAGCACGGACACGAGCGCACAGTGTTGCTTTCAATGAAGATGGGTTAAGGCCAAACTTCGCTTTCAGATTTTGTTTTGCACATTCGTTCTCTAAAGCGAAACAGAAACTTGCGGATCAATGTACCAAAAACAAACTTACTCTGCAGCTACTCTCCCGCTCATGAGCATAAATTTCAGCTTGCTTCTGACTATGTACGTGAGTATATATCTCTTTATGGCAGACTATAAGCCACGCTTTTAAGTGAAGTCAATAATTTTGGTTGTTTTCTTTTGTTTTGTTTTCGCTAAATCTCTTTCATCTTCTTCGCATACGAAATTAACATAATGCTTCTTTTATCTGTATCTCAGTTTGTGACAAATTCACTCTTCAAGTCGCGTCTATTTTTACTCACCTGACGACGACGACGTCGCAGCTCAATCACGTTGTTAAATGTGTGCCTAGTAGACGTCTAGAATTTTTAATGCTCTTCAATAAAATGACAACAAAGACTGAAGCTATTAAATGTCCGTATGTAATGTAGATATACTATATAATGACCAATTTATAAGTATAAATAGAATTGTGCGGTCTCCATCGCAGTGCTCAAATAAAGATAGTCTTTTAAAAACTACACCTCCGCAAACGTCACAATTTTATGAACAGGTTGTAAATTTTAAAGTGCAGCTTGGGTTTCCCTTCCAAATGGTATTCCCAATTACAGTTTTTATCTTCGTCATCTTCTGTCTCGACGCTGTAAACATCTAAGCTCTTGCCGCCGCGTCTATAATGGCTGTCACTTCATGCGTTGTCGAGCCTACTTTTCTTAGGTATTTTAAACACAGGTGATCTTTTTCTTAGAGGTATATAGTTCGCATTCGTTCGGTGTGCATAATTTTCCAAAGCTACAAAGGAATAAAGAAAGCTATATTATCTTACTCAGTCGTACTTCCTAACCTCTTTTAGAAATGGGTATGATAAAAGACTCATCAAAAATTAGTTTTGAGTCAGTTCACAAGAGTTTTTACGTGGAATGTCAAGACTGATGTGGTTTCTTGTTGTTTTTATAGTCAAATATTGACAGCTCTGGTTGAACGACTTTCGAAGAACCGGTTCTGACCGCTATGCATGAATATATTTTCTCTTGCCGTCAAAGATGATGTTCCAATTAATTCTGCGAGATACATCTTTCAGAAGGAATCTAAAAAATAAAATAAAAATGTATTTTAAAGCTTTCTAGCTTCTTTAACAATATAAAATATTAAATATCTTGACCTCGACCTAAATTGTTTGAACATAAATATGTAAATCTCTACCACAATTGTGCACAGATGATAAGTCCCAAAACCACGAATTGAAAAGAGAATAGCTAAAGTCAACAGAGATGGCTGAAAACTTGTGCGACATACCAGCACTTTGTGGTCAATTAGTATAAGTGATAGAGACATGAAAAAACCCAGGCAGCTGTGGTAAAGTTTTTCAGACGAAAAGGAAAGAAGGTAGAACAACATAATAATAACAGTTAGATATTATTTAAGTTCGGACGCAGCTTGAATCACAGCAATGTTTGGTATATCAATTAAAGCTTTCACAGTAATAAGGTATGGAACTCTATATCCACTCTCCATACTTTATATTGTAAGATTTTTTTTAACAAAAAAAAGTTGCCTAACTGCTGACATGATTCCGGCCGAATAAGTAGCTGAAACAATAATTTCAAAAAGGGCATTAATGTTGAAGATATTTCCTATACAATGACCTATGATTTTTGAAAAATATCAAAAATCAAAAAAATGGCGTTGTTCTGAAAAAAATTCTAGTTTTTTTAATGCAAAATTGACAATTTTCAACAAAAAGAGCATAGGTCGTTGTATAGTAAATATATTCAAGAACTTTCAGTTTAAATTTGAAGTCGATCGGTCAATTTCTTGTTGAGTTAAGATGTCAGCAGTTTTGAGAAATGTCGTTTCAAGAAAAACAAGTTTAAAGTTTCGATTATAACGGCTTACGCTTGCGAGCGCTCGCTCTTACGAGCTTACCGCTTTCACAGGATATTTTTGAGAGTATCAACTATCGAATAAGCAAAAAATAAAAAAAATCGATTTTATGAAAATGTCACTCTGGGGCTATACCAGTTAAACTGTGCTCTCTAATTAAAAATTTGAGTTTTGTAGCATATGTTACAGCACTCTCCTAGGAGTCTTAATTATTTTTTTCATATTTTTTTTCATAATATAACATTTTCATATAATAAATCTGTATCGATATAAAGCTTTACGTATGTATATTGAACAACATTCGATAGAACTTCTTCGGAATATTGAGTTCGTTAAGGTTTCTCTATTGGAAATTTAATTTTTTGTAGGTTCTAGAAGATGCTTTAAATATTACAACAATTCGAACTATCTACACCGAGGTGTTACATCAAATTTCTTAATATATTTTCCATAATATGGTCTACAACTTTGCTTCCGCCGTTTTCCAATAGATGTCTCTAGGGTCAAGCACTGGTCGATTAAATCGATCTTGGACATTTGTGTCAACATTAACCCAACTAAATATTTCTTCCCAAACTTACTGTTTAGTACTGTTTGCATCCCAAACTTATTCTCAACTGTCAAAATGTCAATTTTTGAGCCGAATTCTCGACAATTGCACGGAATACGCATGCTGCCAGAAAGATGGTCAAAATAGTTGCTAGCGACGGTGAATATTTTGAATAACATTTTTGTAGCCGTTTTTATACAAAAAAAAACCTTAGATTTACAATAATCTAAAGATTCAGATGCTTAAGGCTCCGGTAATCAATTGTTAAAAATGTAATTCATCACTGTTTCAGTTTCTCTTTATTTGACATGTGGTGTAATGCTGTAAGTAGGAATCTATGAATTTATGTACTCGCTCTTCCACGATTTATATGTGTAAGCAAGTGTGTATTTTAGCATCGTCCAAAAGATATAAAAATTACTGTATATAGTACATATGTACAATAAAAGGTCTTCTGCTGCAGTTTCTGTTCTTGAACTAGTATTTTTTCGCAAAACCCTTGTTCTGTTCTATTCTGCTTTAAACAATGTAATATGGAGCTTTAGCTGTTAGTATATAGTACATAAGTATGAATCATATCTGGCATGAAGTAGATAGAGAATTGCTTGTTTCTTGATTACTCTTCTTCATCTTCGCGTAATCCACTTTCAGTTCAGTGCAGTGCAACGTTTCTTGTTAATGGAGCATTTATGATTTATAAACGCGTAAAAATTATTACCATTGCACCTTGCTGACATTGATTTAGCGCGTCTGACCGGTTTTTTATCCACACAACCGGTGTAATGTGAACACACCTCCATTAAGTTCAAGTGTATATACATCTGTTAGAATGTATATAGGGATGTAAGTCAAATGTATGAAAGGTGCATAGTATTAAGTGTGGTCAACGGTATGCGCTTTGTTTTCAATGTTAACGGGATAAATCACTGTGTAGCTTTTGTTTTATGAACTATGCAATTGACATAGTGTAAAGACTTACATCTGAGAGGTCATAAACCTGATTTTTTTTGTGAACAGACTCGTCTGCCAACATTACTGGACGGTGGGTGTAGTTCATCGGATAGTTTTTTACAGGAGAGGTTCTCTATCCTTATAACTGCTTTGGTTATTTTCATATCCGAACTTCTCTAGTACACAAGATGCTGTTGAGGCATACTTTCTTTATGTACAAGTTGGGTTCCATAGTTCTTTTAATCCCTGTAAGCTTTCGAAGTAGGGAGAGTTACTAACATTAGCGACAAAGCTATTAAGTTAAGCTAATGGAGACCTAACCGTAAATTTGATTTTGGCTTATAGTTTTAAGAAGTCGAACTGCATAGGGATCCCGTCGGGTAATCGGTAACATAGCCTACGATTGGATTAGATAGTGTGAGATTGATATCAACCCACTCTCTAAGATTAGCGGTAATGGATAAGTTGCTTATGTAACTCCATATGTATATCTATGCTATTTCTTATGTATTTCTGTTCCACTAAAGTACTCGTCTTTATGAGTTCACTGAGCACCAAATGTGTGGAAAACATTGAATTTTTAAGTTCAAACAAATGAGCTCGGAACTCTTTTCAAAAAAATTCAAAGTGCATTCAACACTTAAACGCGACTCCACACACTCATACTTACAACTGTTTTACAGTGGAAGGTGGAGAGTAACACTGATACCGAACTAGTGTATTTTTACTCTAACCGAAACCAGTATTAGAACCAGACTGAATTCTCTTATCTAAAATATAACTAACATTCCAGCGAATTGTGGGATCAATAAAGTGACATTGAACGAAGAGTTGTGGTACTGGGTGCTGAGGTAGACTACTAGATTTATACGTATGGATAATACTATATGAACTGTTGCAGTAACACCAGTTTTCTAGTAAGAGAAGTATATAAAAGCCTTGGATTACATTGGAGATGTTATTGTTTTTGGAAAGCGCTTCTACAAGCAGTGGGAACTTAATATACGTGGGTCATAAATTTGATTTTTGGATGAAGAATGGTAGATCTATCTACTTATTACCCACAATTTATTCAAAGTTTACCAGTTTAGCGCTCGTGCACTTCATTGTTTTGCCAGTACTTTCTGCCATATAGTCACGTTCTCGCGCACACACTTGCATGTGATGTTTATGAAATAATTTGCGATAGTAGTTATAAACATTTTTATCTTAAAGCTCATACACTTGAACAAAGTTTGAAAACACATTTGTGGCAATGCTATTTGCAACTGCAACGCATATGGGCTAGTATGCGAATGTGTGTAGAGTGCAAATGGCGGTTACCCTGTTGGAAAAGGCTTGATTTTTTTGTCAAAAGGCGCTATTGTAAAGCATTTGGTTTCAAGGTAGTAGACATTTGTATGGTAATGCTCCAATGACCTTATTATAAATCAACTTTTAAATCGGAAGTCGTTATATTTGAATCAGTTCTCGAATAAATCTTGCATTTATATATATATATATATATTTGGCGTAGGAACCGCTTTAAGCGATTATAGCCGAATCCACCAGAGCGCGCCACTCGTTCCTCCTGGAAACACCAACTGGAAACACTAAGTGAAGCCAGGTCACTTTGCACTTGGTCTTTCCACCGGAGTGGAAGTCGTCCTCTTCCGCGGCTTCCTCCAGCGGGTACTGCATCGAATACTTTCAGAGCTGGAGGGTTTTCTTCCATCCGTACAACATGACCTAGCCAGCGTAGCCGCTGTCTTTTTATTCGCTGAACTATGTCAATGTCGTCGTATAAATCGTACAGCTCATCGTTCCATCGTCTGCGGTATTCGCCGTTGCCAATGTTTAGAGGACCATAAATCTTGCGCAAAACCTTTCTCTCGAAAACCCCAAGAGTCGTCTCATCGGATGTTGTCATCGTCCACGCTTCAGCGCCATACATCAGGACGGGAATAATGAGCGACTTATAGAGTTTGATTTTGGTTCGTCGAGAGAGGACTTTACTTTTCAATTGCCTACTCAGTCCAAAGTATCAATATCATCGGCATACGCCAGGAGCTGTACGCTCTTGTAGAAGATTGTACCCTCTCTATTTAGCTCTGCTCCTCGTATTATTTTTTCCAGCAATAGATTGAAGAAGTCGCACGATAGTGAGTCACCCTGTCTGAAGCCTCGTTTGGTATCGAACGGCTCGGAGAGGTCCTTCCCGATCCTGACGGAGCTTTTGGTATTGCTCAACGTCAGCTTACATAGCCGTATTAGTTTTGCAGGGATACCAAATTCAGACATCGCGGCATAAAGGCAGCCTTAAAATCGATAAAAAGATGGTTAGTATCGATTCTTCTCTCTCGGGTCTTATCCAAGATTTGGCGCATTGTGAATATCTGGTCCATTGTAGATTTTCCATTGCATTTAATATAATGAAAAATATGTGGTAATTGAGTTTCACCAATAAAAATCAATATACCCGAATTTAATCTTTCTATAAACTTTCCCCGAACTCTTGATATTATGAAATGTTGGGTAAGTTTACTAAGATACATACATATACCTATTATATGCAGGATTCGACCTAAACCTAGACCATTTATAACTTTAAAAGTATTTATTGACCTATCCGATCTTAAGATTTACATTGAACGTCCCTTTAAATACTTTTTCAAAAACTTCTTTTAAAACTATTCACAGAGGTTTGAACAGAAATATCATGAAAGCGATTAAGATTGATGTTATCTCAAGTTCATTTACGTTTTGTTACGCCGATTATTGCACGAATATGATTACTCATCATTTTACACAATCAACTGTTACCCTAAATGTAGACTACTGAAATAATATCTAAAGCTTTGCCTACAATTAGGCGCATTATTGTTTTGAAAACATTTTTTCCTGCAGGCCACTCTCGCAATCAGTTCATGATGTGACCACCAATGCTTATAATGTTAAATATTTTTTTTTGTTCAACTAAGCTCAAGGCAATGCCCATAGAGTTCGCTGGAATGCATGCAGTTTGTAAGTGTATTAGTGTATGCATATACGAGTATTATGTTCGTGACATTGTTCTTGTTGTTGTGCAATGCGTTGCGCTTTCTTTCAACGCAGTGATGCGTAAATATGAACTTTTATGCCGAGCACGCACCACTACCATACATTCGCACACAGTGGTTCCCAAACAGTTTTCCCCTCTATCGCATACGTGTATATAAGTATATATTTCTCGGGCCGCGCATACTCGTGTGCAATGTGTGTAATAAAAAAAGTCACACAGCTGCGAATGTAGTTTTTTCACGTTGTTGCCTGGTGTGTATAAGTGCGCTTTAGTGGTATTAAGATTATTTATTCCAGCGCGTATGTGTGTGGTGGCGTTAGTAGTGCACTCACAACATGGCTACTTAACTGAATTTCAAAGGGCAACGTTAGTGTCAAAACTGCATAAAAAATAGAAAAAAAATCAAAAATTGTTTGTGCAAAAGAAGTTTGGAAAACACAGGGCTAATATGTATGCAGTCGCAGTGTTGTATTTGATATGCGCTTTAAAATAAATGCGATAAGTCAAAAAGGTGCGAAAGTTATAAAACCACAAACACTTCGTTATATACACATATCTATGGTATATCTATATTACTTTCCATAAAAAAAACTTGTTAAAAATACATATCGAATTCGAATTCGAACTAAATGCATAGCTCACTAAAAATACAGTTGAGCTTCCACTCTATGTGGCCCGTGCATTTAAAATGCATGACTGCCTGCGCGATGGCCATTTTGGCGTATTCCAATCGCAACGGAGTGGCTCTTCGGCGTGCGTTCAATTGAATTAAAATGTTCGCACATATCATGGCGTCAATGTTGTCGTTTTCACTTTGTTTGAAGTGCTTCGCACTCGGCGTTTTGAGCAAAACTTTTCAACGCCTGCACTATTACTACTATATACAAAGCTTAGTATATGCAATAGATGGTAAAAGACTCGTGAAAATATTATTCTAACTGTGTGAAATGAAAAAGGCAAGAGTAGGTTGGGGACTACATTCGAAAATATTTCAAAAATATACGGAATTTGAAAAAGTTGATGCATTTGCTAAGAAAATTGTACATTTGGCATCAGCATCCAGTATTAGATAAATTTGTATTGAGGGAATAATGAAATTTTGAATTCAAAAGTCGATGATGTGGCATCCTGGAATATCCACCAAATTGGTCAGACTACAAAACAAAAGTATATATGGTAAAGGAGTTGAAAGATACAGTGGAACTTCCATAACTCGAGCTTCTATAGCTCGAAGATCTCCATAACTCGAACTCTTGAATTGGCAATAGAAGTCAAATTTCATATAAATTACCTTCCATTCATCGTACTTTTCGACCAGGGCATAATACAAAATTTTAAATTTTACTATCGAGACAGAATTTTAAAAAAGTCCCTTTACATAGTATGGAGGCATACAACCTTATCTATCTATATTTTACAGCGTTTTGAAAAATTGAACGCTTTAATGAAAATTTCAATAACTCGAAGTCTCTCTAACTCGAAGTTTTTTGGTGGATTATGGTGATTTGAGTTAGAGAAATACCACTGCATTTCACTCCAGTGGGATCCAACTTTGAGGTAAATTGGTTCGTAAAAGTGATTTTTAGAAAACTTCTACTCAGCGCCTCCTATCACATTATGGATATGTTTTCCAAAAAAAATCGATTGATAAGCCTGTCTCCATGAAGTACTTTACGCAAGCGTCACTTATCATATAGACTTTTTATCGGATTACAGTTTCTGATATAAAATATAGAAAATTTAGAAATAGTATTAAAAATCAATAAATTTTTCTAATATCATTTTTGATTTTTGTTTAGAAAATACAACATTTTACAACACTTTGTAAAATATTCAAAATAAAAACATTAAAAATTCTTCTCGTGACATTCTAAATAGAAATGTTTGCATTCTTTCTACTAGAAACATTATTGGAATTCACATTGGCCTGGGAAATATTTCATGAATTGGTAATATTCTGCAATTTTTATTCATAGATCCACATACTAACTAATCTAGAATTGCAGTCATATGAAGAAAATAATTGTGAATCTTCAAGCCAGTGCCCGGAAAAATCTTCAAGTACGAAATGCAATTGAAATTCGAATTGTCTTTTAAATTTTGATCTGTATTGGAGATTTTGATAATGCTACTGTCAAACGAAACTTTAAATAAATTTAAATATGTATATTGTGTACTAAATTGAATTCGCGACTTTAAAGTTGAAAGATGATTTTTAAATAATAAGTATACGTATTGAATCTGAAGAGTTCAAAAGCAATTAAAATTTATTTAAGAGAACTCGCTTAATACCGACTTATGTAAATCTCTGAGTTCGAGCGCTGTAGAAATCTGTAGTCAAATTTTATCATCTAGTCTCTATAAAAGAGTTTTGAAATTTACCCATTATCTTTATATAAGGTATTCCTCTGTTCTCCATAAAATGGCTGGACCGATTCGAATGCTATTTTAATGTATAGAAATTTTATTTGGGAAATGTTTTATAATTGGATGACGCTACTGTCGGTGTACCAAATATTCAATCTAATTAGATATTAACTCCAATTATTTTTTTTAAGTTTTTTGTTTAATATTAAAATAGCTTGAAATATCATAACATCTGTCGGGTCCGCTAGCTACTATATAAAATTAAAATATCACATTGATAACTCAAGACCAAAATGCTTGTTTTTGCTTATATCTTCCTTTTCTTTGCCTATGACAATACATATATCGATACCGATTTCTTTACCCGATTTACATCCAGCTTTCTGAGGGCAACATTTAGGAACTGCGCATATAGGTATAACAATTCTCATCTGGATCCGTCTGTTCGTTGAGTGAACTTTAACTACCGAATCATATACGGTATACGATGAATGAAAAGATATACACTGATTTCGAGCATTATTGAATCAGAGTTGCCACATATATTCAAAGATTCATTATTGCCTGATAATTGGGATCCAAAGGTGATTGGATTAAAAATGTCGAACTATAATTCGCCTCCGCCCACCAATCCTTCTTCCGTTTTTGCAAATCTCGTACACATCGAGCTTCACCACTTGGTAGCCACGCTCGCCCGGCGATGTTATAGTGTTGCCGGGAATCTTGCTGATCTGCAAATTAGATTGAGAGATTAATCCAATGTTGGAGCGTGAATTTCCAACTTGGAACTACTTGGACAGGTAGTAAGGGCACACCTGATGAATTGTTGGAGTAGTTGCAATCGTGGATGACATGGAGGTGATTTCCATTATACGCGATTATGAGGATGGCCCCTGAAATTTTTCGATGTAATTGTTGGTAATCCAAGTTGATGTTTCCAAAGTTATAGTCATTGGTTCCAAAAACATCGTGCACCACTCGCTGTTTAACAGGAGTTGAACTAAATGTTTCAACGAACACTTGACTAATTCTTTCTTTTGGGCTATTAATACTTTCTGCGCATACAGGAGGGAGTCCATCAATATATGAAGATTCCGTTTCGCTTCGTACTATTTCTGCTTCAAGGAGAGTGAGATCAAAATCTCTAACGTTGTACTCATATGTAATAGGAACTCGTTCATGCATATCAGCATAATTAAAGAAAGAAGAGATATATGCGTCGGGTTTTTTTCCTCAATAGTCGCCTTTTTCATCTCCCCATCTATATCCAATTTCCTTTTCTTCTGATTGTCCTGATTGGTGTCCTTCCTTTTTCGTTTTTTTTTCCTTCACTATCGTCTCCTCCACTGTTTGAGTATTCGGAATAATCATCCGTTCGGAGTCGTTTTCTAACGTCTGGCCAAGGTAATCTTCCTGTTCGTTTTCTGACATCACTGGGGATTCGCCGTCGCTATCGCCACTTTGATAATACTAAAGCTCTGTACCATATTATCTATTTTTATTACTTCATAACATGATTTCTATGGATGGTTTTAGTTCGACTGCTCCCATTTTAAAACTCCAATAAGACTGTAAGATTCCTTAACAATAGTCTTATTTATTGTATACTTAATTCAATGTAATGATGCTTTCTTATTCGTTTTTAGTAGATACGACAATTACAAGGGATTGAGAGTGGTTAGTATGTAAATTCCCCATTCAGTCAGATATAGCAAAATCCATAGTTGCCACCTAATTTGGTTGATACAATTCCGGAAATTTTGAGAAATATTCTAAAATATTGATAGGGTAGTTCTAAAACTCAAAATTTTAAAATCTTTGTTTTTTATAAAATTTTACTGGATTTTTTTTCGAAAATGAAATTTTTTGGAAAATTTTTAATTTATTTGGAAGATTTAAATTTTACATTGACTTCTCTTTAGAAATCGTTATTATGTCATAAACAAGTAGTTTAATATTAAATTTTGTCATCGGAAAGAAAAGCGCCGAGTAGCATTTTAAGGGAAGTCATCAACAACGAAAACGGTAACATGACTTCCGCTTTCGAAGCTCAAATGCTTAAATGCGCACAAATACATATGAACACTCGTATATATCACTGAAACAACAACAACTGCAACAATGGTATAAAGCACACTTGTGCCAGCGGCTCAATGCAAAGTACCAGAATACCCATACACATGTATGTATGTATGTGTGTGTATGTGCGTATGCTCGATTTGTACGCCATAAAACGTTTCTCTTGTAAATTTATGATTTTCAATAAAATGCCAATAATATTTTTTACGCTAATGCGACAATGCGCAGCAAATGTCAACGACATGCTCGTACATAAATAAACGATGTTCGTAAACGAAATGCAAATAAAACAGAACAGAGGCAAGAAGAACAATTTGAAAATGCCAAAAGGCGACAGCAGTCATTTGTGAATAAACATGGACAGCTAAAATAATGATAAGCAAAATGATAAAATAAAAAAATTACAAAAACAAATACGACAAAAACAACAGCAAAATCTTCCAAAAAGATAAAATAATATAAACAGAACATTGGCAACACATGTCGCTGGATGTCAGAGAATATTTTAGAAAAGGGTACGCGAGTGGGCTCTTACCTCAGCTGAAAGCCAATAAATTAGGCAATAATATGAGACTGGCAAGACAGCTAAGTTGTTGTTGTTGTTGTAATATAAAAAGCCAAGTGACTGAGGGCAATTGCTATAAATTGTCAAATTATGTTTTTCTAACGCGAAATGTTGCTTTACATGGCTTTTTGTTGTTGTTGTTGTTTTCACTTTTTTGCGATTTTTTTCTGGGTCTTCTTCTTCTGGTTTTGCCTTTGCTTTATCACTTGATGATACTGCCGTGTATTAGCAGCGCATCACGTAGCTCGTAAGCGAGGCGCGTGTCGTTGATTGTGCACTGTGATTTATGTGGCAAGGCGGCAGTTGTATGTGTGTGTGTGTGTAGACTGCTATCTTGCAACGCGCTAGTAAAAATTGGCGCAAAAAATAACGCTAAGCGGCAAAGGGCACACAAACGATTTGACACTACTTTTTTAGGCCTCGTTTTTTCAAAAGATTCTCTGTGGCGCCTCACACACTCGCATACACACAGCTAAGCATAAGCCTTGCTCTACATTTTACCTTTTCGCCAACAACACAACTTCGCATTATTTGTGTTTTTGTTTTTGTTTTTGTTTTTTTTTTTGGCATTTCATGTGTCTATGAGAAATTATTCGCCGGTAGTATGATTTATAGGCGTCATACAACGGGATGTGTTTAATCGGATGCCACGTACGACCACTGATTTTCGCGTTGCATACCCGAGCAATAATGTGTGTGTGTACGGGTGCTTTGGCTGCGCTGCGTTGTCCGCACATAAAGTTTTTGAATTTTGTAGTTTCAATGCAATTCCAGTCGAGTGCCTTCAATAGATAAGCGGTAGGCTGGCAATTTTTTCCTCGGCAAATGTGTCAACGCGACGTCAGTGTTGCATCAATGCCCACATACACTCACACACACACTCACACGCAAAAGTTTTATGGCGAAAAATTGCTTTTCAGGTCAGCAGTATCTTTACTGCGGGTCGTAGGAGTTGACTTTTGGGTGCAGGTTTTTTCGCTCCTTTTTTAGGTTTAGTGTTTCTCGGGGTATTTAAACTACTATTAGAGGTTGCCGAATCTTTAAAGAAGCTTTTCGTTGATGCTCTAAAGCTTTAAAAAAGTTTTTTTTTTAAGAAAATGGCTTTCACTTTTTAATATATTCATAAGAGGGCTTTAACTAAAATATTTATAAAAAAATACTTTATAGTGGAGTATAGTTTTTTATCAAATATTAAAATCACTTCTAAAATAAATTACACAGCCACGCAAAAAAAATAATTTTGTCATGACCTGAGGGTCTTACTATGTGTGTCTTATGTTTTTGAGCTCGAGTTCCATTCAACCCCATCAGATCAGTGTTTTGACATAGCCCCAGAAAACGAAGATGGCGGAGAGCTTTTTCACAACTTCGTCGGAATCGTTGTAAACTCGTTATTCGGGGGTTTTCGGGGTCACTGATTATGAATCCGGTGTTGGTTTTTCGATATTAAAAATGGCGGATCCAATATGGCGGACGCTATTTTGAAAACTTTATCGGATTCACTTGAAACTCGTTATTCGGGAGTTTTCGGGGTCGGTGATTACGAATCCGGTGAGGGTTTTCCAAAATTCAAAATGGCGGATGCAATTTTTTCCATATTTTTCTATATTTATGGAAAAATTGGAACGGTCATTTTAGTGTTCAAAGTGAAACCGTGCAAATAATGAAAATTTATTTTTGAAAAGGGTTGCCATTTCACAAAATTTTAATTCAATATGAGCGGATTTGAGGTTTGGAAAATGGTTGCCACTTGGAAAAAACAGTTTTTGAAGTATCTCTAAAATCTGTGTAGCGATTTTAAACCTTGAAAACTTGAAAAAGAGACAAATTTTATTTTGAAAAGGGTTGCCATATTTTTAAAATATTAAACTTTGTAGAATCTTTTGTAAAAATTATTATATATACATAAATTGGATATCAAAAGAGAGTGTTTAAAGAATTATTAAATTTTTTTCATATGGTTGCCACCGTTTATATATTTTATTCAATTAAATACATAAAATAATTTAAATATTATAATTAGGGATTGACAATCTACTGTCTTAAGAAACTTGTTTGATGAGATTTTTCTGAAAGGGTTGCCAACTGCTGAAACAATTAAATTTAGATAAATTGATGAGTTATTGAAGCAAAATTATTGGAGAAGTATGTTTGAAGGCTGAACTTATTAATTAATCATTAGATAAGATTAATGATTTTTGTAATAAAATAAAATATATTTTGTTGCTACTTCTGCTGAAAAAATAATATATTAAGGTCATCAAACTAAGATAATTTTAAAAGTGAAAAATGTTTCTGAAAAGGTTGTTCAACTAATTCTCTGCTCATTACTACAGCAGTTTAATTTTTACTGTTACTTCTACGATTTTACAAGTTTTGTTGAATCTTTGAATGTAAACAGCTGTTTCACGATGAGAATTTTTAAACAAAATTTACAGCAGCTGTTTTCGCTACGAAATAATCTTAATAATACAACAGTTGAAGCACTTTTCGTATACAATTCATGATTCATATATTCTCCGGTAACTCAGCCCATTGTTTATTCAAGTGTTTTTGCTGGTAAATAAAGTTTTACTTATATTATTGCAATCGCTCGTGCTCGTAAATAAATTATATGACAAATTATTTCGATAGAAATAAATAACAAATAAATAAGCACTCCAAATATATTGGTATTGTGTAGGGTAAATAACAAATATTGACTTCACCTGACACGCGTCACATTAATCTTCCTCTCATACTTGACTTGTGAGAATTTGGTTTTATTGTCGCTTTCAAAATTGGTAGGCTAGTCTTTTGGGTGTTGTATTTAGTTGTAAATAATATTTTTGTTGGTACGTTTTGAAAATGAGGAGGTCACACTGAATATTCTTTTTTTTCTTAATTGGTTGAATTGAAGTTTTAATATGAAGGGTTCTTGTTCGGTGTTCATTTTCACTTCAGTTTTGTTATCTTTCAACTTTGATACCATAAAAAAGTGGTTTAACAACAAATTCGTGTCAAAGCTACATCCAACCTTTAAGAAAGGTCTTACAATACCCAGTAGAACTTCACCAAAACTTCGAGTTAGAGGGACTACCGAGTTACGGAAAGTTATTTGTATGCAATTTGACTTCCATTGCCAATTCAAGAGTTCGAGTTATGGAAGTTCAATTGTACATACTTGTAATTATATTTATATCAGTGATCCGGAAAATCTACATTTTATACCAGTTTCTTGAAATTCAAGGTAAATATTCTTTGTGAGCGATATTTCTGAGAGAATGCAATAGTAAGTTATAAAATGGAATTTTTATTTACGATTAAGAGTCTGTTACAGTTATTCTCATGTTAGATGGTTCTCTGAGGTTATAACCATCTCACCGTTATTCTCATATGTGCTGGTTCTCTGAGAATTTAAGCCTCTTACCATTATTGTCATGTTAGCTGGTTCTATGAGAGATCGAGAGAAAGGATTTGGGAATGAGATATAGCTCTTAGCATCATAGATTGGTAAGATAACTTTTAGATCGATAACTACGCTGACTAGAGTATGTTCATCCGATTTGGGGTAGTTAGATACCAAATCAATAAGTAGTTGATGATTGATCTACTGGTGGTAGAGGAATTTATAGTCATCACATGAGATTAAAAAAACAAGAAAAAACGTTAACTTCGGCTGTACCGAAGCTAATATATCCTTCACAGGTGCATTTCTTTTAGTAACTATGTGTTTAAACAAATCTAAAGACGTAAGAAAAAGTAAGTAAAAAAAAAGAAAAGATTTTACTAATTCTTTTCAG
This sequence comes from Zeugodacus cucurbitae, assembly GCF_028554725.1. Lineage (NCBI taxonomy): Eukaryota > Metazoa > Arthropoda > Insecta > Diptera > Tephritidae > Zeugodacus > Zeugodacus cucurbitae. Next base: position 59,405,255 of record NC_071670.1, read on the forward strand.
CCGGGTTGTTTGCTAGAAACATTAAGGTTATATAGTTAACCAATCTGAACAATTTATTCGGAAATTATATTATTACCTTAAGCAGTAATCCATATCAAATTTCGTGAAGATACCACGTCTAATGCGAAAATTTTCCATACAAGCCATTGATTCCGATCGTTCGGTTTGTATGGCAGCTATATGCTATAGTGAACCGATATGAACATTTTTTTCGGAGATTAAATTATTTCTATGAGCAATAACTCACACCAAATTTCGCGAAGATATGTAGTAAAATGCGGAAGTTTTCCATACAAGCCCTTGATTCCGATTGTTCAGTTTGTATGGCAGCTATATGATATAGAAGTCCGATATGAGCAGCTTCTTGAAAAGAAAATAACATCTGCAAATTTCAAAGCGATATCTTAAAAACTGAAGGACTAGTTCGTATATATACAGACAGACTGACCGAGGGACAGACAGACGAACATGGCTAAATCGACTCAGTACAACAGACTGATCATTTATATATATACTTTATAGGGCTTCCGACGCTTCCTTCTGGGTGTTACAAACTTCGTGACAAACTTAATATACCCTGTTCAGCGTATACAAATTTGTGAAAATATTAAATTTTTTTCGAGAATTCACGTTTGATTTACTTTTAGTGTCCACCGAGCTACAAATATAACCAAAAAGGGTTTTACACCAACCCAAAGCAACTGGCACTACTTAAATGGTGCCAGTGGCAACATAATTCTATTACTACAATTTCACATTATTTGCGTATTTCAGCAAACGCTCCACATACTATGTATTCTCCAAGCACACACACACACATATCAATGTTTGTTCTATAACTCATACATTTACATATGCATGTGTTAAGCTTCAGCCTGTGTATGCCAATGGCGACTTCAATGACATGCACAACTCCTACTTATGATTTATTGTTTCCACCATTTTATTGTAACCAAAATACGAACCTAAATTGAGTTGTCAATCAAATGACATGACTGCCAATGACAGCAAGAAGGCTGATTGCCGAGAGATGCGAGTAGCTGCCATCAGCGCTGGAAGAGAGTGAGGGGAAAAGAAAGAGGAAGGGAGCGAGTGTGTGTAAGGTCTGGAGCGAAAAGCGGAGCTAAGTTGGCGACTTGCATACATTTATGGTGAATGAGTGAGTCGGTGAGTGAGTGATATACACAACATATTTAAGTAGCTACAGATATGAGCTCGTAATTTTCCTTACACTCTCTCTATGCGTGTGTGTGTGCGTGTGTCTGTCTATTTCCGCTTGTTGGCTGTGGCTGAAATGTAACCACAAATAGCCATACATCACACACTGGTCAAGCGATAATCCTCAGCGCGGCGCGTGTGTGTGTGTGTGAGTGTATAATTAACCAGTGTTTGTTATAATGTGCAATGCATCTTTATGTTGTTACGGTGTTATGGTGTTATGGCATGTGCGGTGTGTGTGTGTGTGATTGTTTGGGCGTGTTAATGTCCGCTGTGCCTTACCGTCTGACGGCTCACTATACGAAATGACAACACGAAATGCATTTCATGTCATTTCAGCTATCGCTCAGTTATTACGATTTTCTGCTCAGCAAATGTGATGTGTTATTTCAGTGAATGGCTGTCTGCCTGTGTATCTGTATGTGTGTGTGTGTGCAGGGATTTTGATGGATGTTATTTATACACTTTTCTATCTTTGCCATTGCTTAAGTGTATTTACTCATGTGCACGTCACACGTACAAATACAAATATACTTATATAAATATGTATGTAATGGCATATTTTGCATGTATATTTGGCATATAATGGATCGAGTGTAAATAATTGCAAGCTATGAACCATTGCTGGTTCAATATATAAATCTAATTTCTGTAAATATTTAATAAATTTTGCATAGGCTGTAGAGACGAAACTTGGTTACAAACATCTTGATGAGATGATGTATAGAAATATTCATAGATGAGTGTCAGAAACGGAATAAGTCACGCCCCTGGACTCTCTACCTACATATAACACAACCTTAATGGGTTACATGGGTTTTGTCGTGTAAAAAATTGCCTATTTTCAATAAAATAAATGTAAAACATTATTTATTTGATTCAAACTTTTTTATTTCATATTTAAAGAACAGTTTCTGAAATATTCAGAAAAAAATTAAAACTTCTCCATTGTGACGTCATTTCCGGTGACCCGTCAGAAAAAAGGGTCAGCATAACTCCTGATATTATCATCCAAAATAAAAAAAGAAAAACAAAAATAAGTGTTTTAGGTAAGACTCATATTTTAGGAAAGACAAAAAAAGTAAAAAATTGGAATTTTGGCAGACATTTTTCCAAAATAATAAAAATTTCGGTAAAATTTGCTTGACATTTTTTTTAATAGTTGTAATTGAAACAAAAAATTCAAGAACGAGTAAATTGTATCTCGAACACCTGGGCAAAATTTCATCAAAATCGGTTGAGTAGTTTTCGAGAAAATTTGACAACCGACTTTGAAAACACGGTGCCGAGAAAAACGCATTTAAAGTTTTGAGTAACAATAATACCTGACTTGGAGCGCACACCTTCCAAAGGCTGTATCTCCGAAACTATTATTCGGAACTATTATTAGGATAATATTCTTGAGAAGTTGTAGAAATTAATAAGCCAAAAAAAAAAACAAAAAATCGATTTTTTAACCCACGAAATCCATGTAACCATTTATGGGGTTATGTCCGCCTTCTAGAACATCTAAAGCGCTTCCATTCGGTCGACAGGTTATATAATTTCTTTTCTATTATAATTCCTTCGACGGCGATAGAATGAAAAAATGCTCAAAGAAACAATCCGTTGTTCCAAAAAACCTTGTCCAAAACATCGTATTTTCCACAAAACAAAAGGAAAGCAGTGATGATGTTCTTAATAGAGCTAATGTTCTTAACGGATGTTAAATAAATAGAAATTGACGGAACATGCAACAACAACACAAGCAACGTGCAATAGCAAGTCGCTTCGTTACAAAACCACAACATTTTACTAGATCAGATAAATTACAAAAGTTACAGTATGTATCCGGAATCTTTCAGCCAGCGCATCTGTTAATATTACACTCAACTTGAAGTCCTAGGAGTTGATTGTACATCGTGGATATTTTACACCTTTAGGTATCATTTATGGTGAAATTTAGAACTTATTCCAAGTGAATACTCGAAGCTCGCAATTCAATTCAATTCAAATTTTGATTTCGTCGACATTTATTGCTTATTTACACAGTATTTATTTAGTAATTGATATATTTTTGTTCCAAAAACCTTATGTGAATGATACCATCTACTGATTATACTCTTACATGAACATATTTATAAAGATCTACTCTCATATACTTCATATGTGGATGTGAGCACATTCAACATATTAATATATTTCTATCATGATAAAAATATCATTAAATACAACTCTTTCAAAGTGTCTAGACCACTTGACAGCTGGCAGAAATATTCATTTTCTTCTTTTCACTAAGAGATAACAGATTAATTTGCTTTTATTAGTATGTATGGTATAATATCTAAAAGGATTTTACTTGTATTTAAATAATGTTTGGTTATAGGAATGAAATAACATAATGAACTTCTATTTGATATTTATTTATTTATTAAATTTTGAATAAATAAAATTTTTATAATTTTTTTCATCGAAGAAAAATACATTAAAGTTGATTTGTTGTTGTCTTCCTCCTCATTCATTGTACGCATTCTCATTATTTATACTTAATTTTTTCCACTACAAAACATTTCTTTTATTCACGTGCTTCTGCTGACGGAAAAAAAAACACTAACTTAAGATATGATCTGCAATTATGTGCGGTGCTACTTCATTTACGCGTCATTCTGCATGACTTCACGGCTTCACTGTCGCGTACAGTCACTAACAGTAGCACTAGTTGGCTGCATTTGCTTTGTTTTGCTCTTTGCTTTGCACTGTTTCTTTGCACTGCTTGATCCTTAGACGGTTGATACTGGACATCTCCATCTTCGCTAAATATTTCTTTCATAACAGTCTCTGCTACTGCTTAGAATGCTGCGTGGAATGGTGCTTCTCCTAATAAATATATTAAATAGTTTGGTTGTACTCTGTATTCCATGGCAATGAAGTTATAAGCTGGGTGTTGAGCAGACGTAATTGTTACATTGACTGCAGTTGGTCATTTGGATTATACTAGAAAAATTAGAAAAAATTAATTTTTTTAACATTTTGGGGTTCCTTTTTTTCCTTTTATGTCTAAAGAACAGGAATTTATAATTTTTTACACATAAGACGTTACTTTTATAGTTCAATCAAGAAAAGTATTAATTCAAATTAGTTGTCTTCATTGCGATTTATTCTCCTTTAAACCAAAAATAAAAGTTATAAATTCTTCAATCTAAATTTATTTTTGCTACTGTTGCCTCATCATCGTCTCACTTTTGATGCCGTCCGCGTATAATAAACTACTAGAGCCACTGCTATGCTAATTTATTTTAATTTTTCTGCCACCACTTGCATGTTGAATTGCTTGAGATTTTTATGCATTAAGCTGTTGTTATTGTTGTTGTTTTTATACTTTTTTTAAATTATCTCATTTAATTTATTATACTTTATTTTCTTAGCTTTCGGAAAAAGTCAGCAACTCATCAAGCGCACAGTAAAAATGGCCAGTGATTATGACATGACATAAAACTACAACGCGCTCTATAGGGCTCTTTGGCTGAATTTAAATGTCCTGCCACCACACAACAACTACTAATAAGGTATGCATGAATATGTTCACTTCTTGTCTTGTCCTCCTTTTGGTGGATTTGCGGTTGTGTTTATTTGGTTGCAGACGCTTGTTTTCTGTGGTGAACTAAGAAAGTTTTCTGAAGTGAGTCTTAATTATGTTGTTGTTGTTGGTGGCTTTTTGTCACATAGCGGTAGTTGATTTTTGCGCAAACAATTAACGGTGGTTTTTGCTTAATCAGAAATGTGAGAAAAGTAACAGCGTTCTAGTATATTTTGTGATCTGTTTAGAGGTACCAAAGCTCTAAATTTTATAAATAGAGGAATTATATTTCTTGAAACTTCAAATTTTTGGAGAGCGAGGAGCAAAATAATCGTTATTAGGGTCGTGGATTCAAAAAAGACAGAAGCAGAATCGAAAATTATTTTAATGGGAGGTTTTTTACCGTAACCACGGCCAATATAAAGCGGGTTCTCGAAATAAATATCGAATGTCTATTAAATAACTCTATCTAAAATGACTGCAAATAATCAAATTTGTAGGTTAAGTTCGGCTAAGTTCGCTCATATAGAGTTGAAAACCATATTATTTGTTAGAAGAGAGCGCAAGTCAGAGTGAGTGAGAGTGATAAACCTACTACACTTCTTACCAAGAGTAAACACATTCTTTGTTTACCATTATACAGTTAACTGTAAATTGCACACATTTTCCACATGCAGCACAAAGACCAACGTAGTTTAACACCCTCTCTGACCAAAACTGACCCCTGGCCGTGGTTGATGAATGTTTATGAAATTCATAAAATGTAAAATAGCATATTATCATTTGCCTGCGCATGATAAGGGCAAATTGCAAAATCGTCTCAAATGGCTGCCATTTACGCAACGCCGCACAGGCCACTGTCTATGCGTGTGTTTATGCATGTCTCTTTGGGTGCGCGTGCAAAGCGTTAAGACTTGAAAGGCGTCCGCAGTACAAGGCATTCAAAAGAAAGGCCAGTAGACACAGTGTAAGCCGAGGAAACAAAGGCGACTGTGTGTGGGTCACTGACAATGCTTGTTTTAAGCGCTCGTCCTTTGTTCAATATTAAACACGAACGAAATGGGCTTGAGCGGGTGCTGGCTTTGTTGTGGGGAAGTGTATACTGACAGTTGACAAAAAGTATGCAAAGAAAATCTGAGAAAACTGCAGATAAGGTGACAGGCGAAATTTTGTTTTGCACTGCGATCAACAACATCGCACTTGGTTTACGGTATATCCTGTTAGATAGTCACACTGGGGAAGTATGCAGAGTTTGAGAGTGTTAAGGGTTGTATAAAATTTTGAATTTTTTTTTTATAAAAAATATAATTATTCTCATTGAATCATGGCTGATTTCATAGACTTCTGCTGGATTTCCGAAATCGGGCTCATTTATCAAATAAATACGTGTGTGAAAGGGAAGAAGCTTCCTACTCCTCCCACCATTCAAGACGGTAAATGATATTAAGTGGCCTTTTAAAGCACCGACTCACACTACTCTTTTAATAAAATTAAAATAAATCGCAGTCAAAAGCAATAAAGAAGTAGTCGTGATTGTTAACCGATTTCGTCCTTTTTTATTCGTGTTATCAGGGTGTAAAGAAAATATTTTATATCGAATATCAGTGAAATCGGTCGAGTAGTTCCTGAGATATGGTTTTTGTCCTATAAGTGGGCGACACCACGCCCATTTTACACTTTATAAAAAAATCAGATTGCAGCTTCCTTCTTCTGTAAATTTTAGTGTTTCTGACGTTTTCCGTTAGTGAGTTAACACACTTTTAGTAATTTTCAGCCTAACTTTTGTATGGAAGGTGGGCGTGGCTATTATCCGATTTCAACTATTTTCATGGTGTGTGGTGGGGTACGTAAGGGAAATGACTGTAGAAAATTTGGTTTCTATAGCTTTAGTGGTTTGTGAACTATATACAAATAACCGAATTGTGGGCGGGGCCACACCCACTTCCACAAAACAATTACATCCAAATATGCCCCTTCTTAGTGCGATCCTTTCTAAATTTTACTTTTATAATTTTATTTATGGCTTAGTTATGACACTTTTTGGTTTTCCTTAGTTTGTGGATTTCAACTCGTCTCGTCATCCTGATCATTTGATATATATAACCCTATATCTAACTTGTTTAGTTTTATGACTTACAAACAACCGTTATGTGAACAAAACTATAATACTCTCTAGCAACTTTTGTTGGTATTTTCTTTTTATTCTGACTCTATAAATAACATTTAGGTTTCTGACACGAATCTTGGGTCGTCAGCGAAACCTTTTCTTAATTATTCAAATAATATAAAATTCTGGAATGTGCTTTTCATTATCAAGCTCTCTAGACACGAATATGATCTTAAGTTTCGTCGTAGACAAGTTTTTGAAAACTGTTTTTAAGATTAAAATATTTTTTTAGAACTCAGATATATTTAATATAGTTTACACTGACCTTTGTGCGATCCAAACATAAATTTAAAATTTTAAAATCTTATAAAATTATTTTGTCATTCAATATATCATCTTACAATACTGTACATCTCAGCAAATCACAGTGTCCACTACCTATCGACCTCCACAAAGTGCCTTATTGGAACATTTCTTACAAAAATTCTGATCAACTCATCACCCAAAGCCATGGTAGAGGCCATGTAAAAGATACTTACAAACACATCCGCACATAAGCTGACCAAACGATTGAACTGCATACACTTAAGTACTAAGCGTTGGTAGTAGTCAGTCAGCCAGTTATTGGTAGCCGTTGGCGTATACGTAACCTTTACCATGTGCCAACGGAGTTCAAGCTCAGTCAGCATTTGTTTATGTATTCATTTTCTCTTGGCTACTTTTGCTTGTCGAACGCCCGCAAACACCAACACACAACACTTCACTTCGTGTACAATCAGAAATTCATAGTGTTAGTTATGTCATTGGTAAGGCACTCTACATGCACACCATGTTGTTGTTGTTACTGTTGATGCTGCTGTCTTGCTGTTGGTGCGTGCGCTCATTATTTGCAGGTTTGCTGGCAATTTTTCCTGTCATTCATGTTTATGCTAATATCTTGTTTCATTATTGGGGTTGTTTGTTTGTTGCGCTGTGGATGTGCGCTTGTGAATGTGTGTGTCTGCGGGTGTGTTCTTTGATTGTTTGTGGACAAAGTGAAAAAGCAAAGCTGAAATAATGAAAATTGTGTGGCATGCCGAAGAGATGCTACGAAATTAATGCCTGCATACATACATACACCAATTTTGCGATTTTTATGATTTTTAAGTGTGTCACTCTCATGTCGCTTTGTATTAGGAATTATGGCTTTCGTACGAGCCTTTTAAACACATTTCTTTGTTGTTGTACTAGTGCGTTTAAAGCGCTTTTGTATTCAATGAAAATGACCTCGTACAGTTTTTGTAATGAAATCATTAACTTTATTGCCTCTGACTGCTATTTATTTTAATTTTATTGAAATAGTGGTGTGCGATGGAAGGCAGGTGCCTTAAGTGACCACTTAATATCACTCAACGACTTGAGTGGTGGGAGTATGCAGCTAATTGACTTGTATGAAAGTGAGTGTAATTTACTTGATGAGTAACCATTATAGGCTCAACTTAAATTTCGCAGCTTCAAACCATTAAATAAAATTTATTTTCTGGTCTCCTTAAACTTCACCGCCCAGTCTGAGCCTGTGTGTCTGTAAATCCCCTTAAATTTTTAATTCATCGATTATTTTTTCGCTTCACCCAATGCAAGCTAATACCCATAATTTTATTTAATATACAATAACCGAACATTTTTGAACTGTATAAAAATTTCATAATGACTAGTTAATGTGTCTGCCAGCTGCTGTTCGCCCCTATTAGTCGGTCGACAGCCGGTTTATGAATCATCACTAATGGCGCGCGGCTACTCTTGTGCATATGCTTTTGCGTATTTTGATGGAATTTCTATGCTAATTTGCGTTAACACTGGGTAATAGTGGGTTGCCTATTATATAATTATAAGGTCCGTATAATAACAAACACGGGACTAAAGTAGATGAACTGTGGTTGGGCGTATATTGTACTCCAAATTAATGCTAATGAAAATTATATACTGCACTTAATGAAGTAATTACGGCTTAATGAAGTTGAAAGTAATAATTTATTTTTTCTTCTTCTAAAGCTCAGACAAAATAATAATGCATGGAAAAAATAATTTAGATCTAAATTTTTTACTTTATAATATGTATATAAATTTAGCAACAGTGGAGAACTTTGCAAAAAATACTGTTTATAGTGTGGTATTGCCGAGCTAAAAGTCGCCGAAATTGTACTATAACCTTTCAAGGCCCTCTATATCGAATATGAGGAGATATTCTAAAAAAATTCGGAAGATCTCCTCTGTGCCAAAAATGGGTAGAATCAGGTCAGTACTTCCTCTATACTTCTATCGGTTATTATGTGAGATATCTTATCAAACTTAAATTTACGTAAAGACTTATATATGGCATAGCTCTGTGGTTAAAATTATTGAAATCGGTTTATAAATTACCCTAACCCCAGTACCAAGTTCAAATATCTCTCTTCCGCTTTTTTGTTCTTTATGTAATGCTTTATGTAATGATTTAGTTCGATAATCTGTTTCCATATAGACAACTTCATAATACCCTCCTCGTAGAAGCCCCCTCCTTATTTGCAAAGAACTTGGACAGCCACTTTTCAAAGCCTCTTTTGAGTTCAGCTTTACACCACCAAGGGCGTTCGCCATGGACAGGAACAGGTGGTAATCACTTGGCTCTATGTCCTGGCTATATGGTGGATGCGATAAAATCTCCCATCTGAACTCCCCTAGATTCTGACGAGTCATCAAAGAAGTGTGTGGTCTGGCGTTGTCCTAGTGGAACACTACACCCTTCCTGTTGGCCAATTCTGGACGCTTCTGGTCGATCGCCTGCTTCAAGCGGTCCAGTTGTTCGCAGTAGATGGTAGAATTAAGCGTCTGGATATATGGGAGCAGCTCATGGATGATTCTCTTCCAATCCCACCAAACACACAGCAAAACCTTCCTGGCCGTCAATCTCGGCTTGGCCACTGTTTGGGACGATTCACCGGCCCTCGCTTGATATTGTCGTATGCATAGCTTCGTTTTGTAGGTTATGTCAAGACCTTTACATATAAGACGCTTTATTCATAGCCGCCAAATTCAAAAGACAAAATGGCGGAAGATGATGGTGATATTTCCCAATTAAGTTGGGTTTAATATCTCAATAAAATTCAATAAATGAATAGCGAGAGTATAAACTGTTCGGCAACATCTGAATTTAGCACTTCCTTACTTGGAATATATTGTAAATATATCAAGTATATATATCTATGCACTTAAGTCTAAAAAGCAATGTACCAGTAATAAAATTGAATTTTCATTTGTTTCGTAGTTTAATAGTATCTGTTTTTTATTTTATGCGATTATGCATGAGTAACCAACCATTCGCAAGTGTGAGTTAGTGCATAAAATTTAAATATCAAGCACCACTAAAAATGACTAATAAAAGTGTACTCGTTACTGTACAACGGATCGGCTTAGAGGTATAATGCTTGTAATTCTAATGACAAATTTATTATTTATGAAAATTAGCATTTACAACTGTAATAAACATTGTACAACACAATTTTGTTATAAACGAGAAGTTGCTATAAAAAAGTGCCATAAAAATGTATATAAATTTTAGATTTATTTATATTACATATTAAAGCTTTATGACTTTGTATATATTTTTAAAAGAGTAAGAAAAATAATTTTGATAAGTGAAAGAGAGTAGTTTTGGTGGTAATCAGTGGAGGTTTGAAGTTAAATTTTTATAGGAACTATGTAATCCTTTTACATTGTCAGTACATTTTTATGCATTTATGACAACTAAATGTCACAAGTAAGTAATCAAGCAGAGTACCCTTCATATACTTGGTTACCCATAACATTTTTAAAGCTTTGATGGGCAACTTTAGTATTTTAGTGTTGGGTTTCTTCTCTTTATGAGCTCAGCATATGCTATCAGAGCGGAAATGCTTTTAAGAAGTTATTATTTTACCAAAATTTTTTATAAAAAAAATAAAAAAATTTTAATCAAAAACTGAAAAAAAGACATGAAAATAATTTTTAGAAGAAAAATATTTTGTTGCTCACATATTTGAAATTAAACGTGAAATACATATTTTTTCTCCGAATATTTTCATTTTTATCTCAACTGGAAAACTACATATCTCCTACTTTGCTACTTACATTCCACTGGCTCAGCGTATTTCCATATCAATTCATGCAAATCCCCAAATGCACGAAACTACTCTGTTTCTTATTCAAACTATCAGCTTAGTAAAATTTTAAATTAACTTCAGGTAATCAGTAGAATATCTTCGTTTCAAATTAACTTCTGAACTAACGTGTAAAATACCGTTAACAAGTACAGCAAGCAAACTGAGCACAGAAATATACATAGATTCAGGGAAAAATATCTACTCTGAAAGCAAGTGATGTTATCAAAATCGCCACGGACAGCTTCAAATGTAAATTTGCTCCCTTTTCGAATTAAATGCGAAAGCACGTTGACCCATTTCAACTGCTTGCAAACGAAATTTCTGCTGCTTCGATGAAAAAAAAAAACAAAAACAAAAGTAACTACAAATGACTAGGTTGAGTGGCGACGAAAGGGATGTATAGTTGCTGAAAAGGACATTTTTATTGAAATTCACTGGACTGTGAAGTGGCGTGTCAATAGTCACACCACAGATACAAACGCGTACTGCATGCAAAATTAAGTTACTTAAACCCAGGATGTGTATATTCACCTGGATCTGCAAGCCGTGCCAAAAAATGTAAATTCAACAATGAGTAAGACAAAAGGCAATGAGAAAGCAGACAAAACTAATAAGACGAAGTAACAATTTCGGTGCAATTCAAATAAATGTGAATATATGTGATTATATGTAAATATACCTATATACACATGGACACGAGTTGCATATGGTTCCAGTAGGTTTACCAGTCGAAGAGCTCTTATCAGATTACATATATGGTATATTTGTAATTTCGAAAAGTTTGGCTGTGAAAGTGTTAATAGCTGCGAATAACTGTCACCAAGTCCATATGTATGCTTATTTTATTAGAATTTCCTTTATCTCATGCTTGAATGCCGCAATTGTTCTTTGATTTTGGTCAGACTCAAGTCACGGGCAATTAGATAGTAAAATATTATATTTTTTATTTAAAAAACGGATTGAAAGATGACAAACAAAGACGAAGTTCGGGTGTAGGGAACTCTAGTCCTATTAATCCTGTCTTGAACTACCTTTACATGGCAAGACCTCTAGTTAGAATCACACAAAGCCTAACTGATGATCTCTACCTTCATTCATATTATGAATTTGTGATCCCTTAAATGACCTCCCTTCATTCCTAACTTGAACTTGTGTAAAATGACCTCCCTTCATTCCTATCGGAACTCCCTTGAAATCACAACATTTACTTAGAACTCGGGCTGGACCTTTCACCCCACAAGTTAACTCTATCTTCACATCTCGTGATCCCGAGATTGCCTTTTATAGATCTTGGAACACCATTTATCTGAGTAACAACTTCAAGTAAAAGCGAAACAAATGATCTAAACCTTTTGAAATAAAACTAAAACACTCATAAAAGAAATTTCACTTAATTAAAATGTTTGCTAATTCTCGTATACGAACTAAGCTGAGAACAACTTAAGTTATTATAAACAAACTCAGCTACACATGTACACATTGCACAAGAGCGAGAGAGAGAGAGATAGAGGGGATTTAAGCATAAGCAAAAACAAATATCACGTCCAGCATAAGCAGTCTTCAGGCAGGACACACGCCGACTTCTTGGCACACTGGTACCGCAGCGTCAACAAACAACTCAGCGCCGTTTAGCTTGTACTGGCGCTTAGAGGGTTTCAGCTTTCGGCGCCTCGGATATACATAATTGAAATGCAGCTCAACCAACTTAAGGGAGATTACACAGTTGAAAAGCTCGAGCTGCTGCTGCTGCTGCTGCCACAGTTGTCGAATCGAAGACGCGCGGCGACTTACGAAAAAGAAGCTGCACAAAACGAGAAAGCAGTGAGAAAAAAACGGAAAAAATATTATAACATTTAAAAAGTGTAAAAACTTTGCGCTTTTCACGTCCAGCTAATGTAAATAGTTTGTAGCGTTTTTTTTTTTTATTTATTTTCTTTTCACTTAATTCCTTACAGCTTTACACATTTTCTCCACGTTCCCAACAGTTTGTGTTTTAGTTTCGCTCGGAAATTTGCTATTGAAATTGCCAAAGGCGTAAAAGAGTAAAACGCTCGGGTTCGGGTGGGGGAGGGATGGGATCACGCATTTTAAGAGTATTAACTTTATCAGGAAGTTTTACGCTACTTTTTTATAACAATTTGCATTTTTTTATAGAGAACTACATTTAAATAATTTGCAACTGCACGCAGAAAATATTTTATTGTATTTTTGCATTGATGAAATTTCGATGTAAATTAGAAGCCCTAAAACTCTCTACACTCCTTTGGGTATCAGTATATACCTCACTTGGTTTTATGGTCGGTCCGATAAGTTTTCAACTGACCAAAGATAAATAAAAAAATCGAAAAATAATAATTATTTCTCAATTACATTTGAGCCTGCGGTGTTCCACCTTCTTTAAGGGGTTATGGGTAGTCAGAGACACGAAAAAATTAGAATTTATTTTACAAAAGTTGTAATAAGGCATTATTACACAATGTTTTGACTTGAAGTCACGAAATTTTGAAACAAAAATTTATAATTTCCAAAGTTGTAGGTGTTTGCGTTGACCCAGTTCCAAAAAAAAATCATGCAGTGACAATCATAATTCCTTAGAGATTCATCTCATTCGAAGCTTTTTTATATTTTTTTTTTAATTAACAAAATGGCTGCCTCAGGAAATTTTTGTCTAGATTTTCGGGAAAAAATCAATAGTTAATTGGTTTGGAAAAATCGAAATTTTTGAAAAAAAAGCTTCGATCCGTCCCATGATAATTATGTATTCTAAAAGATGTATACATTTCATTAAAATCTACTCAACGATTTTCGAGTTACAGTTGTCAACAGTTCACAAAAAAACATAGTTTTGAGAAAAACACTACCGTTTTGGAGTCCCCGAGCGCTCTTTGTTATTTTTCGAACAACTCGAAAAGTAATTATCGGATTAACTTAAAATTTTCAGAGAATATTTTTAAGATATTTATTACACTTAACGTAAATGCAAAAAAAAACAAAAAAATTATTTTTTGACAATCCTGACTACCGCTAACCCCTTAACCCGTCTGAAAAATATGTCTCCTGAAGGTCTGCAAATTAGGCCTCCGAAACATTGTTTATGTCCTTATACGACTCAATTTCTGCACGAAGTCAAATAGAGAATAAATGAGGTGTGAGTAAACGCTACTTTCATTACGTTAAGTGAAGTGTCTACTGTATCAGCTTGTCTCAGCTTTATCGAAAACATTCAATTGGTGGTCTTTCATAGATCATAAACTGTTGTCACTTTATTCACATTGGTTGCCGTTTCAAGAAGGCGTGACTCATTAAAAATCGACATGCGATCACGATAAAAATCTCGTTGATTTCACCCTACCATATTTCTATATATTTCCTATAAAAGGTATTCAATCACCGATCGATATAGCACTTTTCCCATTTACAAAAATTAGTGGCATTCGGACTTTAATGAAGAGTTATTGAGTTACTTGTGATGAGTTCTAAGTTCCAATCGTACCGCTTTCGTTTAAAATTTGTGGATACCGAGACAAATCGATTGACTGTCCGTTTTCCCAGTCATTCTTCGGTCTTTCCTTGAAAATGATGGTTTGAAAATACTGCCTCTGACATGTGTCAATTCTTATCAGAGAATCGTAAGCGGTCTATATCTTTCTTGGACCGTATATACTCAACATAAATCGGCTAAATAACTAAATGAAATTATAGTTATAGAGCATTAAGAAAAAAACTCTAAAACTGTTACGACGGCGTTTTAACAATTTATTTTACTAATACGCTTCCCAACAAGAAAAATTTAAATATTTAAAAACTAGCAGACAGCTCCAGCTTCGCACGGGTTGACAAAGACACTTCAAAAGTTATAAGTTTTTACACACTTATACACACTCCCCATACATATGTTTGTACTTTCTGATTATGAAGTTTCAGATTGATATTCTCCATCATGGATTCTTTTTGATACCCTCACCTGGGAACTATTTCCAGAAAGGTGAGATTATAGCAAAAAATACAGCCTATGTTACTCGGGGTGAATGTAGCTTTCCATTGGTGAAAGAATTTTTGAAATCGGCACAGTAGTTTTTGAGTTCATCCATTACAAACATACCTACAAATATTTCCTCTTAATAAGGGTAGTATAGATAAATTCTCATCCACTAAGGAACTTATTCACTATATCTTCCACAGTTGAAGGTCGAAATTAACTGGTTGGCATGTTTCTATTCATATATAATTACATATATAAATGATGTTCTCGATAAGATTTGAGAGCAATAGTAGGAAAAACCACTGTATGTACACGAATGAAAAAATATATAAATTTTATCTTTCCCTGAAGTTTATTGAATCAGCATCAATATCATAAAAATGAGGTACAGATATAGACAATTGACAATGTTACTTTGCCATTAACAGTGATAGGTCAATAAGTGTGAGCTAGTAGTTGGTACTATACTATATTCTCTACTTGAACCAAATCAGTGCGGTTTATTTCCGTTTGTGTGGCGGATTATATCTGGATTTGGTACAATATATTTGAATTTTCTAGTAATTTAACTAAAAAAGGGAGTCGCACCACTGTTAAATGTGGCATGTTGCTAATGAAAATGCACACAGATATACTCGTATATAAAATACTAACACACATATCTTTGCTTACAATCTCACTCATGTGTTGACACATTTTACAAACACACGAACAAATAATTTTAACGCATAATTAAAACTTTGTGAACACGCATACATACATACTCGTTTCTGTATATACCAACAACACCAATAACAACAAACCACAATCAACATAACAATAAGTATAGCAACAAAACAGAAAAGCTAAATCATTTTAGGCGAAAAATTAAATAAAATAGAGCAACAACAACAACTACAACAATGAGCACAATGCATACAAGCGGAAATATTGCCTGAATGCGCTTTTAAATGTGTGGAGCATTGGTGGGGACAGAAGAAGGAAGGAGGAGTGCAACTGCGTGTGGAGCGCTGCACTCTGACGGAAGTTACGCTGTTCGCTGCGGTTAAAAATTAAATTTTATAATTTATGACAAAAGTTTTGCTTTTCACTGAATATTTAGGATATACTCGTACATATTTTGCTAGCGTTCGTATGCGTTTTCATTTTGCTTGATATGAGATAAAAAAACAGAGTAATGAAAGCTGTGTTTAACCGGAAATTTAATATTACTTTACCTAGAATGTAAAAATACTAGAAATATGTTAAATATTTGATATGTTTTCAATTTAAACATTTAGTTTATTCTAATGGTTGTTAGAGCGATGTAAGTAGCTGTGTATTTTGGCCCTGGCAGATCATATTAGTGTATTTTTTCTCAGAATAGGTGGAGTATTGCGTAAATACTTTGCTACATTTATTTTGTTTTAACTCAGTAAACTAAATTCATTGCAACTCATTTCATATTAATAACTATTCTTACAATGAATGGTAATGATTTGCCATATAAATTCTTATACATAGGCATACATATGTATGCACGTAAAGTTGCCTTACCAGAAAGACAATACTAGAATATATCATTATACATACTCATTAAAATTTGACAGCATTTCTGAATACGATTTTTAAATAAGTAGTCCAAATACACATAGGAGTGATGTAAGAATTTGAATAGAAAGCATATGCATATAGTATTTTCCACGGCGTATGAGTGATAATTGAGTTAAGGGGATAACATACATATTTATATACATATGAAATATTAGATAATGGATATTTGCACATTTTCTAAATGTTCGTAGTCGACAAATATTGAATTCTCATTTCAATTAACATGTTGCTCAAATTAGCTCAAATTATTCAGTTTCAAAAGGACTATCACATGATATATAAAACTCTAAAATATATTTTTTAAAATTTTCGAAATATAAAAAAAATATTGCGGATAAAAAACAAATTCCTGCCTCTCTTAAAAATATTTGTATTCCCTTGGTGGTGCGTCTGTGTAAACTGTTTTTCTTATACTCTAAACAAACAAAAAACGGCTTCACTGGGAGTATAACATTAGAGACTTTCTATATAATAGGAAAATAGGATATAATTGGAAGGTAAATATATACAGTCTTAAAAGAGAGCCAATTTACATCGATATCCATTTCGTATATTCGAATTCGACTCTAATGCTAGTTTACCGAATCTATTTTTAGTTTTTTTTTCTTAGGGCATATCCAATGATATTCTATGTTAAATCTGTATCCTCTATACTCATTAGGCGTAAGAAAATGCTTGGCATAATATTATTAAATTTATTGAATGGATCGGTTAATAGTTCATTTATTTGTCACTAACTAATATTTAATGTTCCAGCTCACTTATATAGCCAGTATAGACTCTTACAATCAAACGAACCCCTCCGCCGTATATGTTATGCTTTTAGTTCCCATTTAAGCTAATTTGATCTATAATTCCCATTTTTTCTCATTGAAAATATATACCATTATGACATTTAAAAAACCTTCTGTGGCAGTACCAGCTAGCAGTTTTAGATCTTAAGGGGCTATACCAGTGTGATGATTTCATTAAATCGATTTTTTTTTATTTTTCGCTTATTCAATAGTTTAGACTTTCAAAAATATCCTGTGAAAGCGGTAAGATCCTATCTTGAATAGTTTTTGAATTGCAGCGTTCTAAAGAGCGACCGCTCGCTGGTATAAGCAGCTATAGTCGAAACTCTGAACGTGTTTTTCTCGAAACGACATTTCACAAAATTGCTGACATCATAACTCAGTGAGAAATTGACCGATCGACTTCAAATTTAAACTGAGTATTCTTATATATATTTACTATATAATCTTTCTGATTTGTTGAAAATTGTCAATTTAGAATTAAAAAAACGACCATTTTTTACCTAAAAAAAAAAACGAAATTTTTTTCGAATTGCGCAATTTTATAAATTTTTGATATATTTTAAAAATCGTAGGTCATTATATAGGAAATATCTTCAACTTTAATAAACTTTTTGAATTTGTTTGTTTCATCTGCTCATTCCTCCGAATCATGTCAGCTTTTGGCGAACTTTCTTTTCTTGTCACCTCACAAGACAGACATAACTCCGTTATTTTTCAAAATTTTTGTAAAAAAAATCTTAAAATAGTAGGGAGTATGTATGTATGTGATTGGCGTTGCAACCGTTTAGCCGGTTATAGCCGAATCGACGATAGTGCGCCACCTGTCTCTCTCCTTTGCAGTTCGGCGCCAGTTGGAGATCCCAAGTGTAACCAGGTCGCTCTCCACCTGGTCCCTCCAACGGAGTGGAGGCCTTCCCCTTCCTCGGCTTCCTCCGGCGGGTACTGCATCGAACACTTTCAGGGCTGGAGTGTTTTCGTCCATTCGGACAACATGACCTAGCCAGCGTAGCCGCTGTCTTTTTATTCGCTGAACTATGTCAATGTCGTCGTATAACTCGTACAGCTCATCGTTCCATCGTCTGCGGTATTCGCCGTTGCCAATGTTCTGAGGACCATAAATCTTGCGCAAAATTTTCCTCTCGAAAACTCCTAGTGTCGTCTCATCTGATGTTGACATCGTCCAAGCTTCTGCACCGTAAAGCAGGACGGGAATGATAAGTGACTTGTAGAGCTTGATTTTGGTTCGTCGAGAGAGGACTTTACTGTTCAATTGCCTACTCAGTCCAAAGTAGCACCTGTTGGCAAGAGTTATTCTGCGCTGGATTTCGAGGCTGACATTGTTCGTGTTGTTGATGCTGGTTCCCAGGTATACGAAATTATCTACGACCTCGAAGTTATGACTGTCAACAGTGACGTGGGAGCCAAGACGCGAATGCGCCGACTGTTTGTTTGATGACAGGAGATATTTCGTCTTGTCCTCATTCACCTCCAGACCCATTCGCTTCGCCTCCTTATCCATGCGGGAAAAAGCAGAACAAACGGCGCGGTTGTTGCTTCCGATGATATCAATATCATCGGCGTACGCCAGAAGCTGTACACTCTTGTAGAAGATTGTACCTTCTCGGTTTAGCTCTGCAGCTCTTATAATTTTTTCCAGCATCAGGTTAAAGAAGTCGCACGATAGTGAGTCACCTTGTCTGAAACCTCGTTTGGTATCGAACGGCTCGGAGAGGTCCTTCCCAACCATGACGGAGCTTTTGGTGTTGCTCAACGTCAACTTACACAGCCGTATTAGCTTTGCGGGGATACCAAATTCAGACATCGCGGCATAAAGGCAGCTCCTTTTCGTGCTGTCGAAAGCAGCTTTAAAATCGACAAAAAGGTGGTGTGTGTCGATCCTCTTTTCACGGGTCTTCTCCAAGATTTGGCGCATGGTGAATATCTGGTCAGTTGTCGATTTTCCAGGTCTAAAGCCACACTGATAAGGTCCAATCAGTTTGTTGACGGTGGGCTTTAGTCTTTCACACAGTACGCTCGATAGAACCTTGTATGCGATATTTAAAAGGCTGATCCCACGGTAATTGGCGCAGATTGTGGGATCTCCCTTTTTATGGATTGGGCAGAGCACACTGAGATTCCAATCGTCAGGCATGCTTTCTTCCGACCATATTCTGCAAAGAAGCTGATGCATGCATGAATAGTAGGGAGTAGAGTAGGGTTATCAACGCTAATATTAACTTTCCATTAAACTTTAATAATTTCAGCCCCAGTGGCCAATTTTCGTAAATTGTATTAACACTGTAAACGAAGTTAGTACGAATATCTGTGTAACTCTATAGAAAATTGTCACCCCAAAAATTAGAGAAGAAATGGTGGGCAATATAGAATATAAACGGTATAAATTCCTTATATTATTTGCTGTTATTCAGCGCTCACCTTTTTCCAACCTCACACTAATTACAAAAAAAAACGTAATTTTACTAAAGCAACTGCTATAAGAGTCTTAATGTTCTATGCATAACACTCCAGGGATTGCAGCTAATTCCAATATCAATTTCTAAATATGTTTGCTGTTATTTTCATGGCTCCCACACTCCACAAAGTATGAGATTGCCGTTGCAATAGCGTACAACTTGGTCAACAACCGAATATGTACATATGTCTGCCCTGTAATAGCGATTCTTGACTTTCATTACTGTTATCTTCACTGGTATATCCTTATTCGGCGGCATTTTTCTCGCTGTCTGTCTGCCACTGTCGCTCTGTGTACACCAACAACAACCTGCGGCATATTTAACAGTTAAACGCAAAAAAACCCCACACACTCGCAAATATGTACTTGCATGAGGTATAAATATTTGATTAGGAATTATTGCCAGCCTCCGTGTAACGCTGAAGTGCCAGCTATTTGCATACATATTTACACGGTTAAGCGTCGAAAAAAAGCAATAATCATAATATTCGATTTGCCGCATAGCAGCGACAGCAGCAGGTCAGTTCCGCTTTCTTATTTTTTTCTCTTCCGTCCCCCCTGGCAGACCTGCCTTTATCAATATTTACGTTTATTGTTGTGCTCTTTGTACTTGTCCACCACACTACACCTACACCCCCTCCGCCTCTCAAGGGTAAGTAATTTCGTTTTGTTGGAGAAGGTGGCACGTGATGCCATTAATTTTGTTTGTCTGCCTGTTATTTCGAGCGCAATTTTCGGTATAATTTTTGTTTTCTTCGAGAAGTCAATAGAAGTGTAGTTAAGGGCCAACAAAACTGTCAATACCAACAACAATAATCAGCAATCACCTGCGTGTTAATAGTGTGTGAAAATGCGAAAATCACTGAAGTGTTTAGTTACCTTGTTGGTTGTTGACCGTGCTTCTTTAATTGGCAGCCTGCCAGCAGTTCTGTCCATTCCGTCCATTCCGGCGAAGTAATGTGAGTCAGAAGAATAACTGGACTTCAGTTAAACGGCTAATGTGTGTTACTTGAAGTATGCCGAGTTATTTGCTTAAGATAGGTAGGCAGAAAAATGTATGTATCCATTGTATAGGAGTCTTCTACTAGTTAGGGGTGTTATTAAATTTGTGTATTCGAATTTTGGATAAAGGGTCTGAATGTGTAATGCAAATATTTGTTTTTTAACTTTAAATGCTAAGTTATTATTTTTTGTACATTTTATATCAATTAAGAAATCTCATATCAAAGGAAAGCAAATTTTTGGCATTAATTAATTATGCGACATAGGTGTCATCTCGATGACGCATCATTGATAACGATCTTCCACCTTTTCAAAGTGGTCTTTTGCGTCAATTTAGCTCACAGTTTCAGCGTTTTCGCTCCAGTAACATTTCTTTTAAGGTCTGAAAATATAAAAAAAATCACAGGAACCAGATTCGGAGAATATGAATGATGGTTACTCAGAATACAAGTTTTAATTCATGCAATGTTGTCTTCTTTTTTATTAATGATCGACACCGAGAATCGGCCGATTTTTATTAACGTGGTGTCCACTTTTACTCACCTTTGCTATTGTTACGTTGTAAGCTATCTCGATCAACTTAATTTTTTAGTCTCTCAAAATGCTTCTGTTGATGTTTTATTATTTTTGTCCGACCGATGTGAAATCTGTTGAGGGTTAAACCTCAGAAAGAATTGATTCAAGGCTTTTGTCTATGGGTTCTACTTAATAATATTAATCTATTATTTTCAAATAGAGGAATCAACGAAATTAATGAGGGTGGAAAAATATTTAAAAAATCTTTATACAATGATATAACTGTTTTAATAGTTTCTTTATAAAAACGAACAGCCCTTATATCAAATTTAATAATCAATTATAGGTGTGTTCATATACCAATACGTTGAGTTACTAGTGCATTCACTTTAGCCATTATAAATAACCTTGTCTGTCGGAACTGAAATTTGTTTATGATTACCCATCCAACTTTATAAATAGATAGAATCTGAAATACATTATTATTTTAAGTTAGTGCTTTTTAATATTATTTAATATTCTTCAAATTTATTTCAAAATTCTCCGCTAAATACCTTCATTTAAAGCCAGTTCTCTAAATATCGTCTATAGAAATAGTAAACTCCTTTGGTAAGAATCGCATATTCTTCCAAATATAACATAGACCTGGGAATTCTACTAGTTCCAGTTGTGTATCAATTCATTCATTAACGACCCTAAGGTCGGAATTATTGAAAACAGTTGTACATGAAATCGTCTCAAAACATTTTTTCAGCCGTGTTATTTTTTTTTTTTTCAAAAAACATAAAGTTTAATTTTTATTGTATGTAATTAGCAACACGAGAAATTCATAAATTCGCTCCAATAAATGAATAGTGAGAACTATTTCATTGAGATGGTCATACTTACTGATAGAACAAAAGCTTAACTCTGGGCGGTTATACATTCATAGAATCGACAACGCACCGCCTGTGTTTTTTAGTGTATGTAAAATAAATATAAGGGTTGAAGGTCAGTGGCACTATTGGTTCAAAAAGGGTCTATGTGCTAGGAACTCAACAGTAGGGAATTATATTGAAAAAAACAATATCATGTGTCATATCTTAAGATGTTGATTTTTCTATCTAGACATTTTTTAGTTTTTTTTAAACAAAATGTTTTAAAAATGTAAATTTTAGTAAACAAAACGAAGTCATACACTCCGCGTCAACAGGTTATCACACCTCCACCAGACTAATACAATTGCTGCTAATTATTTTGTTCTTAACTTAAAGCTACTTTCCTTTTTTTCATTTTTTCTTTTTTGTATGAACAGTATCTGGTTAAAAGAGCAAGTCATAAAAATGTCCCGTTATATAACTTTTTTTATTACCCTGATTTCTAGTCGAAAAGTGTGCTTTATTTTTTGTCATCAGGTTAGCACACCCAAGTTGTTTTCTATTTTTCTTCGGAGTTTGGACAGTTATGGATACCAAATTGTTTGTACTGCTCAAATGCTCTATTTTATTTAATATGGGTAAAAGAAATTTGCTATAAGTTGAAATGAAATTAATATTCGAAGCTTAGAAGAGTTACAACTTTCGATAACTGATATATCAAAAACAAACCGTCTGAAGTCAAAAAGTTAAATGAATTTTTTTAGGTTAAAGTGGGGCGTACGGCTAAAATAATAAAGGCAGTAACAATAAAGTATTTTTCTTTGCTGATAGTTGAGAAATTTCAAGAGACGCATCCAATTTTCATCAATTTATCGTCAGAATCAGTGCAGCATCAGTGGTGCTATAGCGAGCTTATCTCTGTTTAATGGGTTGTAAAGTATGCTCCATACGTAAAAATATTAAAACTAAATAAAAAATTACCCCTTAACGATGACCGAAGAGATACCCGATTACATTTTGTCTAGGTGCATAGAGATGGAAGTCTAATTGGCACTATGCTGTTTTTTCGTATGAAAATAAGTATTATTTGGATGAACCCGAAGTGTATAATTATAATTTCCATAATGTTCAATCGGAGGAATGTCTGCTGGAATGGCTACATAGTCGTGGGGGTGGTGTGATGGGTCAGGGAGCCACCTTCAGCCATGGTATATACTGCAATTTTTGAATACTAATATGACTGCAACGGCATATAAAATGTATGGGAAACTGATTTTATCTTTTACGAGTCTCGTAGGCTATATTTCACTAAATGAGAACAAATTCAAATCATTAAAAAGCCTTGGTCATTAATTTCCTGAAATTATTATATTAGAAACTTATACGAATCGCCACCCAATTGGTTCTCTGATGTAATTCTAAATAATGGGTGTTCGCCACTCTCTTAAAAATATATATAAATGTTTAAATTAATTACTAAAAAAAAAAAAACAAAATGTGATCTTGTCAGAAAATGTTAAACAAAATTAAAAACACGGATATGTGCTAACCTGATGAACAAATTTAAATCACTAATTTTTCGATTGATTTCGTAAAAAAAATATTAAAGAAAGAAAAAATGAAAATTATTGTTTTATTTAGTAGTAAATTGATTCATTAAAAATGTCTAAAAATTTCACATTTGTAGCTTCTTTAGTTTTGATAGAAATTAACTAAAACTACTTGATCCAGAGGTGTGCTAACCTGATGACGTGCAGTGTATATGTCATTTCAAAATTAATAGGAATCAGAATATAACTTTCAAAATAAAATACTTTAAATTAACTTTACACTATTTCTAATAAAATTATTTTCTTTGTAATTCGGGAGGTCTACTCTAATTGCGGATTAATTCATAATTTGTACAACCTTACCAAATTTTTGTGGCATTTTTCCTCACAACAATTATAACTGAATATCCTTTAAATTACCTTGTTTTATTCACTTACCTCAATTATAATATGTCCTCAAATTAACTAATATCATTAACCCAATAAATGTGGTCAAATTAAAACAACATGACATTTTCAAACATCATTCTCCATAACATTTGACTGCAAATTTACTTATTTATTAGCATTTCTACAGTTCATTACGTAAATGTGTCTTAATGAAGCCAATTTACGTGCAGCTGTTTGCTTAGGATGTCCGAATTGAGGACTTTCTTTTTAATATTTTACTTACAACTCACCACTTTGCCCTTCGTCACAGCGCCGTCCTTTCCCGGTTTCCTTTCGGTTTCGAGTTTACTTTAGTGACATTCAAATGAGTTGACTATTTTGCTCGTCAAGTTTGTTTACTCACTGCGCAATGAGAAAAACATATAAATCACAATTTCTTTTATTTCTTTGACAAATTTGCATAGACTGCGTGCTGACAATTGCACAAAGGGGTTAACTCGGGACAGATTTATTTATATTTAAGGGTGAAGTTGGGGATAGAGAAAGAATGAGTTGGAGGAAGTGGGGATGAAAGCACATGTGTCCTTAAATACCAGTAAGCGAAGCCTTTATTACCGTTATCCGACTGGTACTACGTTTAACTTCTGGTCAAGTGCATAAAGTAAATAATACAAAAGAACAACAGAAACCAGCGCCAGCGAAACACAAACAACAATAAGTGAGTAATACGCACTTTTCGCAAACTTAAACAAATAGATCCCAGCGAAAGGACTACAATTCCTTGATTGCAATCGAGAAAATTATGCGAATCAAAGTTTTTCTGCTCTGTACCTACTCTCTGCTTCTTCTTCTTTCACGTCTTCTTGTTTGGCTTGGCTTAGCCTTCGTTTCGTTTCATTTCATTCGTTAAGTTTTCGCCCTTTGTTTTGTTGTGCTAATTTTTGTTTTGTACGCAAAAGAAGAAGTGAAAAAAATAACAAAAGCCAAACAAGTGTAGAGTACATAAAAGCATATCCACACGCACGTGTAAATATGGGTCAAGCAGTGGGCTGGTCGGCAGTGACCGGAAGGGGATACACTAAAGCAAATTAGAAAACTTTTTCAACCCATTTTCCAAGTAAAAGCTGAGTAGTGTGAGGCGAACACTTTAACTCACGCACCTTATGTTGTGTTTTTCCATTTTTTTGTTTTGGAAAGTTGCCTGCTTATTAGTCGGCATGGATTTGTTGGTTGTAGCGCCACTGTCATTGTTCTTCTGCGCTAATTTTCTCATTTGTTTGAGTTGTGCGAATGCGTATGATCTGCGAAAGAAAGTACGCAATTCGTAGTCCACATAGTGTTTTGGAATGCAGTATAGAAGTGAAAAACCTCAGTGCTCGAATGACTCTAGAAATTATGTTTATTTACACATATTATTATAGAAATTAACATGTGAATAAAGTAAATTATATCTGTGAAGGTTTCTGATTAACTTTTAATGTTTTTTAACCCGTTTTGAATACTCTGAGTATCAAAAAATAGTTTTCTGTTTTAATATAGATTAACGGGTTACATGGATTTTGTCGGGTAAATAAAGCCATATTTTCAATATTTTTTTTTCAATGTAAAAAATTATTTATTTAATTCAAATTTTTTTCTGTATTATATACACATATTTAACTAATAATTTCTGAAATTTTCAAAAAAAAAAAGGTTATGAGCTTGGAAAAAAGGTTATGAGCAAAACTCCTGACAGGATCATCCAAAATGGAAAAACAAAAATAAGTGTTTTAAGGAAGACCTTAAACTCGTGATTGAATGAAGGAAAGACAAAAAAACTAAATATTGTAATTTTGGTAGACATTTTTCCAAAACAATAAAAATTTCGGTCAAATTTGCTTGACATTTTGTTTTTTTTTTTAATAGCTGTAATTGAAAAAAAAAAAAATAAAATCCTGCGTTTAAGCACGAGTAAAGTGTATCTTGAACACCTATTCAAAATTTCGTCAAGATCGGTTGAGTAGTTTTCTAGAACATTTGACAATCGACTTTAAAAACCCGGTTCCGAGAAAAACTCTTTTAAAGTTTTGAGTAACAATAGTATTTGACTTGGATCGATTTGAAAATTTAGGATAATATTCTTGAGATGTTGTAGAAAAATAATAATCAAAAAACAAAAGAAAAATATTTTTTGAATTCACCCATGTAACCTCTTAACCTTAAATTGTGGTTATACGGGAAGGTCCGCACCGTTTTTGTAAATTTTTTGCGGCCGATCTCCCTATTTTCAAGAAAATAAGTCCACTTACACATATTAAGGTAGGGTCATATGCATTTATTTATAATATGTCATTGACCGATAGATACTTAACGAGTTCTAATTGGATTACGTTCAGATAGGTTGTCCAAATAGTAGATTTATATAAAGAATAATATATCTCCCAAATTGACCATTATTATTGGTATAAGGCCAGGTCTAGGCAGGTATATTATATCTGGGAATATCAAATGATATAATCCCATATCGACCCTTTTTAAATGAGAGTTGCCACTTATAAGTAACAAATAGATTGGTACGATATCCTTAATGATGCTTGCTTTAATTTTGTAGAGTATAAGATATAAATGGGGCTGTTAGTGGAAGAGAATTGGATTAGAGTTTCTCTTCGCCCATTTTGAAACAATAGCATCAGAATATCAAATTAAAGCAAATATTCCGATTTCAAACACAAGTGGGTATATCAAACGCTTTCCTACCAAGTCTTACAGTAGTTGTTATATTTTTTCATTTGAATCTAAGTAAAGAAAAATAGATTTAATATTAAATGCTATTGATTCCATCTTTGAGTTCCATGCACCTCACATTACATATAATCTGAAGCTCTCCACTGACTCTTTTATTGCTTTTAACTACGAAGCTTTAGTTTTCATATGTACTCGTATGAGTTTGAAGGTGAAAGTTTTATTTCGTCCTATTTGCTTATGCTTTGCTGTGCCTTTTTACTTGCTTGCTAATATTTAATCTGCACTTCCTCTCCAACTACAAATTTGCCACTCACTACTTTGAGGCTATCATACACGCTTAGTACACTCCCCGCGCGCCTTCGTAGATTTAATTTTGTGTCACATATTAGGCAGATAACTTGCAATGAGCCTAACTTTGTTACAGTTTATCAATGCCGTACGACACGGTCGACTAGTTTGGCTCTTTAGACGCTTAGTTAGCTGTTTGTTGGCCAATACTTTTAATAGGGTTAATCGTGAGTGAATTGTGCTTACATACATATGTATGTGCGTGTGTTTGCTACTTTGGGTTGTCTGCTTTTAGGCGCGTAGGCATACCGTCTGAAGCGTACACATGTGTGCTTAAGATTTTATTGTGCGAGTATTTATATTATTGCGCTTTTGGGTTAGGCCGGCGCCAGTTATACACTTTCTTTGGCGCTTGATTGTGAATCAAATGGAGCGGCAAAGCAACAATTACCTATGAAAGTAAATAGTAAACAAAACTTACACTAATGGGGTCAATGTGAAAGCGTAGGGAATGGTCAGTAACGAGTTTTTACTGAAGTCTGCTACTTTGCTTGCATTTAAAGTTGTCTGGGAGATAGGGAGAGTTCTAAATATTTAAAGAGTCTTAATGGATTTTGTGATTTTAGTATATTTAGATTTCAAGATGAAAGCTATTTAGAGCTTGGAGCCTTACTATCGCCCTTATCGTACTCGTACCCAATATTCTAGACATAACCATCCGTCTTATTTTATTTCACTATTACTGTCTGCCATGAAAAATAACAAAAGAGCAAAGACCAACTACTTACAGATATGTACATAGTCTAGTATGTGTGCTTTCAAACCATTCAAAGGCCGTTAAACAAATCGCAAACTAACTAACTTACTCGTAGAACAATAACAATAACCAAAACAACAATTAGTGTCAGAACATACTAAATTCCAATACAATACAATAATATTTGAGCTCGCACAAAAGTTTTGCTTTCTTGTTTTATGAAAATAGTTGAAATGTTAGCAAACAACAATTACAATGAGTCATCAGTGTTTGAGCTGAGGATCAGGATGACTGTGGAGGAGTTAGCGCTAAAGTGATATGTTGTAAGCAGAATTTTTGAGATTTTTGCATTAAATTTAAATAGAGAGATTTTTCTGAAGAGTTGATGAGATTTCTGCAAAGTTTTTGAGGAACTGCTCCAACGCTTTTGGTGAACTAATTTAATCAAGTAATGGACCTACAAATTGTTCGTTCAAATCAAATGAAGTGACTACTTTATAGCGTTTATAGACAGGAGCTAATTGATCAATTAACCGGCCTCTGCTCGATTAAAACGCTTATTAAGATCGATTTACTATACAAAATAAAAATTTACATTAATTTTTAATTGAATTTTAATCGACTTGAAAATCAAATGTAACTCTGCGACAAAGACGTACGATATATACTACATTCTTTGTCTGTGATTGGCTGAATTTTTTGATAAAAAAGCTACGGCATATGCCGCTACTAAAAATATCAATCAGCTGATGAAACCTACCAACTTCTTATGAAAAGCAAAAACAACAAGTAAGGAAGGGCTATGTTCGGGTGTAACCGAACATTTTATACTTTCGCAATTTATTTATTCAACTTAATTAATATTATATAATACACAATTTGACCCACATATTCGTCATATATATTGTATAAAGTCCATTGAAAGTTGGAAACCATAATATTAGGTTAGAAGCACCGAGGTCCTCATGTTCGATATATGGGGCCTTGAAAACCTATGGTCCGATTTCGGCGAATTTTAGAAATGGGCTGTCACACTATAAATACAGTATTTGTGCAAAGTTCTGTTCCGATATCTTCACTAGTGCTTACTTTATATATTGTAAAGTAAACGATTCAGGTCGTCTTCAAAGTTCTGGTATATAGGAAGTAGGCGTGGTTGTGAAGCGATTTGGCCAATTTTCACAACATATTATTGAGAGGTAAGGAAACTATTACAAACCAAGTTTCATTGAAATCTGTCGAGTAGTTCCTGAGATATGGTTTTTGACCCATAAGTGGGCGACGCCACGCCCATTTTCCACTTTGTAAAGAAATCTGAGTGCAGCTTCCATCTGCCATTTCTTATGTGAAATTTAGTGTTTGTGACGTTTTTCGTTAGTGAGTTAACCCACTTTTAGTAATTTTCAACCTAACCTTTGTATGGGAGGTGGGCGTGGTTATTATCCGATTTCTTTCATTTTTGGAACGTATTAAGAAGTATTTGCGAGATATATACAAATAACCGATTTGGGGGCGGGACCAGGCCCACTTCCCCAAAAAAATTACATCCAAATATGACCCTTCCTAGTGCGATCCTTAATTCCAAATTTTACTGTTATAACTTTATTTATGGCTTAGTTATGACACTTTATGTGTTTTTGGTTTTCGCCATGTTGTGGCCGTGGCAGTGGACCGATTTTGCCCATTTTCGAAAGCAACCCTCTCACGGTCCCAAGGAACATGTGTTCCAAGTTTTATTAAGATATCTCAATTTTTATTCAAGTTATCGCACGGGCGGACGGGCGGACAGACATCCGCATTTCAACTCCACTCGTCATCCTGATCATATATATATATATAACCCCATATCTAACTCTTTTATTTCTTGGTGGCACAAACAACCGTTATGTGAACAAAACTATAATACTCTGTGCAACAGGTTGCGAGAGTATAAAAATCTGGAACAGATGATTTTAATTAGCATTTCCTAAATCCAATATTTCGCCAGCAAAATCATTTACCATAGACAGGAACATGTAGTGATCAGTTGATGCCAGGTTCAGTCTTCAAGTTGGGTGCAACAGAACTCCCAAATCACACTCTCAGAACTTTTCGGGAGTCACTATTGATGTGTGTCATGGAACAGAGCTTCTCTCCACATTGTCCACAACTGGACGCTTCTGAGTGATTTCTCACTTTAGACGATTCAATTGTTGACAATGCGCGTACAAGTCAGAATTAAGACTGTGAACGTAGAGGAGCAGCTCATACCTCCCTGTCTATCCCACCAAACAAATAGATGTTTTATATTTTTTTCGAAAATTGGTCTTCCAGAGTTAGGTACATCTTTGACATCGAAATTACCGGAACTGAATTGATGAAACCAAATCTTATATTCTAGTGTGTCACTGATAAAAACTATTATTTCATTATACTCTACTCTTTGTAAGATATAGATATATAACACAAATGGTAGGAAAATAGAAGTTTTCGTAAACCGATTTCAATTAATGTCTTCTCTGGTCGCTACACTTAGGCCTTTCTCACAAACAAAAAATTATCCGTCTACATCAGAGACAATAAAGGTTTTAATAATTTATTTCTAAATAAGTGAAGTTACATATAAGGATATAAAATACCTTTATATGGAGTTCATAAAAAAAACTAAAATTTCATATCTACTTTCGTTCGACTTTATACTCGTAATAGATAATTTCTCGCAAACCGCCCGAATTCATCCATTCTTTACTTTTTATTTATCCAATTACACACTTGCCTGTCACTAAAAAAAAAACACAACTAAGTACAAATTTTGCACAAAAAGTTGATTACTTATCAAAAAACTTAATCACTGACCGCTTATTGCTCTCATTAAGATTAAAAGGCGTGACGCTCCAGCACTCAGTTCCAAGGAAAATTGCAATCGCCGGCCATGATATACAAATCCACACAGATATACATGCATACAAAGGCCTCCACTTCACAAGAGCGCTCTAATATTTTTTACCACAACAATCAAATTAAGTGCCGCCCGCACGCTCCACGCTGCTTTTCAGCTGCAATTGAGGCGTGTAATCAAATCTGCCAATTCTCGCTGACACACACACCCGCGCCGTGCCGCTCCGCCCACGCATATCACGCCACCCACTGCTTGCTGTGGCTGAAATTAGCATTTCTGATGATACTCTTTACGGGCGAATTTCGATGTTTTCCAACACGAAATTCAGTGTGTGCAATGCGTTTGTTTTTGCAGAGCCGCCTTTCGATTTGTTGTCACCGAACAATGTTTGATTGTTTATATCAGTGTCTGTCTGCATGCGTCGCTGCGTGTCTATTTGGGTCCCTCAACACGACGCCTTTGTATGCCTCCGTCTGTCTCTCTGTGTTGTGTGTGTGGTTGCCCCACTCGTCGGTTGACAAAATAGTCAACGGCGCTGTGTGGCACGCTGCTCGCTGGCGTACCGTTGTAGTTGAATGCCAACGGTCGGTCCAAATGATTTTGTGCCTCTGTCTGTCTGTCTGTCTGTCTGTGTGTCTGTCGCTCGCTTGTCCATTTTTCCATTAAAATGCCACGTTACGCCTACTTACTATGCAAATTGATTGTCATGCCACATAAAAATGTCATTTCAATGTCAATTGTATTTGCGATTGAGCGCAGCAATCGAGCACAAGCGAGGGATGAGGTGCGTTGGTGTGCGTATAGCCAGTGCGTGCCTATGTAAATCCGTTAACATGCATGTAAATTTGTAAGGATAATACAAGTGTGTGTCTGTATGCGTGTAATTGTTACTGTTTTGTTGTTGTTGTGATTGCATGTCTCTGTGTGTGTTGCAGGGTTTTATTTATATTTTGTTCTTTTTTTTTTGTAATTCTGCTGTCAATCCAGTTTGCTCTACTTCAGTTTATTACGCTGTTCAATTTGCATTGATGACATTCAACATCGCAGTCATTACATTGTTGCCTCCACCGCTCACCTCACCCCCCGATACTTAAATACACAATACTTATACACATACAATTACAAATGCCATTATTTGCTGTGCATATCCTTCCGGCCTTACCTTTGCAGGTACTCACACACACATGCTCATACCTACATATGTACATAGCACGCATAGCAATTTAAACCGAAATTAAATCCAGCCATTGATGTGTATATGTATGTATGTATGCCTGTCCGTGTCCAGTTATCCACTTTAATCTTGTAAATATTTCAGAGTACATTAAGTTTTTCGTGCGCCTTTATCTCTGCTTATTTGTTGCATGTATTGCCTGAATTCTGTTGCGTAGCTACTAGCCTTTATTTATATTTTTTTTATTTTTTGTAAGAGGTTTAAACTTTTTTTTACACATATGCTCCATTAAAAGGATTTGCTTTACATAGCTGTGAGTTTCTCCGAATTTCGTATGATCGATTTATGCTGCTTAATTTATGTAAATGTCATGAAGCACCCTTTAAATCTTTGTAGTTTGAAAATATGTAGAGTAAAAATAATTATTTTTTCGTTTACAGGAAATCGATTTGAGTAAATTTAAAACAGTTATTGAATTGCTTTACAATTTTAGTGAGGTTTAAAGCAATTATTAGCATTGAAAGTAGACTGCTCAAGTAAAGTTAGCAGCAATTTTAAAAACTGATATTTTGACTTTAGCACATTCGAAGGCTAAATGTCTCAAAATTTATAAAAAAAGTTAAAAAATCAATACTAGTCGGTGATTCGAATTCTGTTTTGGGAAGAGATATGACGCAATTAATTCAAAGAGTGTTGTAAACGTTGACTCCTCTTCTTCGGTTCGGTGGCGACCGTCAAAACTTGGTATAATGCGTTTAATTGTAGTTGGTTTCGTCGGTTTTTAATGAGCCACGAAAAGACGGTATAAGTCTTTACTATCTACCTCCACAACGCGACGACTAACATGTCCGCCGTCACCACAACTAAATCGGTCTAGCATATCCTACTTCTTTTCGACTTCTTTTCAAACTCTCTGTCACTCATCGGACAAAAACATTGCGTCCACCGCCACGGATGATCTGTAGTCAAATTCAACGTTATAATTTCAAAGCTAGAGCATTTTAGTGGCCGAGCGTCGAGCAGGTGCGAATGCTCAGGCAGACTTTAAAGCGCGTTTTCTCGAGTTTTCATTTTAACAAGTGTTAGAAAACAGTGCCGGCTATAGTAAAAAGAATATATGTCCGATCGAAAAAAACCAAAGTGATCTAATATTATTTAAACTACTTATTTTGCAACTTAAAGTCAATTTTTTTTCTAAATAAAAGTGAATTTTCAAACTTCGAAAAAATTTGGAATTTTATAACTTCTTCGGTATTTTTTTAGTTCATAAAGAAAAGAAACTTATAAAAATTAAAAAAATAATTTGGTCCGACTGTTTCAGATGCATCGCACGACCTCCATCACCGGCACCGATTTACAAGTGCAGACTCCAGGCGCTCCAGAAAAATACTTACAACTTTGAAAAAATTTCAATATTTTTTACTAATAATATTGTTTTTTAAGCCTTAAATATAGTACACTATCGTCTTAAAATTCCGTTTACCGCAATCATTTCCTTCCCTTTAAAAAAAAAATTGCTAAAAAAACGGTTGGCTTCTAAAGCAGACTACTTACTGCCTCAAGATCGTGGCAGGTGCAAGTTGTCAAAGGTTGTCAAAGCTGTATGGAGGAAGGTGAGGTGGAATCATCTAAGCATTTCCTTCTTCACTGTCCAGCTTTTGCAAGACTGAGGTTGAAACACCTCGGAAGGCCCTTTTTCGGCGAGCATAGCGAATTAGCTAGAATTGACATTAGCCGACTAAGGAAATTCGTAACAGATTCCAAGCGTTTTGCTGAATCTTAAGGGCCTTTGATCCACCGGGAGTTTTACTGGTATCACAATGGACAGGGCTCTAAGCTGTCTAAGTGAGATCTTCTGTATTTGCAGAGGTCTGCCTACAAACCTAACCTAACCTAATCATACATAAAATAAGAATGAGTAGACCCTAGATAAAATTCGAATAAGTTAAAATAACTCAGAATCAGATGTTTTAGAACCTTTCGAACTATCGAACGTTTTGTCTTTTAAGCTAAAAAAACGTATACTTACGAAATCCAGCTTTGAGATAGATTGGAATGGTGTCCCCATATCAAATTTGGACAGAATATTTATTGACCTATCGATCGATGGACTAGTATGTTGATTTCTGCAAAAATATAGGTGAGTGAATTAGTCTTCTCTGTTGTCAGCAGCAGAATAATTAAAAACTGATATAAGCCGTTTTCGAGTCCTTGGCATGAGAGTTTTCTAATCGAAGGATATTTCATATTTCTGCAGTTCACTATCTGAATTGGTGGTGGTCCACATAGTGACTTTCAGCAACCTAGGAATATGTCTTAATTTCTGGTAAACACTCTCATCTGATGAATTTGACTATATGACCTACTTTGGGAAGGTGTTAGTTACCCAGGAATCTATTTCAAACGCTGAACAATAAGTCTTTCACTTCATTCAGAGAAGCTTATTTTACAGTTATGTTTTTATTTAACGCGTGCTTTTTTGGCCTTTTGATTTTCAATTAGGCAATATTTTTTTACAAGTTCAGCTTTTTGACTGCTGTTACTTAATTTATACTCAGTTTGGTTTGCCCTTTCATAATGAACAGACTTACTCCGGAATATCGATGTTGCTGACATACGGCCACAATTGCTGCAAAATGCGGTCAAAAATTGAGATCTCGGGTGGAATTTATTCAAGCCAGCGCGGCGGTTATTTGTACGAATTAATTGCATGATCTTTATCTTTATCTAAAAAATGACAATATTTGCTGAAATACCACATGTAGTCAGTGTGAATGACAAAATGTCAATAAAAATATTAAAAATATAATATCAATAATGTTTAGCCCTTAATACACCTTTAATAACCCATAATCGACAGCCGGAGTAATGCCATTACATATTAAAAACACATTTCATTTTAATAATATTCGACTTTTATTTATTTAATTCTCTCATTTCGCTGCGCATTTCAGTTTTTACGAGTTTGTTGGTTTACACTTTTTATGTTTTTCAGTTTTTCCGTTTATTTTTGTTGTATTTGAGTGTGTTTTTACGCTCAATAGTTTGAATTTTCATTTTAATTTTAATTTCATATCAATCTTATCTTATTTAGTTTATGCACTTCAACTTATTTTTTTTAGTTCATTATATAAGTATGTATATATTTGTTTTATATGCATTTATATACTATCATATATGTATACATAGTAAATATTTTTTTTTTTATTTTTTTGTTAGGTTTTTTTCATTATGGTAAACCATTTTACTTTACGAATTCAGTACAATATAATTTGTATTAATATTAAATTTATTTATACATGCTTAAATACTTATTAAACATTTAAAAATCGCCATTTTTATTTTTCGCTCATTTACTATTTTACAGTTATTATTTTTGTAATATTTTATGTTTTTTTTATCCACTTTAATTTTTTTTTTTGTTAATCGGTATTTTTTTCAATATACAGAGGAGTTTATGTAGATAGTACTATTTAAATAATGTACAAATGTAATTGGTTGTCAATCACTTAAACGATTTTCAGGCACACCGATAATCATCCACACATACTGCTATTTTATAGTAGATAATATATATAAATGATATTGAAGTGAATAATATATTTTTTTTATTATTTTATGAATAAGTAGAATATAAATGAATACATTTTTTATTTTATGTTTTAGTTCCACGAGCAAATATAAAGTTTATTATATATAAATAAAAATAGTTTTATGTTGAATCCAAAATTTTAGACTTTTTATAGTGAAAACGAGCCTATTTTCAGATAACCATTACTGAGCTATGAAAAATTGTGCGAGCAGAGTTGCAGGCCTTGACTTTACCTCCAAAGTAATTTGAATTCCTCTAAAACTTATCAAAACAAAATTATAATTGACTGCATATTCATTTCAGTCATATATTACCCGAATAATAAAAAATTGTAAAATACAAAATATTTTGTGATTTAATATCTATTTTTATTGAATTTAATTTTATTTGCAAACAATTTTGTTCCAAGCATCAATAAAAATAAATTTTAAATAAATAAAATATTTCCTTTCAAAAACATTTGCTATTTGGTTCTCTCTGTAGTAATTGAAATTCGTGTCTTTGCTAATATTTCATTGGCTAAACGATCATTCCATTCAATGCGCGTTACCTTCCCATTCTACCAGTCGCACAGAAAGGCATAGTAAGTAACTGAGAGCCAGTTTTTTTGCAAAATAGTGTTGTTGCATATGCCTGCAAATATTCAACGAGTAAGAAAAAGCAAAGAAAAAGTAGTGAGTATCTCTCCTTGATTTTGCGTGAGCGCAGCCCTTGAACCAATCAGGAACAACCAGTGGCGTGACTTTGCTGCTGGTAGTTGTTATTGTCGTGAAATTAGTAATCAGGAATGTATGGAGCAAACACCTGCTGTTATGATTCATGAGGGCTTGGTATTTTTCTAAGGTACTTGTTTTTAAATTACAGCTCTGCCACGCTCTGTGTGTGTTTTAATGCTGTGATCGCCATATTTTTTTGCTTAACATAGGTAAATTCATGTTTCTACTAGGCGCCCATAAAAGCACATATAGACGCTAGGATTGCATTTGAAGTACGAAGACAATAACAATAAGCGGTCATAACTATGCATTGACATTGTTGCTGGCATTCTTGGCATTCCGAACGTTCCAATGAAAGCCTTGTGTGAAGTGGTAAAGGTTGGTTTAGTTCAAAAATTTATATGATGGAATATGTAAAATTTAGTTTTGATGATTACTTACTAATTTTTCTATTCGCCTGTTGCTTTTAGGAAGGCCATTTTAATTCTTCTTGTTTTCAGTCTATCAGAAATCTATATTTTACCAGGTTCACATAAATAAAATATATGTTTAGAAAGAGTGTTTTCGAACATAATTTTCTATAAAATCAGTGCTGTTGAATTCACTTATGTTATGAAAAATCATATATTCATTGGCTGCATATTAAATTTTCTGTGTGGCTAATAGCATGAGGAAACTTGTTCCAACTTTTGGAAATTGTAAACAAATTTTTAATGTTTTTTTTTTTAATTAGCTATTAGCAGTTCATATTCAGTATTTTAATTTTCCATTTAACCTGATATTTTACCAGGCGCTCATGAACATACATCGGCGATAGCTAATACAATTTTGTTGATACTCTTCAGAATAAATTTTCTTCACATTATTCATACTTATGTCATACACGTGCCAAATATTCTGATCGCCTAATCTCTTCCAGTCGGAAAATCTGCCAGGTGTACATAAAAAACAGACAGTGAATTGCTGAGAGAATTCCTTCATTGATAATACTAACTGGAGCATACCAACTACAAATATTTGCTTTTGTCAGAGAGAGGAAGAGAAAAAATGATCAACCATAAATCATATTGACGAACGGTATGTAAATATTTTGTTTACACCCACAATTGCATTTACTTTGCGTATTGTGAGAGAGAGTACCCTTGACGCACCAATCACCAACGATTTGATTTGCATACTTGCTCTCAATGCAAACACAATGCTATTCGTTAGTCATAGCAATAACGTGCGCAGCAAATAACAGCAACTGTAAGAAATAAGAATGCAAGTGAACGGGAGTGTTCTGCTCTCACGCTAAGCAAAACAAATTTGTGTTGATCGCTGCTTCTGCGTTGCTTGCTGTGCCTTTCTGTGCGCCTGGTACTTTGACTGGCATTTTGCTGAACTTTTAATTTTTTAGTTTCAAGGTCATCGCGGTCATTTCGTATGGATCACTATTAGGGTTGCACTGCATGTCATGGTGTGCAGCAACTGCTCAGGGCTTGGGTGATTTTTTATTAATTTTAATTTTTGTTGTTTTTGCTTTTATCATGCTGCGTTGCTGCTAATTGCAATTCACAGTTGTTTAAAAAGTTATTGTTTTTCAATGAGGCTGTAAATTGGTTTTAATGCAAGTGAAATTTTATTTTTTGTTTGCTGAAAACATACAAAAGCGCAATACTTCGTGGAATGCATAAATCACACACACCAGCACACTCATCCATGCAGACATAGCGTGGCTTGGCAGCGCATGCAATAAATTAAGCTGCATGGCTTCCGCATTTTCATACACTCGCACACTCACACATACATACATATATACAGGTTGTTCAAATGTTTTTCTCTTTACGAATTTATTTTCTGTTTATTTTAACATTTACCATTTATTTACATTTAATTTACAACATTTATTTATGAATATGCATACATATGTAGTTATATTTATTTATTTAAATTATGCTTTTTTCTTCATATATATTTTTGTTGTTTCATTTTTTTCTACTTCATTTGTTTTTGTATGTAAAATTCTAGTTATTTAATAAGTTGCTAATTAATTTAATTTTACGCTAACTACGGCAATTAAGTTTTAGTTACATTTACGCATTTGTTGTTGTTGGTTTTTTCATTGTTTTTTTTTTTCTATGTAGTATGTACTCAGTTATTATACAAATATTAATTTTTTGTGGTTTAACTGTAGTTTATCATAATTATTACTTTTGCAAATTTCACTTTATTTTTTGGACTACACTACGGTTGGTTGCTTTTTTATACATAATTTACATAACATTTGCATGTTTTTTTGCTGTTGTTGTATGTCAAGTTGTGTGTGCTTGTTGCTATTTATTTGCTAATTGCACAAATAATTGCCACAGCACACCACACACACACACACGTACGAACATAAGAAGCGATAATTTGATTTTATGTGTAATTAAAAGATTGCATTTTATTTGATTATTAATCACGTTGTATTTGTTGTTGCCTAATTTGCAGCAAGTTTGTCTAACGCAGCGAAGTGTTTTTGTGGTTAGTTGTGATGGAATTCATTTTCAAAGAAATTCGGAAAATATGCAAAAATTTATGAAAAGTGAAAAAAAAGAGAAATTTGTGAAAATTCTTTAATTAAAGACAATTTTCATATTTAAATTTTATTAAAAAAAAAAAAATTAAATAAGTGAAAATTGAATTAAATTTCAAAGAAATGCTTTTACTATTTAATTTTTTTTTTTTGAAAGTAAAAAACTTATATTTATAGTGGAGAAAAACATTTCAAAAATTAAAAAAAAAAAATAACAAAAAAAATTAAAAAAAAATAATAAATTTGAATAAATTGAAAATATATATATATATATTTGATTGGAAATAAATTTGCGTTAAAGTGTCGCATGAACAACAGAAACCTAGTACAAAGAGTGACTGAACTCTTCTGAGCTGCAATCTTATAAGAAGTATGCCTTGAGAGCAATGTTACAAATATGCCTTAGTTACAACTTTATAGCCTTTTCGCACAGGAACTAATTGATCAATTAACCGCACTTTACTAGATTAAAATTTAGATCGATTCACCATACGAAATAAAATTCTTATATTTCTACATTGACTTTTAATTGAGTTGAATTTTAAACGAGTTGAACATGAAATGCAACTCTGCGAAATAGCTGCTGGAAATAATGGCTGTGGTTATTGAGAAAATAGCAATCAGCGGTTGAAACTTAGCAACTTCTAATAAAAATAGAAAAAATATCGATTATCAAGTAGCCGGCAGTGCGAAAGTCAAAAACTGCTTTCTCAATTAAAATTTTAATCAATCAATTAATTTGGCTATGCGAAAAGGCCATTGAATATTGAATTTCTGCATTATAAGAAATAAGATAAGATAAGGTCTTCATGCAGTTCTTTACTCTGTTTTCAGCCTTAGCATGTTGAAATAAAGAGGAATGTGACAAAGATCAAAATCAAGTTAATTCTTGGAAAATCGCAAAATACCATTGCTACGTATCGAAAAGCATTTCACTAGAAAAAATTAGTTTTAAGATTATGTATATATTTTGAGATATAAAATATTTTTTTATACAGTAAATTCCGCGAATTTTTTTATTTGAAAAATAAATAATAAATTTTTCCTATATTTTTGAAATATTTTTTTCTAAGTTAAAAGTGTATTCTGAAAATATTTAAAAAAAATATTAGAATCGTTGCAGAAATGTTTTTAACGGACCATTTAGAACTTTTATTCTTAATTTTCAACATTCCCTCCTTTCATTAGCTTCAATAGCGAAATTTCCAAAGCATATAGGGTATTTTACATTTCATTTTACATATTTTTAAGTTACAATGCTGTGTACAGGAATTCTGTTAGCGAGTTGATTATTTAAAATCAATATAAATTCAGATATATATGTAACTATGTATGTACAATTTAAGAAATTATTAACGTTTCAACATATTTCTGCTATACTCTACAGATGTTAAGTTAACATATATAAGTTACATGAACGGTGCTTTGATTTTGATAACAGTGCCAACACTGTTTCACCTATTAACAGCGAAGTAGTATATTGTGCGTAGGGCTTGGGACCCACCACATAAAAAAATCTCCCCAATGAAAACAAACACCGAGCCTCGGATGAGAAACCCCCCTTTTGATGACGACCCCTGCAAACGTACTAAGGATCATGATTTGAGGGCATGCACCTGGAATGTCCGGACTCTTAATTGGGAAGGTGCCTCTGCCCAGCTGGTTGATGTCCTCATACAACTAAAGGCTGACATCACCGCCGTCCAAGAAGTGCGATGGACGGGACAAGGACGGAAGAAGGTGGGTCCTTGTGACATCTACTACAGCGGCCATATAAAGGAGCGCAAATTTGGTGTTGGATTTGTGGTGGGAGAGAGACTCCGTCGCCGAGTCCTGGCATTCACCCCGGTGGATGAACGTCTAGCCACAATCCGCATAAAAGCGAGGTTCTTCAACATATCGCTGATTTGCGCCCACGCCCCAACGGAAGAGAAGGACGATGTGACCAAAGACGCTTTCTATGAGCGCCTAGAACGCACCTATGAGCGCTGCCCCCGCCACGATGTCAAAATCGTGCTTGGCGATTTTAACGCCAGGGTGGGTAAAGAAGGTGTCTTTGGCACAACAGTCGGAAAATTCAGCCTCCATGACGAAACATCGCCAAACGGCCTGAGGCTGATCGACTTCGCTGGGGCCCGAAATATGGTTGTCTGTAGTACCAGATTCCAGCATAAAAAAATTCATCAAGCAACGTGGCTGTCCCCTGATCGAAACACGCGCAACCAAATCGATCACGTTGTGATAGACGGAAGACATGTCTCCAGTGTTTTAGACGTGCGTACGCTCCGAGGACCAAACATTGACTCGGACCATTATCTAGTAGCAGCAAAGATACGCACTCGCCTCTGTGCAGCAAAGAACGCCCGTCAACAAACACAAGGAAGGTTCGCCGTCGAAAAGCTGCAATCACAACCGACAGCCGAACGATTTTCTACTCGACTTGCACTCCTGCTCTCTGAGAGCACTCATCAGCATCTCGATATAAGGGAGCTGTGGAACGGCATCTCAAACTCATTGCATACCGCTGCAGCCGAAACAATTGGTCTACGGCAACGCCAAAAAACCAGTTGGTACGATGAGAATTGTCGTTCCGCAGTGGAGAGAAAACAGACTGCCTACCTCGCAACGTTGCGATCGACCACAACACGTTCGGGGTGGGATAGATATCGAGAACTGAAGAGGGAAGCGAGACGCATTTGCAGACGTAAAAAGAAAGAGGCCGAAATGCGTGAGTATGAAAAGCTTGAAAAGCTGGCCGACATGGGTAATGCTCGAAAATTTTATGAAAAGATGAGGCGATTAACAGAAGGTTTCAAGACCGGAGCATTATCATGTAGGGACCGAGAAGGTAATCTGGTAGCGGATGTCCAGAGCACACTGGGATTATGGAGGGAACACTTCTCCGACCTGCTCAATGGCAGTGAAAGTACAACACCAGGAGATGGCGAACCCGATTCCCCAATCGATGACGATGGAATAGATGTTCCATTACCCGACCATGAAGAAATTCGAATAGCAATTACCCGCTTGAAGTACAACAAAGCGGCGGGGGCCGATGGATTACCGGCCGAGCTATTCAAATACGGCGGCGAAGAACTGATAAGGTGCATGCATCAGCTTCTTTGTAGAATATGGTCGGAAGAAAGCATGCCTGACGATTGGAATCTTAGTGTGCTCTGCCCAATCCATAAGAAGGGAGACCCCACAATCTGCGCCAACTACCGTGGTATAAGTCTCCTCAATATCGCATATAAGGTTTTGTCGAGCGTATTGTGTGAAAGACTAAAGCCCACCGTCAACGAACTGATTGGACCTTATCAGTGTGGCTTTAGACCTGGAAAATCCACAATGGACCAGATATTCACCATGCGCCAAATCTTGGAAAAGACCCGAGAGAGAAGAATCGATACTCACCATCTTTTTATCGATTTTAAAGCTGCCTTCGATAGCACGAAAAGGAGCTGCCTTTATGCCGCGATGTCTGAATTTGGTATCCCTGCAAAACTAATACGGCTATGTAAGCTGACGTTGAGCAACACCAAAAGCTCCGTCAGGATCGGGAAGGACCTCTCCGAGCCGTTCGATACCAAACGAGGCTTCAGACAGGGTGACTCACTATCGTGCGACTTCTTCAATCTATTGCTGGAAAAAATAATACGAGCTGCAGAACTAAATAGAGAGGGTACAATCTTCTACAAGAGTGTACAGCTCCTGGCGTATGCCGATGATATTGATATCATCGGAAGCAACAACCGCGCCGTTTGTTCTGCGTTTTCCAGACTAGATAAAGAAGCGAAGCGTATGGGTCTGGTGGTGAATGAGGACAAGACGAAATATCTCCTGTCATCAAACAAACAGTCGGCGCACTCGCGTCTTGGCTCCCACGTCACTGTTGACAGTCATAACTTTGAAGTTGTAGATAATTTCGTTTATCTGGGAACCAGCATTAACAACACCAACAATGTCAGCCTTGAAATCCAACGCAGAATCACTCTTGCCAACAGGTGCTACTTTGGACTGAGTAGGCAATTGAAAAGTAAAGTCCTCTCTCGACGAACCAAAATCAAACTCTATAAGTCGCTCATTATTCCCGTCCTGATGTATGGCGCTGAAGCGTGGACGATGACAACATCCGATGAGACGACTCTTGGGGTTTTCGAGAGAAAGGTTTTGCGCAAGATTTTTGGTCCTCTAAACATTGGCAACGGCGAATACCGCAGGCGATGGAACGATGAGCTGTACGATTTATACGACGACATTGACATAGTTCAGCGAATAAA
Source organism: Zeugodacus cucurbitae (assembly GCF_028554725.1). Classification (NCBI taxonomy): domain Eukaryota; kingdom Metazoa; phylum Arthropoda; class Insecta; order Diptera; family Tephritidae; genus Zeugodacus; species Zeugodacus cucurbitae. The sequence goes on from NC_071670.1 coordinate 59,448,419, forward strand.
AAGACAGCGGCTACGCTGGCTAGGTCATGTTGTACGGATGGAAGAAAACACTCCAGCTCTGAAAGTATTCGATGCAGTACCCGCTGGAGGAAGCCGCGGAAGAGGACGACCTCCACTCCGGTGGAAAGACCAAGTGCAAAGTGACCTGGCTTCACTTGGTGTTTCCAATTGGCGCCAAAAAGCAAAAAGGAGGAATGAGTGGCGCGCTCTGGTGGATTCGGCTATAATCGCTTAAAGCGGTTCCTACGCCAAATATATATATATAGTATAAGAAATTTCATAAAAATTTTGTTTAATTTTTGGAAATCTGTGACTTATTGAATTATTAAAAATATGAAATTCATTTTTCTCTCTTTTGTTTTAAGCAAACTTGTAGTGGCCGAAGGCTATTATTACAACACAAAATCATAAATGTAGTTGAATAAGCTTAATACATGAAGATACAAGTAGCGCTGTAGGCAAAATTCGAAATAAAAATATTAAAATATACGACTAACTAACGTATTTTCACATTGCTGGTGAGAAAATTGTTGCTTAGAAAGGTATATATTTTTAAACATAAATATGCAAAAATTGCAAAAGAATTACAAAAATTTTACATTTTTCATATTTTTCTCATGAATTGCATTTTGTTAAGCATTTTTCCAAACAATGTACAGACGGAAAATAAACATTTGATATTCGTTATGATATTAACATTTACAAAATTCTAATACTTAAATATTAATTAAAATAAAATCATTATTAAATTAAAAAAGTGCTATAAAGTGAATTGTAAAATTTCATAAAATACAAATTTTTTTAAACTTTTACAAAATATATATATATAAGTGCAGTTAAGAATGTCTTTAAAGTAATACGTAAATTATAGAGAACATTTTTTTATAGGAAATTATTAAAAATATAAATTAAAGGAAATTACATTAAAATAGGCTTTTTAGAGACACATGCATCGAAATACATACTGTGGAGCAATAAAATTACTAAAAAATATTATTTTTTAATTTATAAAAGAGCTAACTAAAATATGCATTTTATATTTATATATATACAAAAGTATAACAATTGAAAGCGGCATTTCATTATATAGTATTTATAGTTTTTCGCTTGCAGTCTGCTAGCTTTTTAAATTTGATATTATTTCGTGTATTTTTGATCAAAATTTGCGGTGAAAGTAAGAAATTGTGAGAATAGATAGTGTAAAATGAACCAGCATTATTATTTTTTTGTTACTGTAGGAGGTTTAACCTCACTTTTTTGTATACATTGTTGTGAATATAAGTTCTACTTACAAGCAGTTAGATGTCTGCTGCAATTTTTTATGGTAGGTAGATATTTTTTATTTTACAAATTATTTACACTTGGATAGTTTGCAGTTAAGATACTTTTTCTGTTTTAGGGTGTACATAGCGATATTTAGTAGTTGTGTGCGGATAAAATGTTTAACTGAATTTTTAATGAAAACAAGGAAATAAATTATATTTAATAAGCCATATACTTTTTTTTGATTTTTCTGTTGTTAAAGATCATTTCGGTAATTTCTGTTATCCTAATTTTTCTAAAATCTGAGAACACTGTATACAAGTTCGAGCGCGTTAGCTAAATGCAAAATATATGCACAAAAAATTGCAAAGCTCTGTAACAGAAGCAGTTGTATAAGCAGAAACAGAATTACCAACAGAAACAGAATCACTAACAGCAACTGAATCACCAACAGAAACAGAAATTTTTTGTAATAACAATACTGTTTTGTTTCCAAATCAGCGTTGAATAATTTTAAATCAAAATCGTGGCTTTTGTAAAATTTTCGTTTTCGTCATCGAACCCGACTTCATCTCCTTTGTTATCAACTATGCCTAAGCATACATTTATATATAAGTATATTAATATTTATAACTGAGCGCACACTAATGCACGCACTAATTTCACTTAAATTGTTGTTGTTTTCATTAGTCTACCTTCACATTTCTGCTACTTTTCATTTTAGTGAATTTATATATAGATATAAATCATTTTACTAATAAAAAGCTTTTAGCTACTAATTTTTTACAGTATTCATATTTTTTGTTTTTGTTGTCGCTTTATACACAATCACAAACGCAATTTCATTACTTGCTTGTTATCATCCGTTCGCTTCGCATCGCATCGCATCACATCAACTCCGGCGTGCTTCTTTACTCCTATGTCCTTTCGTTGTTGCTAAGCACACGGTTGTTGGTTGACGTCGCCGTCGCTGTCGACGCCGCTGGTGACTTCTTCAAAGCGACATTTGGCGTCGCTGACTGTTGCGTTTCGATGCGTTTCAGAAATGGCAATCGTGGTGGCACATTTCGGTTCAGGCTATTGCTGCTCTGCATGTTGCTATTGTTTTTGCTGTTGTTGCTGCCCGATTTGCGTGCCTGACGCATCATTTGTTGCAGCTCATTTATCTCGTGAACGCTATCGCTACTCACCTTGATGGGCAGTGCTTTAGCTATTGCGCCAGTTATTAGTGACTGCTGTTGTTGTTGTTGTTGCAGCACTGCTTTTGTGCCACGACAATAGTATTCGATGTCATCGATATCACCTAGCATTGGTGGCATCGTTGAGTTGCCAGCCACCGTCTTTGCTGTCGCTGTTGCTCTTTTTGGTGTTGTTTTTGTTGTTATTGTTGCTAGTGTTTTGCTTCTATAGTCGACCGTTGGCATGTCCAGTTCGTTGACATACGCAACATCTGCGTCCAATGCTGACCGCTCATTCACTTCGTCGCAATCATTGTCGCTATAATTGAAAACGTTATCTTCCTCCTCCTCCTCCTCATCCTCATCCTCGTCGTCATAATCATCATTGGCTGCGCTCTCATGCAGATTTGAATCGGTATCTGCTTTTAGTAGCTTGGCTAAGGCTGCACTACGTGAACCACCGCCGCCGCCGCCGCTTTTCTTGTCCGATTTATTTGGTATTTTGTTGTAGCGTATGGCATCGCGTGCATTGCTTGAACGCTGGGTGAAAGAGAAAGAGTTACAATTGGATTAGTTGTGAGTTTTTAAAATGATCGGGGTTTTTTAATTGTGCTATATGTTATGTTCTTCAAAAACTGACATACTGATTTTATAGAACTCCCTCGGGTCTTGTAACAAAGATCTAAAAAAGGTAAGGTATGTTTTTTAAAAAGATTTATAAAATGACTCTATATAGAAGAGTTGGTGAATCTATAATGTTGTTTTCGGGATGGAGACTTTCAGAGACTGTCACTATCGAATGGTGGGCTTTACATTTTTTTACAAAATTGGGTGATTATCGGTAAATTATCTCTCACGGGTTTATTATTTGACTACCTTTTAGTTTTCCATTTACATATGTAAAAAATTTCGATTTACACTTTTAAGACCATAGAACCCTATAAATACCTTCACAATGAAAAAGAGAAAATAAAAGGGAAAAATCATATAAACGCCCATGAATCGAATTTTTTAAATATAATTTTCAGTATATTTTTGTAGGAGTTGCCACCTATCCAGAAACAATATATTTATCAAATATGTAAGTATTGAATACATATTAAATATAGGACATTTGAAAATTATTATATTTTAGAACCAGTTTAAATCAGATTAAATTTGAACAAGAGTTGTCACATTTTTAGAAACTAAAAAAATCCATAAAATTATGCCATTAAATACCACAATTATGTTCTCATCGAAAGTTTTTATATAATACTAAAGCGAATAACATAAATATATATTATAACAACCACCAAAAAAGGAAATGAATTGGCCCTTAAAATATGGGGTCTATTATTTTTCGAATTAATAATATTTTTTTTTTAATATACTTTTTTCGAAAATATTTCGACTTTGAAGGTTTAAAAATCGGAGAATACAATTTTTATACTTAATCTCCTGGAAAAATTTAGTTTGGTCCAATAGCCCATAAAAAGTTCGTTTTTGCCGTATAGTGTATTGGAAAGAGACAAAACCATCTGAATTTTTGATGCTCTAAAGCCACTTAGAATAAATGATCGAATGTCGAACGTTCCTTTCCGCAATAACAAAACCAAAGTAGAAGGTAGACATAAATATCGAGATAGGCTTCTTAGAACAAAACCAAAAATGTCAACAAAATATTGGTTGCCATATATTGTATTTCGAAAAAATTTAAAAATAATAATTATAAATTATATTAAACTAAATTTTTTGAAAACAAGGATTTAAAAAAAAAATATTTTTTTTTTTCATTTTACTCGTCTTTAAATATTTTTGTGACGTATTTGAGAGGTTTTTCATCATTAAAATTTTAGTATAATGAAAACTACACCATCTCCGTCACAAGATTCCTAGAGGTTATATATTTTTGTAAAAACTGTTGTAAATATGGCAATACCGTAAATTTCAGATTAAAATTTTGAGCTTTCGAATAGTTCAAATAATCAGAGGATACTCTATTGCATTGTTAGCTTTTGAGTGGTTATGTATGTACATATCTAAGTATATGGAATATTGTATGAATGAGAATTTTGCTATTGACAATAATTTAGTTTTCATGAAAATACAATAACAACAAAAGCTTTCTATAATAATTTTAAAATTATTCCATATAAAAGGAGTTATACATTCAAATAGTACCACATGGTGCATTAGATCAAAAATAATATAATGCATGCAACTAACCGAACAGTTTGTGGTTTGCAAACCGCTGAGCGATTTACCGAGCTATTGTAGTTAAAATATATTTCTATGTTGTATAAATATATATTGACAGACGAGACATAGAAGCATTTTATAAAAGTATTCGCAATTTTATATCCATATATGTAAGTAAGTGTTAATGTATCGAAGTATTCATAGACATATGCACTTCCGTATTAAACTAATCGGCATTGGTAGCCAAGCTATTAGCGCAATACAAGCGCGTTGATACAGTTTTGGTAGGCGGCAACCATAAATTGTTTAACTTTATAGCTTTATGGTATACACGTTTGAATCAACAGCCAATTTCCGCAAAACATATATTTGTACATATGTATGTATAAAGCTATATATACGATATTTTGTATATATCCATGTGTTAGTGCTCAGTAAAATCCCGGTCAGTCAGTCGAATAGTCAAACCGAGCCGTGGCTACACCACTCAACCGCCGAACCGATCAAACCAATAGGCGCAATATTCAATGGACCAACTAACCAACTGACCAGCGAAGCCAATGAACCATAACAGCGGGCGAGTCAACTTCACACACACGCACACATGCGCAAGCTTTGGAAAAAGTATAGAATAATAACTGTGTGTGTGTGTTTGTTCATATTGTGGCTGCGCTGTCAATATTTCGCGATTGCCAATGCAGGCACTATATATACCACTTTGTTGTTGTTAGTATAGTATGTATGGGTTTGCCTGCGACTCGTTAGTAATGCTAATAATCCACATAAATGTGGATATAAATGTGCAAAACGCAGCAAATGGCGCACATAAAAGTCGAAAATGTCTGTGTTGTCTGCCAATCTCCCCCCCCCCCCCTGAAAATTCAAATACAAGCGTGAAAATTAGCGTGTAATTTATGCTCGACAAAAAATTTAAAAAAATGTTCAACGATAAATGCGTAAGCGTAAATTTTCGTTATTCGAACTTCCTTCCTTCGCAGCAGCGTTGCATTATTTGTGAAATTCGTAATTTGGCAAATGCGCTCGTTTGGTGGTCAAAAGTACATCTACACACACAACCACAAAGCACACATATATAAATATGTAAAAGTGTGCATTGTGCGCACTACCACTAACTAATAAGAGCATGCAGTGCATATGCGCCTAATAGTATGCTTGCTTTATGTGTATTTTGATGTTTTGGCATTACAGTTGGCCATTGTGTAAATTGGAGATATTTTATTTTGACCGCATTGTTATCATTAAAACAGCGCAGCAAGCACAATGCAGGGGCATGGTGCTGTGTTGTGCTGCGTATGGCATGTTAAACGTTATAACGGTATTTAGCTTTAGCTCTCATAGATTGTGCGTTAATAAGTTGTTTGGTGTGTTTATGTTGTTCAACATGACTCATTATCGCCGTAATCTCAGTTTACAGGCCATTTTGGAGATTACATACTAAATATGCTTTTAAGAGCAAGCAGGTATTTTACGATTTATTTTAAATATTAATTTGGTCAATCCAAATGTTTTAATCCGTCAAATGTGTTCCCAGCCTTATAAAAAAATATTTAAAAAATTATTATTTTTTTAAGAGTATAATATTTTTTTCATATTTACTTTAAATATAAAGCGGTTATATTTTATATCGATTTAATTAGTTTAGAGCTGACCTCTTCAACTCTTTCACCATCTTTCACTTACTCCTTTATGGTCGGGTATTTTATCTAAGAAATTATTTTTTGATGACATTTGTACAAATAGTAGTACTCAGTGAGAATAGTAAGAAGAAGGTTGTCTAAAAAATTTCATTCAAGCTCCATACTGTCAATGTACATTACCTCAAAAGAACGAAGAAATGACATATAACAAATATTCTTAACATATCTTATGGATAGATACAATTCCCTATATTTGATGTTTTGGCCATGCCAAAACTTAATGGATTTTTTTTCCGAAAAAACACGTCGTGTATATAAGAAAGAAAGTCTCTCAACGATATCGAAAAAAATCATTCTTCAATTACTGTCTTCGCGAATTGGAACCCTGTGATTTTTTCATTTTCTCATGAGCGCTAAAAATTTTTTAGAATCAATATTTTTGGGGCTAAAGCCTGCTTATTGTCTATAGCAAACCTATGGTATATAGGAGAATTTTTTGTCATGCTTGTAAAAAATAATTTGCTGTAAATTTAAAGACTAAGCATGAATCCATTTTGAAGACTATTATTATAGATTTGCATAAAGTAATATGAGAATGTTGTTATTTTTGGTTCTGTTCAAATTTTGGTATATTAAACTTTTTCAAATACGTTTTTATATATTTCGTATATAGATATCCATAATCTTATATTTCAGTATGAATTGAGATAAATTTATTTTTGAATTAACTGGGACTAGGCATGACTTGAAGACAAAATACCCAATTTTTATTTTAATTATTGCACCATTTTTATGTAAAATGCACTTTATGGAATGTGAGTATGTGAAAACTACGGTTTATTAAGATTTCCCAAAATATAAAATTATCGACAGTATTTAAATGTTTTTATTTGCCTCGTAAAAATATCAATAAGAGAAAACAGCCTGGAAAAACTTGCTTTTTTTTAAATAAAATATACTGTATGAAGATCAATCTAACCATCAATTAAAAAGCATAGCTTGAGTTCGAAGCCTGAATATGTAGAAATTATTTCCCAAATTTCCAAAATTCCAAAGTACTGCACTTTAAAATCAATTACCTAAAAAACGATTGTTTATTAGGATCAAAAATGTCTAAAGCAGCTTCAGAATAAAAGCTAGTAATCCGAAGCGCCTAAAGGTACGCTTTAAAAATTACTATACTCCAATTGTTCAAAATCCAACAGTACTGAATGTTGCTGGAAAGTGGTCAACCGACAAAAGCAAGTGACTTTGGCGAATACCAAATTATTGCGAAGCAAGAACGAATAACAAACAAATACGAATATACGAGTACAAGCGACAGTAGAAGCAGGCGTAGCCGTTCAAGCGACAGTGACAGCAGACGCTAAACGACAAGCAATTTTTCAATGGCTATTGGTGGAAAATTGCTCTGGCTGCGCACATTTCACATACAAATGGGTGTACATAAACACATATATTTTTCGGAACATATGAAGACATACATACATGTATATGAGAACAGATACACATATGAGCACATAGACACAACTTTTATGGCCAACACGTACACACACATACATACATGCAAACATTTATTTGCTCACGTTTTATGCATGTAAGTCAATGTTTGTCCTATGTTCATACACACACACATACAATACATATGTACATCTGTAAGTAAGTAAGTAAGTAAGTAAGTAAGCATTTATGTGTTGCTCGTAATCCGGTTTCGTTGTTTAACTTTCTGGTTTTGTGCGCTCAACCATACCAATAAAATGGCAATAAACAAAATATCTGCGCGCTTACGGGGCGCCTAAACGGTCGTAAGCACAGACACACACGCGCATAGATACACATGTGCTTACTACAGCTAAGCGCATATTTATAAGTACACATACGAGAGTGTGTTTGTGAGTCTGTGTAGTGAAGTATGTGGTAGGCCATGCAAAATAGCCATGTGTATGTTGGTGAGTAGAGACACTCCGCGGTAGGCTACGAGGTAAGTGAAGCGTTAGCGTGTGCCTAAGCCAAAGCCTGTGACCGCACAAAGCGCACATAGGCGCTTCAAAAGCACTTCACTGGCGATAGGCGCTTATATGATATACAGGAGTATGGCTGTGTGTTGTTGTTGTGCTCATAAAAGTTTGCGCACAAAAAGGGGTAAATCGGATTACGTAAGCGCGCCGCTGTCAAAGACATTTATTTGTTTTGAATTTTACAGCGTTAAGATATTTAAGCGTGTCATTTGACTAAATACGTGGCCCGCATCGCTGAGCGCTCACCAAACACATACGCACACATACCGCTAAGTAAATAACGGATATATAACATACATATGTATGTATCGCGCTGGCACCGCCTGGCCTAACCGCATCGCTCGCGCTTCCCCGCTCCCCACCCTTTGGCTTTTGCCGCTTTTATCGCTTCCCATTTGTTATTGCTCTTGTCGGTAGCTCACTCATTTACCATTCGATCCGCTGCAACGCGACTCTTATTTTCTTCTTCAAAGCAAAGCATTCAAAGCTTTTTCTTATGTAAAAGCACATAACAACTACGCTCAAATATCGGCGGATGTGTTCACTCATTCGTAACGTTGACGGATTGATGGCGCCGCAGTGTCACCAACAACAACAACTGTGATCATTAAATTGACAAGTACTTTTCAAGCAATTTACTTTTGACTGAGTGTTTAGTTATTTATGACTGCGCACAAATGTACATACATATTATTCTAGATTTATATATACACATATGTATATGTATGTGGCTGTGACATTCTATGCATGAGTGACAGCGGAATCGGAAATTCATCGTCATGTTTAGCTTTATTGCTGAAGCATTTAAACTGACAATGCTTTTATGCTTGTGCGTGTCTACATCATGAATTGAATTAGTTGCTAATCATTGCGATTTTTATTATAACATACATTACAACTACTGTTGTTCTATTGTTGAACATATAATATAATATATAATACAATATATGGTTTGGTCTAGAAAAGTAACTCTTGGTGGAACATCTCTCCACAATTCGAATTAATGCGAGTGGTTTGAATAATATATGGCACTAACTCGTGTTCATATTTCGATAGAAATAATGGTGACTCGGCCAAAGTTTTCCTATGGACTACAGTTCTGGAGAATCTGAGTCGTATGCATATGGTTAGCAGATCAAGTTGAGACTTTGCCGTGACCTGAAACAAAGCTACATTTTGGACTTTACAAGAGTTAGAACCAAATTCGAGATAGCCTGGATTCAAGTGACAACTATGTTATAAGAAAAAACTATTGAAAAGTAAATTGACTACCTTACGGAGTATTCTGTCCCAGATCTAAATATCGACTTGAATTATTAGCATATCTATATTTTATAAATACGGTAGCTCTGTCTATTTATACAATACAATGACAAGATTGGTGAAAAACAAGAGGGAAAAGACAGTCAAGTGATTTGCAGAGAAATATTGCTTCTACATTCTAAGAGCCCTGTTACTGTTCTCTGTATAAGTGAGCATTTTGAACTCTCACTCTTTGAGCAGAACCTACAAAAACTTAGTTGTATCGGAGCAACAACTAGAATGACCAGATTTGTAATAATATATGGTTCATACTGCTCTACAGTTCACTGAATCAACGTTCTCGAAGGCTGAAAATGGAACATAGATATCTGTCGAGCCAAGAAAAGAGCTGTTGAATTGGTTGGGCGTCAAGCTATACATGATGGATGAAGAAAGAACAACTATCCCAACGTTTAAGAAGCAGATAAATTGTTTTAAGAAAGAAAATGGATACAACTGATAAGGTTCTCTGATGTCCCAAACTTAAGCATCAGTGAAATTTTTCGACACTAGACAAGAGGGTAGACAGAAGACAATAGAACCCAATAAAATCCTAGTCCAATAATTGATTTTATACTTCTGTAACATATCATGAGAGATTATGAGTCGAATTAGCACTCTGATAAACCAGAATTCTATTAGAACGAACTAAGTACTGCTTGTGATATTCAGATACTACGAAAATAAAATCATAAAGAGTCAAAGAAAGTCATAAAAGTGAATTCATATACAAAGTGGACCATTCGGAATGTAATTGTGATAAAAGTCCATTATAATGAAACTGATTAGGTTCTGGGAACCCTATCACTGTTTTTGAGTGATCTCTAAATCTGGTATAGCAGAACGTAATTTAATTTGCAAAACTGATAGATGCGGTCTGTCGAAAGTGAGAATAAATTCAAAGATTCTTATATTTACATGGATTCTATAGTTGGGATCTTCAGTTGCAAAATTTAAAAATTATATTTATAAATCAAAATCGAATTAGTTGCACTAGAACTCCGGAACGACTGGACCGATTTTGATGAGCTCAATTTTATTGAAATCGTATTGACCCCCAATAACAGTATTCGTATTAAAATAATGGAAATTCTCACTAAAAAATTTATCAGATTAATCGAAGTTATTTAAATACATGAAAAGCACGCGAAACGAAATGTAAAGTAAAATGAAAAAAAAAAATAAAAATTCCAATAATAGTAGAATTGTTTGGTGAAATACTTTTCTTTCAATGCAGTATAAAATTCGCGCAGTTATCTATTCATTAAAAAATGCAAAAGTTATGACTCTTCAAATCAACTATTCACTGACTTCGATTTCACAATCACTCATCATTTATTGCTATCACCTTGACTGACTGCCTAGTAGTAGTTAAAAGCCACCTCTGCACTCATTTTATTACTCAATCGAATACGCGCATAAAATATCACCCTCCTATTACTGCGCACCGCTAAATTCGCCATAAAACCAAATAAATATCAATTGAGTTATCTGAAACGGTTTGTCGTTGACTTTGACTATTAAATTTGCTTGGCAAACGTTTGCCCGACGGCCTTGACCTTTACGGCCAAGCAGAGAAATCATAATAAACAGCAAATTTCCATGAAATGCGGCGATTGAAAATAGCTAAGGAAATGGTGAGAATTTACGACTTTTACATAATCAGCGCTAAATGTGGTTGTTGTTGTTGTTGGCGTTGAGCAATTTATGTGACAAATGAAGGCGTGAGAGGCAGAGTATGATTTGTAGAATTATCTTTTAGTGAAAGTATATCAAAGAAATATGTTGGCTGCAGGCGTTTTATTTATTTGTGTGAGTGAGAGTGTGTGTTGTTGGTTTGGGAGTCCACAAGTATCATATTACCAGTGAACTTGTATGATAAAGATTGCATTGCTATTAAATATTGCTGTCCACAAATTGAGCGACATTTCCTGCTATCATTTGATTTTTAGTGCAGTTGTTGTTGTACAACCGCAGGCTACGCACACTCCGTCAATTATGCGGCATCGAAGTCGTCGATATAAATAAATAGACATACATCTGATGCTTGAGGCACTCTGCTGACTGCTGACAGCTGATGAAGCCAACCATTCTCTCGTGTAAATCATGGCATTAGAAAGCGCGCAGCAGTCGTGTGACCGGAAAACACGCGCATTTTCACTTTTATTCATTGAATTTATTACATTTGTATTTGCATATATTTCGAATTTTTATCTACACTTCTGGCTGTTTCTCATTTCGAGTTTGACTTTCTGCGCCACAGTGCCTGCCGCGACGCTTGATTTTCGGACCACACGTTCTATACATTTATACATTTCACTGCTCTTTGAGTACGCAGCCACTGCTTGCCGCTCTCTCAATTTTATTTGAAGCAAGTTAAGGCTCTGCAGTTCCGTTTGGTTGCTGATCATGCTCTGCACGACACTGATAATCATATTTGACTGTGGGGCGAAATAAATTACCTTATTAAGTTGTCACGTTTCACCAGCTACAAATTTTGAGTTGAAGGTTGTCAACAGTCGATATTGTATATACATATATACTTGTGCGTAAATTTAGATAATACTAAGCAATGTCATTCACTTGATTTCTTGTAATATTTAGTTATTCATAAGTTTGTGATGCAGCTTACTTGTTGGCCAGTTTTTCAGGCAGTTTTTCTTTCAAGCGCCTGTAAGTATGCTTCTTCTATATTTCATTTTTGTTTAGCGCGTTACTTTTAATGTTTGTTGTTGTTGTTATTGCTAGTTTTTGTTATTATTTTATCGTGAAAAAGTAGGATACGAAATTTTGTATAACTTTGTTTACCAACACATGCATATGTATGAATACAGGGTGCTTCAATATGACACTATAGTCATTGCTACTAATTTGATTTGATCCATTTAACATTCAAACTTTTCATTTTATCAATATATTCACTAAATTTAATATTGATTATTTTAACTGTAAATAAAAATATGAGTTTTATTTTTATTTTCAATTTTAATTTTTTTTTTTATAAATTATCCAAATATGAGATCACATTACCTCCAATCATCTCACATATTAAAAATCAATTTCAAATTATTTCAAACCTCCGATATTATTTTTCATCAACTTAAACGCATATTTTATTCCAATTTATTTATGAGTTTTGCCAAACAAGCAAACAAACGCAGCGACACATACAAACATACATTCATTTACACTTACACACATACACTCTCACCTACACACCTGTACACTCACAAAACAAAATTTCACAGTTCCGCCGGTAAGGAAATGAAAACGTTCGCAGATTAGAACAGCTGTTGAAAATTGAATATATTTTCGCATATTAATTTCGCCCGCCATTCTACACCCAACACCAACACCAACAATTGTTGCTGGCAATTGTTAGCATTTGAAAGAATTTGCATAAATAAATGTATACAAAAGCAAAAACCTAAAAATATGCATTTCGTAAATAAATATGGTTTAGTGAATTGAAATTGAAAATATTAAATGACTTTTGAATTTCAATGATATTAACACTGCAAGTGTAATGGAATATTTTATTGCCGGTTAGACAATGGCTTGTGGGGTGGTAAGGCGCTCTTTTTTTCTTTTCAAGTGTGAAATTGTAAAATAATGAAATTGGGGATTTTTGGTTTAGATTTTGGAGATTTTTTAAATATTTGGAATCACTGAACCTTATGAATTCGGGGCTTATTTTACGGTGTTAAGTTCAAATAAATTGTATGCAGAATTTAAGGCGACTACCAATTAGGTGAAGCTCATAGGAGAATATCAGTTTATCAAGTTAAAAGTCCTGGTCCATTCCGGATACATGTATTCAATCGCAGGAGGGAAGATCTAAGATTACTTAATTATTATTATAGTAGTAGTAGAAAATCTTTTTCACAAAGTTTTGTGGAACATTGCCAAGTGGAAAATACTCAACAGAATAAAATTCCCGGTGCTTTCCGAGCACATATACCCGATTATCTCAGAAACAACATTTACCCACACATTTTGGGAGGTATAAGAAATTGTACTAAAGCAGTGTTGTTTTTTTAAACATGTCTTACTATTTTTTTTCTCTTAAAAATACATGAAAAATTAAAAAAAAAAAATTCTGTTTTGTTATCAGAATAAGGCATTGAATGTGCTAAGCTTCATCCTAGGACTTCAAGTCAATGACTATTTAAACAGTTTACCTTAAAGGTAGTCTAGAGGAATTCTTATAAGGCCGTGATCCAATGCATTTTCAAGACAACCGGTCAATTCAGAATAATAAAGCATAAATTCTTCAAAAAATTGGATTTGAACTAAAGACAACTCTGCCCAAATGTGGAAGCTCTTATAGTTCCTTATAGTTCTCTAGCGAGATTTATGATAGATATTAAGTTAAGTTTATAGTGGAACAGCAAGCTTTTAGGACAGAGGTGATGAAATAATAATAATAATAATATTAAGACGAAGAGACTAACTTAAGGGGTTAGGTGGGTTTCATAGGCTAGAATCAATGGTATTTTTTCATTTTTTTTAAATATATGCAATCATATATTTCAATTCGGGGTATCAACGATACTTGTTTAAACAGTATTTTGTGAAATTTTGATTCAAAAATTCCGAAAATTCAGCCGTTGGCACCTCATTTCCCATGACAACGAAAGAAAAAATAAAATATTAAAATTTTAATTTTTGACAGAATTTTAACCAAAAAAACTAATTTTATTGTCATTTTTTCGGCATATATTGGCTTGAAAAAATAGTTACAAGAATCATATCAACAAATCCTTCATTCATTTACTAGATAATGTTATTCCAAAGATGTGTGCAAAATTTGAAAAAAAAAGAAATGGCTTCATAGCTTTTTGAGTTATCATGTCCACCGACTTGAAGAATTGAGTTTTGAGATAAATGCGTTTAAAGTTTAACATTCTTACTGACGTGGCCTGGCGGGCGCAACTTTCAAAGGATATGTGTCTTTGAATATTTTTCGGATTGATTTGATATTTTTTTATAAAATTTTAAACATATTGAACTATTTAATAAAACAAAAAACATTTTTTCCAAATTTTGAAATTTTTAAACCCAGTCTTAAGTCAGTGAATCATGAAATTTGAAAAATCTCTCCTCCGCATTAAATTTTTCTCTTTTCGTGATCGGATCGTCGCCTTGCTCTTTTCGATCCACTATGTGCCTAGCCTTAATACCATAAATATTTCAAAAATGTGGGCGGCAGTATAGGATATGTGACTTATGCAGCGGTACTGCACCACTATTTTAGTCCTTTAAATAAATAATTTAACTCTTGAACAGAACAAACTAAGCACTACTAATTGAATAAAACAAATCTAATGTTAATTAATCCCACTGAAACCCGGATAGACATTAGACACCCAAATCCCCACTAACCTGCAGCACAGCAAAAACGACCACAACAATGGTGACAATCGCCAGGCAAACGGCCACAACAACAGCGGTGATTGCAGTCAGGGGTGAGCTCATGCGAGAAAAGTAACCACCAGAGCTGCCAGATACATTCTCGTCCAGAAAGCCACCATAGAGGCCGCCACTGTAAGCGCTGCCGAATTGTTGTTGTTCAGCAGCGGCGGCAGTGCGACGCTTGCCCGCCGGCGAGGCATTGATGCAACCGCCTGCAAAATCAAACAAATGCAATGAGGAATACACAAACTAACGGTGACGGCTTTATGCATTAATGAACTCATAACGGTAACGGTAACATGTGAGTGAAATGCATGCTTTGTTGTTGACTATACTTTCGCGTGCACTTACCGGTATCCTTATCACAATGACAGCATGACTGATCCTCCGGTGCCGCATCGGTGGGACAACAGGGCACACATTGATTATTCAAACGATCCAAATGCAATGGGAAAGCGCACGTTTTGCACGAATACTGGCCGGGACCGGAGCAGGAACGGCAGGAGTCATGGCAGGTTTTGCACGTTTGCGTGGGCGAATCGTAGTACTGTGACCCCAGGCATTCCATGCAGAGGCCGCCGTCGAGCATGAAATGCAATGGGCAGGAAGTGCAGGCGAGTGGACCGGCGCCTGAGTGGCATACAATTATGAAATGCAAAAAAAAGTGAGTTTTGTATAATGTAGCAGTTGCATAAAAAATTGAAATTCAACAAATCAATGCACTCAGCGGCACGTGTTGCAAGTTGCCCGTGTGCGCGCTAAGCAGCTTTGCAACAATTGCCACGCGGCAACCGGGGACTTACCGTTGCAAGTTTTGCAATAATGATGACACTTCTGACAGCCAAACTCGGATTTGTAGAAACCCTCCGGGCACTCCGGATGACATTCGCCGCCAGCCAGCTGCCAACCGAGCGGACATTGGACGCATTGGTCGCGGCGAGGCCCACTGCAGGTGTGACAGCTGAGGTAACACTTGGCGCAGGTGCCACGGTCGCTGTAGTAGCTGTGAGTGTGAGGAGAGAGAAAAGAAAATATGAAAAAATATTTTCTATAACTTTTAGCACGAATGTTGGCTGAAAAATAATCTTAAATTGCAATTTTTTTATATTTTTCTGGGTTTTTCTTGCAAGGAGAGAAGTGCGGGCAACAGCAGTTGGCGCTATGTTCGGCAGGTGAGCAGCGAAATGAGCGCCAACTTGGAGAAAATGTGTAAAAGTTGTCGTTAAATTTCTGCTTTTCTCGTCGCTACCGTTATGCTTGCTAGGTAGTTAGCGTTGTCTTGTTAGTCTACTTGTTGTTGTTATTGTTGTTGCAGCAGCTTGTTAGCACTTTGACACACCTCTGCTCACTTGCAAAACTTTTAATGGTGACGCAATCTTTATGTTGTTATATGCTATTGTTGTTGTTGTTGTTGTTGTTGTTAAGAATTTGACTTGCTCGTCTTGATATGTTGTTGTTGCTTTTAAATATTTGAACAGTTTGAAAAGTGCATGGAATTGTTAATCAGCAGCGCTGGCGGCATGACAAGCGACAAAATTATGGTAAGTAGAAACAGTTATGAAGTAGATGTGAAAAAAACAACAACAAAAAATACATTAAACATTAAGTTGAACTGTCGAAAAATATAAAGTTTGTGTTTTTCAAGTTATAAATTATTAGACACCGCTTAGATGGAGCAGACTCAGTTCAAATTCAAGATTTCGCAAATCTCAATCACTTGTCAGCACCATATCGACGTATAGCAATAAAAGCAACAAACTTCATTGCGCCTTTACAATATCAAAGTCAAGCGTAAAATTACTTTCTCGCTCATTTCCCCCGACCGCCCTTTCAACTACAAGACAAGCACGCCCGCTTCTCAAGCGCAGCTACTACACTAAATTGCGTGCCCTTTAATGAGCACGCCAACAACCCATCCAATCCCATTAATTACCCATCTGCGCAGGTGGTGCGACATTCGCCGCTCTGCAGCTGCAATCCTTTGGCGCAGGCGGTGCAATTCATGCGTGACACGCATTGTGTACAGGTGTGCAGGCACTTGGCGCACACACCCGCCTCCATGTAGAAGCCATCGTCGCAGCTGCTGACGCAACGACTCGATTGGAGAAGTAGGCTTTGCGGACATGAGAGACAATTCGATTCGGTGGGTCCATCGCAGGTTTCGCATGTGGAGTGACACGGGTGACAGTGATTGTTGTCGTAGTACTCGGCTGGAAAAGAGAGGGGGAAAAGAGAAGAGATGTTGTTGCGTTAGTTGTTATTGTTAATTAGTTTTGTTGTGATATAAATATTTAAATTCAAGAAATTTTTCATATCAAATATATTTCTTGTTCATTCCTACTCTTGCCAATCGTTGCGATATTCTTCTTACAATCATATATTCATTTTGAACTTCTGACATTGTCTTTTTGCAGTTCATTCCCTCTTCTGATATTAAAATATAGGTTCTCTCTAAGGTATCAAGATATTTCTGCTCCCTATTCATAAAATATTGGAAAATTAATTTGAAATTCTAAAAGTTTAAATCAAGAAGAGAGAACTATATATAACTATATCAATCGCTCCATAACTTTAAGAATACAATACTGCCTTCTTCTCATTGATAACGTATGACACTTTAGGTCGAACCCACATCGGATTAGTCAAAAACGCCTTTGACTAATAAGACACTAAAACGTATTTTTCTCTAGTACAAACCAAGCATGCGTTTTTGTCTCGACTTGTTTGGTGTGGGTTGTCAAATTTGAAGTTATGGGATGCTATTGCATCAGACAAGAAAAAACGACTTGACTAATCCGCTGTGGGTTGAGTCTTAGACTTCAATTATGTATTATAATCAGCTTATGAGTTTAACTCCATACTGAGTGTTTTTAGATCTTAACAAATTCCGGTCTATCATCATATAAAAATTCATACGTTAGACCGTCCCCATTGTACAGTCCTTGTGGATGGATGGAAAGTAGACAACCATTCGGATTAATAATAAAGTTGTATCGACTCGGTGTGATCATCAACGTGTTAATTTGTACTAAGTTCATAGTACTAATAAGAAAACCAACTAAAAAACAAGTAGAATGGAAAAATGTCTGGGAGTGGAAGACAAAAGTGATTATGTAATTAATATATATTATGTAATTAATATAATTGAGGTTCAAGTATAGGAGATAAGTTTCTTTTTATGCAAATAAGTAGAAATAGTACAATGCAGAGAACTGGATTGTAATTACATTAGTTAACACTACATCTTAACAGTATTTTCAATTAAAGGTTTATTTACATAATACATATTCATTATATATTATTTCTGTCTTAATAGGAGATTAGGAAAATATATGGAGGGATTTCAATTGAATGTGACATTAAATCAGATTATATTTGGAGAAAATATGGCGATATCGGTTACGTAAATTTTTTAGAAAATAAAGACAGATAAGGGGACACGCAGATATGTGGGTAGGTGTAATATAAAATCATACTGACAAAGTTTATACAGATGGATGAAGAGGTAGACATCGTTGTATTAATTCGTCTTGTCATATTCCGATTATCGACTTATAAAATCCTATATAGATTTTAATTACAAAAGGTATTAAAAAAAGCACTAGTTAGAGCCCAATCCTCAATAATATTTAATTAAGACAAACAAAAAAGAAACAAAAAGAAACAGTAAATTCGAAGAAAACATCTTTAATGACCCCAGCATATATCAGAAATTGATCTCTTTAATATGAAGCTGTTGAAACGAAAAAGCAATCAGTGTTGCCGTTGCGGTATAAATGGCGCATGTAAGTAATATCCGAAGTAAATGAGATGAAATTATAATTATGGCAGGTAAAATGAGTTGACGTGTCGGAAAATGAAACACCAAACGAACT
Organism: Zeugodacus cucurbitae; assembly: GCF_028554725.1. Lineage (NCBI taxonomy): Eukaryota > Metazoa > Arthropoda > Insecta > Diptera > Tephritidae > Zeugodacus > Zeugodacus cucurbitae. Next base: position 59,467,309 of record NC_071670.1, read on the forward strand.
TATGGACAACAAGAAGTATTTGTTTGCACACATGCACCTACTTAAATGCAATGCCGAGATGAAGGAAAAATGAGAACGAGTGAACAAACTGATAATACAAATGAAATGCTGAAATGGTCAAGTATAATTGCAAATGAGAATGGGAAAATGTAATTTGACGAATGAAATGAATTGGCAGTGCAACAACAAGAACAATGAGAGCGCGCACAATGTAAACGTGGTTAACGACTGGCAAGGCAAGGCAAGACCGTCTGCTTAAAGTTGTTGTCGCATTGTTTTTGTTTGTGTGCACGCAATTTTATGGCAATCATAAAGGCGAATTGCCACAACGGCCTATACGCTCTGCCCATCTTACGACTGCCGCCCACACACATTACGTACACTGTACTACAGTGTGTGTGTGTGTGTGTGTATGTTCGTTTCGTACGAATCTGCATACGAAACTCATTTAAATCACACGACTCTGCGCAAATTTAACGTGCTTTTAATTTCGTTTTGTATGCAGTGCAAAGAAGCTGGTCACAGATGCAAATTGTTGTCGGCGAAATGGTAATTGCCCCGTTTTTTATGTTGGAAACGGTGTTTTAATGGGTTCTTTACATGACAATGACGCATTCTTTTTTGATGTGATTGGGCTGGAGACTTTTTGTAAATATTCGAAATTTAATTTTTTACAAATATATGTTATTTGTGGACTACTGCAGTAGAGACTGAGTTATTTTAAGGAAAGCTTAACACAATACCGTTACTTTGCTTTTAAAATACTTTTATTTTCGAAATTAAATTTTTAACTCACTAATTTTTTTTTATAAAAATAAAATATTGAATTGATGTTGATATTTAAATTTTTTACTAAACGAATTTTGAAATTTAATAAGGGTGGGAACTCACATATTTTTTATGGATTCACTCAAGTATTTCAAAACACTTTACACAATTTTATTCACATAAATTTTCAAATTTCAGTTTCCTTAAATATGTATTTAAAATTAGGTGGCAACACTAAAAATGTTTTATTTTATTTTTTTATTATTCATTACTCATTTTTATGATTAAACCGTATACTGAAATTGTATTTGATATTTATTTTATATTTTGTTATTTATAATATGTGGCAACACTCTTTTAAAATTTTTCTTTAAATAAACCCAAATATTTTTAAATTTTTTGGCTGCTGGTTAAAACATTACAACAGGTCGAAAAAATATTAGTATATATATAAGTAACGGTATTTATGAGAAACACGTTCGAAAAATATAATTTATATTCTCCAAAAATTTTGATGATTTTTGTTTGAAAATTTTTTTACTAAGTTCGAACTAAATTTCGAAATTCCGAGGGTTTTAAAAAGTATGGAAAATCTAATTCCCGATTTTCGAAAAATTAAAACTGACTTTTTGCAACCTCGAATCTCAAAAGAATGCCCCATCAACGTGCAGCTGCAACATTCTTTATAGTCATCAACATTTTCTGAGCATTCGCTGCATTCAGCTCTTGCTGCTCCGTCACTTTGCTGCTTTTGACAGCTGCCTGCTGGCAGTTGTTGTACAGCCGATTCACGTGTCATCAAGCCAAAGGTGGCTGCAGTTGTAGCCGGAGCTGAAGCCGAGCAATGCAACGTGTTGCGAATGCAAGCACATTACAATTAGCCTGCCAAATGGCTGAGCAAATGACCTTTTTATTTTTGCTTTATATCACTGCCGTGTCCATTAAGCGTACCGCCCACCCACTGACTACTCCCTGCCATGCTCCTGTTGCAATTGTGGCAAGAGAAAAAGTAAAATTATCCACAAAGCATTGGTCGGTCTGCCGGGTATATTGAGCCTATTCATCAGCTGTCCAACCGGTTGGCTGCGTTGATGTGTCTGTTTGTCTGCTCTGCTGCTGTTGCCTCACTTGTTTGGTTCGTTTGGCAGGCAAATGGAACTGTCACTTGCATTATGCTGGCGGAAGAAGCGCACTGTTGAAATGTGTAACGCTCTTATGGATGAGGGAATGTACATGGTGTAGCATTTTAAAGCAATTCATCAGTTGCAATAACTACGATAGATGAGAGGTAATTAAATTGCAATTTTTTAGGCATTAAAAGTCGAACCAAAGATGAACTCACATTTAATGATTTATATATATGAAATATTTTTTCCATTTTTTAACTTTTAATTGACAGCAAAAACTTATTTTTTGATTATTCGAGTTCCTTAAAGTAAGTAACGTTCACAAACAATATATAAAAAGTCGAAAAAATTATTATTTTCCTCACACAACCCTTCAATTCTTTCTTGCACTGACGTCAGTCAACTCTTGCATGCCTTTTCATTGTCACTTGGCTCCGCTACACCTTTAATGCTGTTCTGAAACTCATCAAAAATGTTGTCATCAACAGTTACGCGCCAAAGGGTGCAAGCGCGAAGCTTAATACATATTTATTTGTAGTTGTATGGTGTGACGCGGCGTATACGTCACTTTACACAAATTGACTTGTTTGCTCTTCCGCTGTTGTGTTGCAAAAGTGTTGTCGTCTTTGTTGTTGTTGCCGTATTTCATATTAAAGTTTCTTATTTGCACTTGCTACTCTGCTGTTATCTCATTGCTGCGTGTGCTCTGCGGTGGCGTTTTACCCTGCTTGGCACATTATTAATGGCGTTGAAAGGGGCGTGTGTGTGATTTTTTTGTGCTCTCTTTGGTAAGGCAATGGAATTTTTTTATAATTGCAAAATCGCACATAGTCGTGAAATATCTTATTTGGTATCTGTTAGGGTTGTTTAGTTGGGGAAGCGAATTTATTCAGAGACAGTAATTTTAGGTTCGGATAAAATAGTTTTCGAAATTTTTTGGCATGTTTTAATAGAAAGATCTGATGAAAAGGATTTAAAGCCTTGGTATGATAGTATTGTTTTATTATAACGAAATCTATAAGAGTTCCCTATAAATGAGGTTAATCAACGGAGTAGAAGACTCACGGGAATTTGCAGATACTTTATTTATTGTTTCTATTTTAATTAATTCTTTGATTTCTTAGAATTATTTCTAATTGTTTCGGAAGCATTATTCACATATAAAAAATAAAATAAAATTTTAATGGAACGATTACTGATTCCTTTATATAGATTGTGATTTCTAATATAAGGTTGTCAAATATCTCCCTTTCGCTATTTTGCTTCTTATACAATACTTTATAAAAAGTGTTACAGTGATAGGATGCGCCATTTCGTTCGATAATCTGTTTCCATCCAGACGACAACTTCATAATACCCCCTTTTAGAAGCGTCGTTCTTATTTGTAAAGAGCTAGGACAACCACTTTTCACAAGCCTCTTTTGAATGCAACTTTATACCACCAAAGGCGTTCGCCATGGACAGCAACAGGTGGTATTCACTTGGCGCTATGTCCGGGCTATATGGTGGATGCAATAAAACCTCACATCCGAGCTCCCGTAGCTTCTGACGAGTCATCAACGAAGTGTGTGGTCTGGCGTTGTCCTGGTGGAACACTACACCCTTCCTGTTGGCCAATTCTGGACGCTTCTGGTCGATCGGCTGCTTCAAGCGGTCCAGTTGTTCGCAGTAGATGGCAGAATTAAGCGTCTGGCCATATGTGAGCAACTCATAGTGGATGGATTGGATTACATCATACATAACCGCAAAATTGAAAAGACAAAAAGGCGAAAGGGAGATATTTGCCAACATTACAGTCTATTGAACATATTTTTCCAAAAATTTAAGGATCAACCTAATATAAACCTGAAATTTTGGAATTTTATTTAATATCAATCAGAAAATACTTCGAAGGGAATTAATGAATGATCAATAAGTACCCCTCTAGGTACTTAATTGTTTGTATCTATATGTATGAAAACGTAAAAAATAGTTATAAATCTACATATGCATTGAACTGAACTCTTTCGCCTGTAATATGTTCATTAAACTATATTTTTTTTCAAAAATACATCTATATGTACTCACATTCATCGCAATTCTCACTGCCGGTAATAATGCATTTGCCCTTCTTGTTGCGCGTCCAATTTGCATTGCACGTCAAGCAATAGCCATTGCTGCTACATGTTGCACAACCGGTGGGGCAGGCAACGCATTCCTGACGCTTTTTGTCCGCATAGTAACCGTCCGGGCAATTGTTTAAACATTTGCCATCGAAGGCGTAGCGACCCGAACGACAGGTGATGCATTGCGATTCGGCGGAACCGTTGCAAGTGTCACAAGATGAATGGCACGATGCGCAACTGTAAAGAAAAACGCAAACAACAACAACAATTATAGCTTAAGGTAAGATATTGAGTATATACGTATATGTAAATATAGAGGGAATATATATTTATAAGCGTAAGATCGAAAAGTATATGAGATTTTTATGGAAGAAGAATTTATGCTGAAAAATATTTTTGTATGCAAATGTACAAAAGTGCAAATAATAAATGGTTGTACGTATGAAAATACAGAGATACATATATACCACATAAGATTGATACGAATAGCTTCTGACTTCTTTACTTGCACATACAGACACATATTGGTTTGTATGAAGGTGTTTATAAAAGAAAATGTCGCCGAAGGGAATGACTTTCGTTGTGCATTTATGTATATGCCTGAGTACATATATATTTATATACTTATATATAAGTTTGTGAAATACTTGCACATTGATATATTTAATAGCTGCAGGTAAGCAAATATTTCACTGCAGTGCGAGCTGTAACATTTTAAAAGAAAATCGAGATTTTTTTCTTAATTTTTTTTTTTCTCGAAGGCGAGTGTGGTGTGGTGCTCGGGTTGTCGAAGTGTGAAATTTAATATTTTGCATATTTTTAAGCTCGGCAAGTAAAGCAATGCGGCGCCAGTGGTGATGACAGCATGAATGCTAATGATTTTTATATGTGTTCGGATTTGTAATAAATATCTCTGTATTTGTAGTCAAGTAGAGTTTTTCTGTGGTTTTTGTGCTCTCTTAAGGTGCTGTGCGGTTGATATTTTTCTAATAAATGTAGCTTGATATCAAGGATTATTTGTATTTTTAGGTAATATTAAAGGAAATATAAACTATTTTAAATGAAAAATAAAAATTAAATGATATATGAGCAGTGGAAAAAATCAAAAATCGATCGAAATTAGTTTTTTGTGAATTTCTCTGGATAAAAATAGAGAAAGTGTATTAAATATAAGAATTTGTCATAAAACGTCCTCACGATGAATATTGATTTTATCAAAAAATACGCCAATTCTGTCGGATGTGTTACTGAAACTTTGATCCTTTATTAATACCATTGATTTATTCGGGGCAGGAGCAAAAGTGTAGCACAGTAACATAATGCTATATATATACATATTCACTACACGTTGTTCTGAAATTCGTATAAGTATACATAGGTCAATAATCTTTCTTACTGGTAAACTGCACTATTTCCAAAGAGCCTTGCATGATTTAAGAGTTTCCGATATTTCAATATAATTCAAATTATAATATTGCACTCTTAACTATTATAATTTTTCACTGAAGGTAAAAAATATATTTCTTTGTTAAAAATTGTAACCTAATGCCTAAGATAGACATATGGTTTCCGTACTACAATGTGTACGACAATAAAAGCTCTAGAAACCATGAACCAGCATAGTGACACACATGTAGTATTGTACTATGTTTACATCCATCAGCTGATACAAATGAATTCAAGCAAAGAATTATTATGAATAACCGGCAGGAAAAATTGATCCTGAGTTAGTTATAACTGCAAGCAATCTAAAAATATTTTTTTTTCCATTATAATTATTACTTTTCAACATATTTTTCTCATCAAATTTTTTCAAATTTTGTTTTTTGTTTTAATTTTTTTTTAATTCAATTTATTTTTTGTATGTCAAAACGTCAGAAAACATATGATTGTGGCAGAAGAGCTTAAAGCTTTCGGTGTGTTCAATGCGATCCATTGTAGTACATTTCACAACACCACATAATTTCAATGGTTTCTAGAACTCTCATGTAGTACGAAACACCATTTGCTTTCAAACAAAATTCGGAACATCGGTAATACACATATGGTTTCTGTAGCATACTACAATATGTACTACATGTCTGTCTCAGGTATAAGAGTAGAACAACCTCATCAGTTTTTTGGTAGGAAACTGGAACATGTAAACATATTTTGGGGAATTAAACAAAATTTGGACGTTTTTGGTCCGTTAATAGAAGCTAAAGAAATCCCAGTAGCAGTTCGCCTTTCGTCGCCACTGTGACCAGGAGGTTTGTCAACTCCTTGGGACAGTAATTGATCAAATACCTTCATGACTAGTTTTCTGTAAATGTAGTTGTGTTTTACATAAAGTGGTCGAGAGTTGGCACTCTCGGCTGGAATTTATTCGAGTTATTGCATGAACAGACAGACGGATCGACAGACTGACATTTTGGAATAAAATCGTCCGCCATTCTCACTTGGTCATTTGCCCGAAATCATTTTTAAAAAATAATAACAAACCTTTATCTTTCCAATAAAGCTGAATTCTTGGTCATAACATAGAAATAAGTTAAATACTTTTATATGTTAAGAAAGTGTATCCTAGCTGTCAAATTTATCACACGTTTAATTTTTCGCCTTTAGATATTAGCATGAACATACCAGTATGTACATATATATGTATCCAAGTGAGAGTGTATCTTTTTGAAACTCTGAACAATGGATATCTAACTATATCTGTTGCACCCATAGACACATATATAAATGTGGGTATGTATAAGCTTGATTGCAGTAGAAACTCAACAGCATATGTGCATATTAAGCTGTTACAAGGAATTGCTAATGCAACACAAATTACAATAGCAACAATGTACATATGTATGTAGATATATTTCGGGAGGCAAAACAGAAAAAATGAACAATGAAAGCATTGAAAGCAAAACACTCATTCATTCATTTCTGTGTTTGTATGTACATTTGGATCTATTTGAGAGTGATAAAAAGCGGATACATCCCAATGAGAACTTTGATTTATCTTTTAATTATTTTTGATCCTAAATAAAGTTCGAAGTCGAAAAGCGTTAAATTTTGAAAATATTTTTTTCCTATCGCCCACCATGATTTTTATCCGGCATGCATTTCTAAACGCACATTTTTTACTATTCACAGAAAATAAAAACTCTCTTTACTCACAAAAAATTTCCTACAGGTCATCGTATGCGCTTAAAACGCGCACAATGCCAATGTAAAATATTTATATACGCACTCAACTATGTATGCATGTACATATGTACATTCCTGTATGCCTGTGATGCGTCGGCAGGATATCTGATATTCAATTTTCAATTGGAAATAGATTGAATGCTTTTTATTCAATTCAATTTGTGTTGAATGCATTTCATGTACGGAGGCAATAAGCGTTCAATGAACGATGGCGTGGTCATATTCAGGCACTGGAGCTGAAAATGCTTTGGATTTACACATATACATACAGATTGATGCGTGAGTGGTAAATAAGTGAAAAATGCACATGCACAAAAAAGGGAACAGATAGAAAATGAAACAGACTTCTGGTTATAGCTGTAGGCATTAGCCGAATGTGACTTTAATGTGTCTGCATGCACGAGTATGAAATTATGAAGTCATGCGCTTGAAGTGGACAACACAAATGTATGAAATAATGAAGAGGATATATAAGCATTTTTTTGGAACTTGTGGAGCGGCTTTGCATCCCATTTTAAATATATTTTTTAGTATCTTTATGCAGATAGATTCTTTAATGATAAGAAAATATATTTAACTGTCTTCGGGCCGAAAAATCAGCAAGAAATATTTTTTATGCATAAAAAGTGAACGTAGTTGCCGCTCTACTATATGGATGAGTTATTAACACAAAAAAATAGTTTCGACTTGAGTGAAAAAAGTTATGTTTACCAGAATAGAATCATTCGCCTATCCATATAGATAGTGTTTTGTATCTTAAAAAAGTAATTTTAAAACAGGTGGCAACCCTCGACCTGCTTCACTTTAAATCGGTTGAGAATTTTACAGAATTTTTTCTAGTTCTTAAATATATTGAAAGAAATTGGGAATTTAATTTTCAAACATGTGGCAACCCCATAATTATTTTAAACTTAAACTTGTGAGAATTACACATAACTATATCTTAAAAAAATGGTATTTAAATTTTCAAATAGGTGGCAACCCTCGACCTGCTTCACTTTAAATCGACTGAGAATTTTACAGAACTAAGCAAATTCTCGTTCAATTTTATATTACAAGAAATTGGGAATTTATTTTTCAAACAGGTGGCAACACTCTAATCTTTTTTTTATTTGAAACCTCTGAGAATTACACAGAACTATACAAATTGTCGTGCTATTTTATATTAAAAGAAAACGGTATTTTAATTTCCAAACTGGTGGCAACTCTGCAACTTACTTTATTTTAAACCACATGAGAATTACACAGAATAATAAAAGAATTAAAAATCCAATCAATAGACATTTTCAAAATCTTCCAAGCGTCTTTACATCAGATCCATTTACCATTAATGAGATACTAAAATCGGATCTACCCACACATAACAGTATTTTTTGTGCAATATCTTTAATTAAGTGTCATTTACAGATTGTGTAATCTATTTTAAGCACATAAATATAAACAAAGTGAAAGCCAAAATGTAATGTAAAAAACAATGTAATTTTTATCATAAAAAGCTCTCCGGGCGTCATAGTTAAGTTGCCAAAAGTCAATGACAAAAAGCTCGTGCAATTTGTATTTGTAAAAGAGCATGTAGCAGGGGTCAAAAGTAATTACACATATGAAAAAAGTATAAATATATTGAACAGCTCTCAAGCCTCGTTTTCTTATTTTAAGGTTTCCGCTCAATATAAAAATTGCGACAGCTTTACAGTGCGGTTAAAAACTACAACTACTTGCATGTTTTTTTTGCCCAGCGTTGCCACACAACACTAAATTACAGTTTAAATTTAATATTTTCCTTTGTTTTGTAACGCGCCACCGATTCTTGTGGCATGTAAAACTATGCAAAAAGAATTTAAAAAAATATTTTTTTTTTTGTAAAAGGCGCAAAAGCACTTTTGAGTTGTCGCGTAAATTACAATTGAATATTTTGTTTTTGCCCAACACGTCGCATGCATGCTGCGTGAAAAATTCAAGCTGACAGTTATTTTCATATTTATGTGTAACTATAGACACCATTTTTTTTTTTGTTGCTGTTTGTGGGGGGTGTGAGCGCTATTCGACGCTTTGTGCTCTGCCCAAACGCGTCCGTCATGGCAATTAAGCGCTTTATTTCTAGACACGTACTTTATTGTTTTTGCTTTTTGATTGAAAAAATTATTGCGCGTGTTTTTTCATATCATTTTGGTGGTTAATTTGAATAGCTGTTGTTGTAGCGCCGGTATTTTCAATAAATAATATTTTTTCTACTTCGCTTTGCAGCTATTAGCGTCACGTGGTATCTGCACTGTCATATATCGCAAGTTGCCTCTAAATTGCCGTTGCGGCGAAAATCAATGAGTTATTGTATATGAAATTCACAACAACACCAGCAAAAAAGGCTGCGAAAAAATGCACCGACACATTTATAAATATTTTGAAATATAAGCGCGATTACGGCACCTAATAAAATCTTTTTTTCGCTAAAACCTAAATTATTGCAATCGAAAATCGTAAATCTTAAATTGATATTTATATTGATTTGCATTTTTTTATAGTTTGGGTGGAAATTAGATTTTTTTTGGATATGTTGTGTTGCGATAAGGCTGAGTTATGCAACTTATTGTGGGCAGAGCCAGGAAAAAATCAATTTAATTCATTTATGTATATTTTTTGTATATTTCATTATTTGAAATAGTAGTTTCTTTGAAAAACTTTGGAAAAATTTGGCAAAACAAGCCTCGTATTACATATTTTTTATATTTCTTCCGATGAAAGTTATATGCACTGGATATTTTGTATACAACCAGCTTAGAGTTCTGTCATAGAATACAAGATAGTCGAGTAGTTTGCTATAATTTTCAATATCTCAAATCGGAATCATTGAAAAAGTTATAGAGAGAAGATATAATATTAATCTTCTTCTAGGTTAGAATTTTATAATTACATAATAGCGCTCACAATAATGAAAATCTGATTATTCAGGATGGCTATTGAGGAAACCATCCTTTATTAGAGCTTTTTTGAAAAAGTTGATTGATATACTATTTAAAAAATCAAAAAATTTCGATAGAAAATACTAAAAAGGAAAATAATATATAAAAAAGCGTTCTTCAACTTTTTAAGGGGTAAAAATAGGGTAAAATAGGCCTATTTTCAATATTTTTTTCTATGTAAAAAAATATTTATTTAATTCAAACTTTTTTCTATCTTATAGATACATGTTTAAAGAATAAATTCTGAAATTTTCAAAAAAAAAACAAATTAAAACTTCTCCATTATGACGTCATTTCCGATGACCCCTCGGAAAAAAGGTGGGTCCGCGTTGTCAGCATAACTCCTGACAGGATCATTCAATATGGAAAAACAAAAATTAGTGTTTTAGTTAAAGACAAAATACTAAAAATTGGAATTTTGGCAGACATTTTTCCAAAAAAATAAAATTTCGGTCAAATTTGCTTAATTTTTTTTTAATATTTTTAATTGAAGAAAGAAAACATCCTTTGTTCAAGCACGAGTAAATTTTATTTCGAACCCCTGTGCAAAATTTCATCAAGATGGGTTGAGTAGTTTTTGAGAACATTAGACAACCGACTTTGAAAACACTGTTCCGAGAAAAACTCGTTTAAAGTTTTGAGTAACAATAATACCTGACTTGGAGCGCATACCTTTGGGCTGTATCTCCGAAACTTTTATTCGGATCGACTTGAAAATTTATGACAATATTCTTGAGATGTTGTAGAAATTAATAAGCCAAAAAACAAAAAATCGATTTTTTGAACCCACGAAACCCATGTAACCCCTTAAGTTTTACTATAAAGCTTAGAATAAGAATTCTCCACTATTTCACGAACTTGTAAAACCTTTACAATCGTTCTCACCTTGAATGCTTATCAAGTATGCCTTTTATAGAGAAAATCAATACTAAGAAGGTAAATTTATTCCTTTACTATTATTATATGCCTTAATGAGTGCCATTTTGTCTCTAAGCAAATTCAAATTAATCTTATTTTTCTTTATGAACTCAAATATTAACATCTACTCATGGAAATGAATACATTTTTATTTTATTTTATGATATTTTATTTTCTCACCGAGTAATAATTTGACCCTTACCAACAATTTCTAAATTTTCAAATTATTTCAGTAATAATAGATGAACTCGCATAACTTGAGAATGATATAACGAAATAGAACTAATATTAAGTACCTGCCTTTCACACCTATATATTGCTCCGCTGTAGAGCATATATGAAAATAAAAAATATTTGGCCTCTCATTTTTTTGCCACTTCGAACATTTTTTACACCTGATTTTCTTTTTCACTTTTTCATTTTTTGCAATTTTCATTAAACGAGGCAATCTAACTTTTTCAGGTGTCTTCACGTTCTTCGATGGTTGAGTGTTGTATATTAAAGGGGACAAAGCGTTGACACACATGTTACAAAATAATAAAAAATAGAAAATAAAAAGAAGCCAAAGAAGTATAGTAGCGTGGTGCGTCTAAGTAAAATTTTCTTGTATTAGTAAGCAATGAGTGGCAAGAATTTGAAAATGATTGTATTGATTACCTTCAAAGATTGACTGCTGATAAATCAAGCAGTTCATTTTGTCAGAAAAGGTCAACTAATAAAGATAAACAAAAGATGGAAAACAAAACTAGAGTAAACTATAGTGAAAGAAAACTTGCATAAAATATGTGTGATAGAGAGTGTATAAGTTAAGAGTATCTAAAAAGTTGATTGCATAACATTTATATAAGAAATAATTATTAAAAAGTCTGAAAATTACAGATTACATTTCGAAATTTTTTCAAAAAATTAATTTATATAAAATAATTAAATACTCTCAAATTATTGCCCCGCTATCATCGTCTAGATAGCAACTAATTACATATGCAATCTACCAAAACATTGTAAACCAACAGCAATCAGCTAAACGAAACATAGCAATTTAATTGCGCCTGCAGTGTTGCTATAACAGTTTGAGAGCTTGCGTATAATTTCCAACTAAACTGTTTACACAAGCCGTTGGCGTTTTGGGTCATAACTAGCTGTCAAGGCTATGGGACCGCATTGACGGATTATGGTTGTACATAAGTAATTGCACACACACACATTGATGCCAGAGATACAGCTATCTACTTGGATATGGGAGTTGAATATGTATGTACGTGTACAACGAAAACCATGGTGTCCGCAAGATATCCGCAATGGTTATTATCATGCTGAGTAACACAGGTGTAGTTTGTTGATACATAAGTAGCGTGACTGCGTTGCAAACGGATGGGCGCATAAATGTATCTGTTTAAGTATGTGCTGCTGCAATCTGGCATTAAATTGTTATAGATATTCAATCAGTAGTAAGCAACATGAGTAATGACACCCATTAATAAAGTGAATTTGATCTTGATTCGATGGAACTCGAGTCAAAAAGAGTTCAAGGCTGGAAAATTTTCGAAAGTAAAATGTATAACTTATGAATTTAAATGGTGTACTGGTGTACTGAATGGTGTTATAAAGCTCCCCCGTTTGATCCCACTTGGAGTCAGAAATACTTTTTCATATAACCAATCGATGTTACACTCCGGATTAAAAGTTATGCTTCTGTAGGCTTGACTGTTGACTTTACTTGATTTTGGTTATGAAAGAGTTCTAATAAAATTCAGAAATATCCAAATGAGCTTTAAATTTCTTAAATTATCTCTTTAAATGTTGGACGAATTCACTACTGATACCCATAACGGGAAGTGAAACTCGAAAAAGTGGATAGATTACGAGTGCATGATATGGTTTAAAAGTCCATCAACATGACATCGTTTCTTTCGTATATAGGTGTTTGGTAATGAAAATATAGATAAAGAGAAACTTATAAAAAAAAAATTGGTTAGGGTGGATACCTTTGGAGTGAGTCCACGGACCATCAAGTAAGAGCTTCGGATAAATGGGATGTGTTAGATAGGCAGATTATTAGAGTTTGGAAAATACTATGACAAGTGGAGAACCCAGTAGACCACAGATCACAATGGAACTTAGATAGATAGACTGATACAGTGAATTGAAGATGATACAACGTGAAGCCGCATATGTATTTTGAAACACTTCTAAAAATCTATTTCATCGTTGAAAATTCGATCGAGAAAAAGAGGATTAAAGGATAATATCTTCTTATCACGGGATCTATTGATTTCATACTTAATATTTGAATGAATAAGAGGGAGCTTAGTAACTTAGGCAAAAATTAGTGTGGTATGAAGAAAATGTTAGTGATGTACAGTATTATCGATTCAAAATACATCTACACTACTATTATAAGGAGGAACTACTGTGCCTATTTCAAAAATTCTTTCACCACTGGAAAGCTACATTCACCCCGAGTAACATAGGCTATATTTATTGCTAGAATCTCATCTTTCTGGAAATAGTTCCTAGGTGAGGGTATCCAAAAGGACTCCGTGATGGAGAATTTTAATCTGAAACTGAAAATCGTCTTGCTAGTCATTCTCTTCGCATCGCAATCGCGTGCCAGAGAGTCGAGTAAAGAGTGCTCAGCGCTGCTTGCTGAATAATATTTCAAAACATCCCAAGTACGCGCTTGAGTGTCGAGTACGGAGCGTGTGCAGCGGCTTGAAGAACAAAATATTAGAAATATACAAGCTTGCACTAGGACCTCGAGCTCTGAGCGTTTCCAACGTTTCCATAATCAGAGAGAAAGACAATGGACATTAAAGACTAGAGGTCGTAATCAAGTTTTAGCTCATTACAAATAAAATATAATTTCATGTTCGAATTTTCCTCATTTTACTTTTTTAAAATGAACCCACGCAAGAAACGGCAAAGTACCTACAAATGTATGGGAGGGTATGTATATGTGTGTAAAAACTTATGACTTTTGAAATGTTTATTTAAACCCGTGCAAAGCCGGAGAAAGCTAGTATAATATAATTAGAAAAAGAAATGAAATTAGATCCATATGCATGATAAAATTGTGAATGGATGGTTTGAATCACTTCTATGCTATGCATAACAGCTTCAATATAAGTAAAAAAATGCATCAAGTGTAAAAAAAAATATTATCTAAAACCTAAAACCAAAATCGCAATAAATTTTTTCCTAAATTGAAAAAAATCAAAAAATTCCATGAAATTAGTTTCCTATATTTTTTTTGCATGCACCATCGAATTGCCCAGCTCCATTGAAACTCGACAAATTGCATATTAATGAGAAATGCAATTAACGGAAATACGCGCGTATATCAAATGTGTACAATAGCAACAAAAGTGCGCAAATAGCATATCAATTACCACAAATCGTGAGAACAATGGCAAGCGAAAGACAAAAGAAAAAACGCATGATTCATATGCAGGCAATGAAGGGCATATTTAATAAACGAAAATCAACGCATATTTACAAGCAAATACAGAAATAAATAACAATATGTGGAATGTATACAAATTGCTCACACTGTATATACGAGTGTGCGATGGAAAAAAAATCGGCTGCTGTAATGCAAATTTAATTGGAAACTAATTACAATAACACTTGTGTGCAATTAATAAAATGTGGCGAATCATTTTTTGATTTATGTGCAATTGAAGCATGTGTCTGTGTGTGTGTGTGTGTGAGACAACTTTTGCCATGTGTGGAAGGATATATGTATGCATAATCACACAGATCAATTTCGCATGAACACAAAAGGGGTTTTGTCAAATTCGATATTTCCGATAATTATTAAACTGCTGCGAATGCAGTCATTTTTCAAGCATAACTGTAGGCGAACAAAAAGATTTAATAATAATAATAAATATCTTTTTTTTCATGCAAATATAAAACCACAAATACATGCATATATATGATAATCTTAACTACTTTCGAGCTTGCTTCTTTTTAGCGTGCTCTAAAGCTTATAAGCTTCAACCGAGTAGGTAAGAGTTTCAATATGTTTAATCATATATATATATATATATGACTACTACATATATTTGCTTTCATTCCACTCATCAAAAGCAATTTTCAGGTAATAACATTAATTGAGTGATTACCAGTAAAAGATACTCAAATTACTTGCAACCAGAACCATCGAGTATGTTTGAGGTTGTAATAAATATATTGAGGTTATGCAAATGAGAGTAAGTACTGACTCAACTGAAGTCCAAATTGCATATATCTAAATTAAGATCAATATATATATATGCAACTTCAGTTAATTAAGCTGCGTAAGTTCAGCAATGCACATGTTTGATTAATTTTCACATAACAATCTTACACTACAGCCCGGCAAAACAAGTATATGCTTCTAACATAGGTTATGTTGCACCAAGAAGACCTTATTAATGTGTACTGAGAATTGTTACTCTCAAAGCAGTGTGAGAAATTTATATTACTGTTAATACTGACAGGTTGCATGAATAGCTTATATGATGCTTAGAAGTGTAGGATCATGAGTACGGCTAGGTGTGTAAAAAAGTTGTGAGTAAAAGAAAAATTCTAAAGTTTTGTAATAAACGTCATAGCAAATTTCCTTAACTGTATCAGGAGATATCACTGGTACGACTTAAACGACTACAGAGAACCCGCAGAACCACTCAAACTTCTCGTAGTACAATACAGTTCCCTAAATATTTTAGTTGGCTACTGAATTAGTCAGGATTAGTCTGAAAGAATTAAATCCATCTATTAACCTAACCTCGAAAAGACATAAATTCTGAATACAATGAAGACAGTAGACTTCCAACAGGGGCACAGAGATCAACAGGAACTAGAATTCAAGGGAAAAGCGATAATTTTCAGAAAACAATGGCAGCGATAGAAAAATTCCATAAATGTGGATTCAGATTGTTTCCGCAACCACCGTTTTCTTCAGAACTGATCCCGATAACATTTTTCTTTTTAGACCTCAAGAAAATTCTACTTTAATAACAAGCTGGGAGAGAGTTTCAATCGGTACCAAAAAGCAAGGCGTTACCAAAAAAATCAAATTATTTACCGATTGAAGCTAAATATGGTATATTTTTAAATATGGAGCCATTAATTAAATTATTTTTAACTTCTACCCACTATGTAGTTCGAAAATCTAAAATTCAGTTAAATTTTATTGTACTCACTTGTAATCCTCGGTTTCATAGGTGTGGAGTGGACAAGCCGAATAACATTTATGCTCGTGCATAACCAAATGATGTTCGCAACTGGTGCAATAATCGGGACGATCTTGACACGAGGCGCAGTTGGCTTCACATGGTACACAAGTTTTGTTATCATAATCTATGGAAGGGAAAATAGTATTTAATAAAATTTAGAGATCTGACTTTTACAGAAAAAATCAGTGTTACAATTTTTTATAACAGTAGGCATTAAGGTCCTTTTGAGGGAAACACTTCTTCATAACAATAAGGTAAAGTAAAATTTTCTTAAATCTTGACCTAGTGGAAAGTGAATTTTCTTAATTCTCATCAGATGACTACAGTCACTGCTAAATTATTCTGTTCGAAATGGTTTTGAACTACACCTCTTTAATCGTTATATGTCTAATTCATACTCTCATCACATCGTATGTTCTATCCTACTTACTTTCATAGTAGCCATCGGGGCAGACTTGCAGACACACAGCCAGATCGACGACATGCAGATGAGCTGGCGCACAAGTGAGACAGCTATCTTGGCCAGCGCCAGCGCAAGTTTCGCATGACTCATGACAAGGCCAGCAAACGCCACCCTGATTGGGGAATGAGCGCGGTGGACAGCGGCTAACACAGGTGCTGAAAGAAAAGAAAAAATATTAATATTTATAAAAAAATGTATAATTGAGTCTCATTTTGCACTCACTTGTCCAGGCGATAGTGTTTGCAGGCGACACATTGCGTTGGGCCACGTCCATAGCAACCCTGCGAATCACATTCGGGATCACAATCATGCAAAACCAGTTTATTATTGGAGTCAGCCATTACATTCTGACGCTGAGGTGTGGGTATATTGTGGCCATCCACGGTGGCGACCGCTTGTTCGGGATTCGAACCGGCGCCGGTGAATAAATTCTGGAAGTTCAGGTAACCGGCAAACTGATCGGCATTATAGTAGCCACCCTCGTTAGGCGGTTGACCCAAATCGGATTCAGTTGGATAGGTGTATGGGTTAACGCCAGCCGAAACGCGCATCTGCTGCTGCATTAGATCGCTCTTTAAGCGCATTGGTTGCACCGCTGTGCCGTAGAAGATCAGTTGCCACTTGGAGAGTATGCCTGGTTGATTGACGCGCCGACGTCCACCATTTATTACCTGCAGTGTCCAGCGTCCCTCTGCCTTTTCACCCCAGAAGTGTACGCTCAAGAAAGGCCAATCATCGAAGTTTGACTTGACAATATCACGTGGTCGCTCGAATAATAGTGTGCTGGTCGTGCCCATTGGCGAGGTAAGTAGAATGCGTAGATTGCCACGTGGGAAGAAACGCAAAGTAATGCGACACTGCACATGCTCCAGATAGCGTACTTCATTGATCGTGCCCGCACAACCGTTCACATCCATGTGTGTGGCCAAGGTGTAGCCGTAAGAACCCTCAATTTTGCGATCCTCATTATTTTCACGTGATTTGCAGATATGCTGTGGCGGTACAGTAGTCCATTGCTCGGCCAAACTAACCATGGCGCCTGCATCCATGAGTCCATAACCAAACTTGTGACTGTACTTCCGCTTAACACCATTCAAAATCCAACCACTCTCCTTCTCCAACGGACTGGGACGCGAGGTATAGACCACGAGATATTGCATATCACGCCAGGTGAGATTCGGATTAGCTTCGAGTGCGAGCGCGCAGATGCCGGCAGCCAGTGGCGCAGAGGCAGATGTTCCAGTGTGTTCGACAGTGCAAATATGATCGGGTCTCAGACGTCCATCCATATCGACGGTGGCAACGCTCTTATCATGACCAGGTGTGCCGGAGCTGTAGGTGGTGGCGAGTGTGGAAGAGCATTCCTCCAGATACCAGGGCTTGAAACTGGAAAAAGCGAAATGGAAAGGGAGAGCGTAAATTTAGAAATTCTTACTTTGTATGTGAAATATGGGCATTTATATTAATCTTCAGATGCAAGACAATACTCCAAGACATCAGAATTGATCATATCAAAAGTGTAAGACAAGAAGTCAGACTCCCAATATCTATATCAACCTTATACAATCATCCTCAAGATTAGAATGAAATTGAGTTTGAGATTGAGATTGAGATTGAGATTGATATTGATATTGATATTGATATTGATATTGATATTGATATTGATATTGATATTGATATTGATATTGATATTGATATTGATATTGATATTGATATTGATATTGATATTGATATTGATATTGATATTGATATTGGATATTGATATTGATATTGATATTGATATTGATATTGATATTGATATTGATATTGATATTGATATTGATATTGATATTGATATTGATATTGATATTGATATTGATATTGATATTGATATTGATATTGATATTGATATTGATATTGATATTGATATTGATATTGATATTGAGATTGAGTTTGATATTGAGATTGATATTGAGATTGAGTTTGATATTGAGATTGATATTGATATTGTGATTGATATGGAGATTGAGATTAAATTTAAATAAGGATTTTTAAAAAAGGGAATGTAAAATTATATTTGAATGAGCTTCTTATTTCTATTGATTTATTATTGATAATAGTAAACAGTAATTAAAACTGCGTATTAGTATATGGTGCATACATATGTATGTCGATAAACCTTTATTACTAAAAATTTTTTTTGCTGATTGCATAACTTTAATTTCACTATAAAATTGATCAAATATACACATATGAATATTAGCATTATTGCCATGACTGATTACATCAATCAGCAGTTGTTTGAATATTTTGCTGCAGTTGTGTGTATGTATTTATTTGCGGGCAATATGTGGTGCTTGAACCGCAGTAAATAGTAAAATATTTACAACGCCACACTTTTCAATTAAACAATTTATTTATTTTCGACTAAAAATATTTTTATAATGTTGTTATTGGCATTGGTATTACAGTTGTTATTGTTGTTATTGCTTTCAAGCGATCAACCATATTTACAAGTAAAATCAATTATGGCCAAAATGTAAATTATTATTTGCAACGCTAAATCGTAGGTGGTTAGAAGAGTGAAATTTGAAATTTGGAAAAGCAAAAAAAATGCGAAGTAATTATTTATAAATAGTATAAACAAATATATATTCATATATTTAAAACGCATGACAGCTATTTATGGAAATTTGTGTATTTTGCGCATGAAATTGTGCTATGATTTAAATGAAAGTTTGAAATTTCCATTCGAATGCGTTGAGGTTGCGCTCACTATTGCCAACTGTATTTATTTACTTGCACATGATTGTCTCTCTTTTTTTCTGAATGCAACTAATTTGCATATTTATTCAATAATTGTGAGTATTTCACATTTATACTCATTTAAAATTATTGGTTTTGAGGTTTAAATTTTCTTTTACGCGCTGCCAGTACGCAGGGCTATTTGAGTGGCCTACTTTTAGGCGCATATAAGCATATAGCTTACGTCACTATGTTAGCTTCATTTTTAATTGGCAATTAATGAGCGGCTTTATGGCATTTTAAAATGGAAATTGCAACATGAAAGTCAGTGCGTGTGAGTAGCCTCAACCATATCATTAATAATAATAAATACATAAAATAATATTGTATAATGTACCTAAACTGGCGTAAAGTATGCGTGATAAATTTATATTACAATAATTTCCTAGGCGTACTTGTTAATTGCCAATTAAAAGCTTAACGGTAGATTTTTAAACTTCCGACGTAATTACCCAGAACTACAGTAACACAAATAACATTAATTAACGGGTTGGTGCATTTTTAAGCCACTTTATCATCCAGACTGCATAAACTAATAAGTCACGTTAGATTAAGGGAAGAATGTCTGTGCGAAAGATGATGGAGATGGTAACACATCGGTCATAACTGGCTGCATATGAGAAAAATATGTTGAGATCCATACCATTCACAATCTCCGCCTCAATCTCAATCTCTACCTCAACACCAATCTCGGTATCAAGCTCATGTTTCATTCCATTTCTGCTCCTATAACGCTTATATATCTATCTCCATACCCTTTTAGCTTTTACACTTCAACTCACATCACACCCATACAAGCACATTTAGACAAACTTACCCGCCTTGTGTGGCACTCGAAATGGACAGTGTGAAAATTGAATTTGTATAGCCATCACAATTGCACGAGTCCGTATAGCGACCACCATTGCCCGATGCCCAAACGAATATGGAACCTTTGCCTTGTCGTCCGCTTGTCACGCCATAGATGAAAGCACGCCGCGCCAACGGCCCAGGACCGTCAACAGTCGAGCCGTCATCCTCGGGACCCCAAGAGGCGCTGTAGATGTCAATATGTGATGGATTTAAGCTCAATGCCTGCGCCTCAACCACATCATTCACTTTGCCATCCAACATGCGAACGCCTGCGAAGAGAAGAGGAGAAAGAAAAAATAAAATCAAATGAAATAATGGATACCAAAAATAAGCGAGGTTGATTTGTAAATGTAGATGTGGAGGTGGGGAAGTTGTGTTAAACGAATATGTTGCGCTATTCAGGCAGTTGGACAGGCATGTTGCTGCCATTTAAATATTCTAATGGAGCAGCTGTGATACTCATAGAGGCCCCTGTAATTTTGGTTCGAAATTAATGGAGTTTGCCTGTAGCGGCATCTCATACCATTAGTTTAATTTGTGCACTAAGTGATGATATTGGAGCCGTAACATGACATATGACAATCTTAACTGCGCTTGTAATAATGTAATGGAATTAGGTATATAGAAAATACCGGATTTACTTACCACCAATACTTGCATTGTACGCCACACCGACACCGCAATAGTTGTTGAAGGCAACAGCCGCAACTTCGCCAGCACATCTGGTGCCGTGTTTGTTGTCTCCGTTATCTTGTGGTGTTGGATCTGAATCGTTACCATTAATATCAAAAGATGCATCGGGGTCCTGTAAATATAATAAAATGTTGTAGTTGCTGATGATAGTAATAGGGGGATACATATTTTTTTTTTTAATTTACATAAGTACATATCTTAAATAGTATAAATGATTGAGGTAATTTATATATTCTATGTTTATATGATAGATATACCAGACTGTTCTGTATTGGACACATCAGAAGGTCTTAGGTGGATTTGAAAGGTAGGTTTCATAAAAGTCCAACACAGAGTTCACTTTCTATTAGGTGTTCAAAACCCTGAAACTCTTGGATCATATTTACTTCCGCTTCAGGGAAAAGAAATACAAAACTATATATTGCGAAAGTGGTACAAAGGTATTCCTTTAAGACTTCTGCATTGACAAAAGTTGATTAAATATAATTATGGATTTTCAGATGACTAGTTAAGAGGCTATACCAGTGTAACCCATGAAAAATTAGGCGATTTTTGTGATTTTTTTTTTTAAAGAAAGTACTCGATCGAATGTTTCGAAGTTTTTTGGACTTTCTTTACTTTCAACTATATTTTAAGTTCTTTTTTACAAAAATATTGAATAATAATGTAGTTATGATATAATAATGTAAAAATGGTTGTTTTTTTAAATGCCAAATTGACAA
This sequence comes from Zeugodacus cucurbitae, assembly GCF_028554725.1. Lineage (NCBI taxonomy): Eukaryota > Metazoa > Arthropoda > Insecta > Diptera > Tephritidae > Zeugodacus > Zeugodacus cucurbitae. Next base: position 59,489,103 of record NC_071670.1, read on the forward strand.
TTTTCAACAAAACAAAAAGATCGTAGGTATGTATAGTAAATATATTCAACTACATTCAGTTTAAATCTGAAGTTGATCGGTCAATTTTTCGTTGAGTTATGATGTCAGCAATTTTGTGAAAAGTCGTTTCGAGGAAAACGCGTTTAAAGTTTCGACTACAGCAGCTTATGTATACCTGCGAGCGGCCGCTCTTTAGAACGCTGCCATTCAAAAACTTTTCAAGATACGAGCTTACCGCTTTCACAGGATATTTTTGAAAGTATTAACTATCGAATAAACAAAAAATAAAAATAATGAATTTTTTGAAAATGTCACACAGGTATAGCCCCTTAAAGTCAGTATTTATTTGCCAAATATCTAGTTTATCCAAATCAGCAGTTAATAATTTCTATGATCAAGAACACTCTTTGAAATTATCGAAATTTTGTATCAAAAAACATTTGCAACAAGACAACTATCAAGAACAACACTTATGGGTCCGGAGAATATTTTTTCTATATCCTATTAGATCTAGATAAATCCAACAATGTTTCTGTGTCTCGTCTGAGAGAATATGTGTGTAAATTGAATGTTGGCTCTCTGCCTTTTCGAATTGCTATCTTACTAATAATAAGCTAGTTTTACTGTTTTACTTTTGTTCGTACCCTTTTATAAAATGGTCAATTAATTTCAGTATTTTCAGACAACTGTTTTGGTGGCAAACCCTCTGATTCCTCAATAACGATCTGGTAACACCAATATCGAACACAACAACCAGCGTTTGCACGTGTATAAAAGAAAAGGAGAATATAAAACTGAAGTAGAAAGCGAATAATTACTGTGTGACATACAAAAGCATTCGTTCCAACAACAAAATATTGTGTATATTGTGCAATAAATTATGCAATTAATGCAAACATTAAAAGTAAAATATTGTATAAAAAATTGTTTTTATTGAACATATGAGGCATCGAGTGAGTGGCTAATGACACAGGGTACTAACATCATTTCCTGAAACATATTTAAGCAAACGAAGGCATTTTGAGTGTAATTTCCATGAAAATTCGCGATTTGCATCACATTTTTAATTTTATAAACTCCCGGGTAATTCCAACAGGGAGTTCACTTAGTCAGGATTGTAGCCCAAGCGTTTCTGCAAAATCCAAAATTGAGATCACCAAAATCCAACCGCTGGTTCAAAAGTTATAAGCATTTGTGTTTCGCTGCTATCCGGCGCTGCCGACGTCGGCTGCGGAAAAATGCATTTCAATTTGGTGCGAAAAACTGGGATTTCTACCAGGCGACCAGAAGCAGGCAGTAGGTGGCTGCGAAATAGAAAAATGCGAATTGTGGCCAAACGGAGACACTTAGAGCCATGCGGTTTTTACTGGTCTCTTCAGAATCGCATGGCCCAAAAGTGTATAAAAAAATGGTTGATGTTGTTGCACTGTAAACATTTATAAAAATTAAAATATGTTGCAATCGCCAACAAATATGAGAAAACAGCATAAAACACCAGCAAATGCTAACATTAGTTGGACATTATGGGCATAAAAAGTTGCAGGGAGGCCTGCAGATTATTCGGAGTACCATTAATGTTAAGTAGCTCCATTTTTTGTAAAAGTTTGAAAGCCTACTAACAGCAAAGATAGTTCTATGTTATATTATTAAATATTTATTCAATTTTAAAATAAAAAAAAATATGGCAAATTCACACAAAACGTCAGTAAATGTTAATTTTATTGGGAGTTTTTGGACACAGGTAGCTGCAGGGAGTCCTGCCGAACACGGAGAGTACCATTGCGGCACTTTCTTAACATATTAAAAGCCTACTTACAACAAGGATTATATAGCTTGTGTTTTAATTGAAAGAATTTACCATTTTTGGTCCAAAATTTTTATTTTTGTCTATAATTTTATTTCCATGTGCTTTTAAATAAATTACAGTGCTGGTATAATAGATATATAATATACATTAATTATATCTACTTAAATATACAATATTTGGTTTTTATTTGGTCTTAGTATTTGTTTTTTGTTAGTGGACTGGAGTATGATTCTTTCGTGCATAATTTGGTTCTCTTTGGGAGTAATTTCTATAGACCTTTCAACATTAAATACTTAATATGCACAACATCTATATGGTTGTGTCCTGATTCTGTTTCGGCCGCCTTTAGCTTATTCTTCTTCTATACCAGGTCCACCTTCAGCTCTCTTCTCCGCTGTCTCCATGTGCCCTTCCCCTAATTCCTTCTCCCGCACCCAACTCGTTGTCGTTTCTGAATTCTAACTCTTCAAATATTTCAATTAAAAGCCCTTATTTTCTACAGTTTGAGAGTCAATTTCATGTTTTTTTGCAATAAAATTTGATCATGCCGGGATGTTAGTAAAAACGTTTATATATTCTTGTAGCCTGAAGAATTCTACACCAATTTCATGTATATATGTATATGATTTGGAGAACGGAAGTGTCGCAATTTGGAAAATAAAATAATTATATGAGGTATTTGAAATGGAAGTTTCTTATAGAATTTGATGAAGTACACACATTTTCTAACTTGTTTCGCATTAAGAGATTTCCAAATTAAATTAAGAGCACAAAATAATCAAACTTTCCGCCTAATTAACATTTTTATGCGCATCCAAATTCGCGAGAATGGGGGCTGAGATTTGAATGGTCATAACTCTGGTAAATCTGAACCAATTTCGATGATTTTAATGTCATATGAAAGAAAATTTCAACAATACGTTAGACAAAAGGTTAGGTTGAAAATTACTAAAAGTAAGTTAGCTCACTAACAGAAAACGTCAGAAATACAAAATTTTACGGAAAAAAATCAGGAATTACTTCAGCCCTCATAAACTATATATGTTGATTTCATACGTTATTATAGTGGACTTTATGTCGAATATATGGGTCAAAGTGTGTGTTATCTTAATGAAACTATATCAATAAATTGCGAGAGTATCAAATGTTCGGTTGCACCCGAACTTAGCCATTTGTTACTTGTTGTATTTATAGTTTTGCACTTTAATCGCGTTGTCCTCGTTCACTTTTGCACTTTCTGAGCACTGCAGTCGGTTTCGGTGGAGATCAACGGCAAAAAAAAAAACAAGAAAAACGTTTATGTGTAACAATAATCTTACTTCCTTAATTATTTGGAAAAAAAAAACTTTTGAAAGTTGCTTTTCATGAAAACCCTGCAATGAAATTTTGAACTAAAAGATAGATATATCTGTTATCCACATTAAGAGTATTTATTCTAAACAAACAGAAACAACAATGCGATTGGGAGTTGCTATGAAAAAGCAATCATAAACGAAATGGATATTATTGAAACTCACACACACAGAGAACACTGATAACCTCTGAACTAGAATCGATTATTTCGGTTTTAAACTAAAAAGCAGTGGGAGGATGCTACGCTAACTGCAGAGTGGTTAGTGGGTGTGTGTAAGCAGCAGGCGTAGTGGGCGCTCTCTCTTCACCTCATTACTTGTGTACAGCTGTAAATATGTTTTTAGCGTTGGCGCTAAAATTTATTTACGAAATCATTTGGGAAATCAACGAAATGAATTTCCACTCCACAATCAATACAGCGAGATGCCATTTGTTTCAACTGTACTATCAAGTGTCTATGGGGGTGAGTGTTTGTGTTTACTGTTACCTTTCTGTATGCCATTTCATAATGCTTCCTCTATTTTGTTGATTTTTGTTTTTTTGCCATCATCCGCCATATTTCCTTTGTCATTTCAGCTATTTCAGATAGGATATTTTGTGCGCGAATGACTATTGCGCGGCGCTTTTTAACGTTTGATATATGTATATAAATCGCGTATGAGTCTGTGTGTGAAACGTATATTACGGTTATTGCCGTTGGCGGTTTGGCAATAATTTTGAAAACAATCAACTCTTGAATTGTGTGTGGGTCATTTATATTGTTGCAGTAAGCAAAGGTGAGGCTTAACAAAAAATAAAAATAAAATAGATAGGAAGTGCGAAGTGGGGAGTGGGGAGCGGTGGGAAGAGAGATGAGTGGTAGCAACTAAAATTTAATCATCATGAGTGTGTTGGTGCATTGGCAACAAAATGGCGCAGCGGTGCACAGCTGCTACGCTTTGCAATCCCACACTTAATCATCTTTATATTTTTCGCTCTTTAAATGATTGCTTTTCATTATGATTTCAGACACTCGGGAGATTTACGGAAATTTATTTTTTCTATTCTTTTGGAAAATTTTTGGTTTATTTTGTTGTTTGAGTACTATTTACAGTTTATGAAAGTAGTTACTATGGCTGATGGACCAGTGTATGAGGTTGCTGATGAACTAGCGTATGAGGTAGAAGACTTTTAATAAAGGGGTTTCATTCATATTAAAAATTATGACCTCACGACGTTATTTTTAGCGAGCTTCCGGGGATCGTGTTTAAAGTTCAACTTCGTTAGACTATATCTCAAAAAATATTACTCGGATCGTCTTTAAATTTAAGCACAATATTCTAAAGATAAAGAAGTTTAGTTAAGCAGTGAAACCCATATAACTCTTTTAAACAAGTAGTAAGTGACAATCGTCCCATACAAGACGGCCCGTACTTCCTTATTATTCGTATATTGTTCGAAGGCTACTTATCAATAGAAATTCTACAAAAGCTGAACTTCAAACTAGACTTATCGTCTCTGTAGGATCAATATGGGATGAAGGTAGACCCAACAATAGGAAAGCTTCTTAAATAAATGTCCAAATATTTACATGGTAAAGAAAATGGGTTTAATGGGTCCATGGCCTTAACTGTGTTCAATATATGGGATATCTCTTCAAAACTATATTCTAGTCTCATGAATATTAGTATCTTACTAAAATAAAATTTAGTTGATAATTTCAGTGTTTGTTGCCCAAATATTTTATTTTTAGTTTTTAATCTAAACTTTATTCTTTCCTCGTTTTCCACTTTATACTTCAATTTGATTTTCTAATTCCGAATTTACTCGCTTAAATCACTTAAATATGACATATTGATAACAATACAAATTCATATCGTCATTTATAAGCATCTGCTTAAATCGAACCCTTCCAAGAATCACAATAACATTTAACAGACTATCAATAATGCACGCTGATGTTATGCAATTCGTATATTTCAAAATATCAAAAGAAATGAAAATAAACAACAATTTCCCATAAAGTAAAAACAAAATATTCCACGCCTCAGAGAGAAAGTATCATTTGTTTAAGCGTTGTGATTTTCAGATATTTCCATTCCGATTGAATTACTTTTCAATCACATTCACTGCAATTTATGCCTGCTGCCTTTTTGTATTGCCCATTTTGCTGCCTTTGTGACACCATTATCCGATTTGCAGTTAAATATTATTATACGCTATTACTCATAATCGAGCCGCAAATAAACGAAGAGCAAGTAAACGGCCAAATGGTAATGGGATATCACCAAAAAATATTCTTACTAAGCTGACCGATAAACGAAAGCTTTATGTTAAGAGTGGTACACAAGCAGAGAGGGAAAGAGAGACAGATGAAGAGGGAGAAAGCGGCAGTGGGTGGAAATAAGGAATAATGAGCTGCGCAACTGCTTGGAAATCACGTGATTTGCTTGTAAAAAAATCTACATTTTTAAATTGAAAGCAGCGGCAGGAGTGAACACACCAACACACTCATAAAAGTATCAAGTTACAAAGAAGCAGCGACAATAGAGCAAGTATACAAAGATACACATTGACAAGAAAAATAGAAACGGTAAGATGCCACAGCAGCAACATCAAAACAAAGTGTAATGCAAAGCAGCTGATGCGAGTCTTCTTTTATATGTCTGCTTAACGCCTAGAAGTAGGCCAGCTTGTTGGTTTTCTGGCTGATCCCTTAGACATCGCGCTTACAAACAATATTCTTACACACCGCTTAAGTAAAGGCAAGGCAAGCAAATCGTTGTAAAATAAGTAAAATAAATAAAATAAGAACTGAAAAGCCTGAAAGCACCAGTAGACTGGCCGCAAGACCGCAATACTGCAAATGACATTTGAGAATATGCCAAGCAAGTTGATGAAGACGGTGCTGCTGTTGACTGCGGTTAACGGTGTTCAATTTAAAATAAAAAAAAAACTGACTATTGGGGGCGTTTGCGTAGAGTGAGGCACAAAAATATTGCCATTGTAGATAATGACGATGATTTGAGTGTTTATTTGGTTGCTTATTTGAGACAGCGCGCTGTTGGGCGATAGAAAATATTTTTAAAGATGACAATGGGGATAGTTTTTGTTTTTAAGAGTTGCTGATATTCTTAGAAAGAAGAGAAGCAAAGGATTTTTAGCTGCACAAAACAGATGAAAGAAACCAAGAAGGCGATTAATAGCAACTATTTATATACACTTGTATGAAATATTATTTAAGAATTATATGAAGAAGAGCTTCTTAATTTTAATACAAATATGTATGTGTGAGCACAAAATAGAGTGACTGGATATTAAAGCACATTCATAGCAGACAGTTGGATTTGTGATACTCTAAATCTCTCTCAGTTTAGATAGGTTCACTCCTAAGACAACGACGTGACTCATTAAAAGTGAGTAAAGTAAAGCAGATTGACCCTTAAACGTTTGAAAAATATTAGATTTTAGAAAAACAAAACTTTCGAATATAAAGTAAAAGTGATAGCTTCAAGGGAAAGGGCTTTATTGACATGTTTTTTTCAGTTAATTCTTACTTACTCTTTTGAAAGTGTATAAGTTTTGTTTACGGACTTTGGAATTATAAAGATTTATGAAACATTGATTATTATTAAAAATCGAATAAATCTGTGAAGCTCCATATTATTGATGCACAATCTAATATATGAAACTCTTTTTCTGTCGAACTGTAAAAGTACTAATCACCTAATAGACGGCATACAATATATATACTTTGCTTATATACTTAAAGCCAACATTATGTGATTTCCGAGAGATTCTAATGTAAAGAGTAATACACTTGCTGACAAGACAAAAATGCGATATATAAGGCTTACACTACTCTAAGACTTTTGAAATTAGTTTTAAAAAGAATATCTACAATTTATAAGCTAAAAAATCACAATAACTTTTGAAAAAGTTGTAAGCTCCAATACTTCCTGAATTTTGATACTTCTACGCCGATACAAGGTCCTACTATGTCAATTACTCGCCACAAAAAAATAATAATTTTTACATACTTCAAGTCACGGAACTCAACCTCTATCTTGTTGGTATTGATTAGATAAGTGTAGGTTATATTTTGCCAGACTTTTGCATTGACCTGTGCGTAAAATATTAATCAAAAATTTTAATATAACAATATCGGTTACTAAAAGCGACTCTAGAAGGTAGAATCTACCTAACAGCAGAAAGCCTTCGATGTTATTTTGTGTTTATATAGTTATTGTTATATTATGCAAACTTCTGTAAAGTAAATTTGAAAGAAATTTCAATAATATTTAATCCTATATTATTTATTTCGTCATTTAAGGACCTTGCAAAAGCTCTAAACAATACTTAGTAGTCTATAAAGTTTTTTATTGCTTTGTTAAGTTTCTTTCATAATGAATTTCTTTGATTTGATTTTGATGTTTTCTGAGTAATTCATTACTTATGATAGGCAATTGCATAAAAATAATATAAATATATTAATTATTGTACTTTTTTATAAAAGTTTTGTGCTTAAATATTAAAAATAATCCATAAATAAAACAAAAAAGAACACTGCGTAAGAAGAAGCAAATATCTTTTCAAATTCTATACAAAAATTCAACATAATCTGATAAGAACAAGCCAAATGCCACATGTAATTGATGCAACTTTGACCATTTATATGCAAATTGAGAAATATGAGCAGCGGTCGGCTGAGAGATAACCAGTTTGTGTGGACAAAAATAGAAACAAAAAAATAAATAAGAATAGAAGAATTATAAAGACATTGAGGAGCAACAAAAGCGATTATAATACCAGCGCGACAGACTAGCGTACAAATAAATAGGCGATTATGCTAAACAAAGTGCGGCGATTTTGCGGGGTACATGAATTGTCATGTCCCCGAAGTCTGTGGTACATTTAACATTTAGCGCGATGCAAGTGCAAAATGAGTAGCGTCAGTGAAATTTCAGCTGTACGCAAGCAAAAATACAAAAGTAGTTAAGCTTTTAAGGGCATTAATTGTAAAAGTTACGCATACGCCCTGTAGCACCGCCTTACGCTGCGCCAGCGCAAGCAAATCTGTTTTTGATTTAGATTCAAAGCGAATTAAGTTGTTAGACTTTTTCAATTATTGTCTGCCATTACAAGCGTATTGCGAAAGTTTTCGCCGTGGCCTTTGTAAACGCTCAAAGACTTAAAGTTAAAGTCGGTAAACATAAATTGCCATGGCATTCAGTACACAATGCCTTCTGTTAGTGGATTTATAAATATTATTGTTTGTGCATAGATGTATAAATATAAATAGCTGTAATTGTCTTGAGGTACTTACATAATTTTGTGCAAGGTCAGGATGATTCGTTTGTATGCCATCGTCGAGTATGGAAACAACAACGCCTTTGCCGGTGTAGCCTTTCTGCCAGGCGGGTCCTATATTCATATCGAGCCCATCTTTGGCGCCACCATTCTGTGGGTGGCGGTGATTGATGTTTTGTTTGTTGGTTGTTGTTGTTATTTTTTGTTGTTGTGCCGTCATTTCAATAGAATTGTTCGTTTATAGATAGTAATGTATGTCAGCCATATGTAAATGAAATGGCGTTTAATATATAGAAGAGAGTGAGAAAAAGAGAAATAGAAATGGAAATATATATTAGAGTAACTGTATGAATAGTGTTATTTTTGTTTATTAAATTTAAGTGTGTAATATTTACTTTTATCATATATTCCATAGATATCAAAAGGTATCAGGTATCACTTCTAGCTGGGATTTATAGTACAATTTAGTATAAGCATACTCTTGACACAGTATTAGTATTTAAAAATAATTTTTAAAATAGAAATACATATTTACATTACAGAAAATCATATAATATTTACACAATTCTTCCAAATATTTGAAAAAATGTAATCCATAGTCTCATATATCTCTCCGTATAAGTACAAATTAAATAAAATATTGCCTACATTTCGACGCAATCATAATAGAAATCAAGTCAAGTTCTCACGTTCGACTTTTCTATATTTTTTATTTAAACTTAACTTTCTAAAAGTTCAATAATCGTTAAGACCTTAAAGTAAGTTGTCTCATTTCGAGTAGCCTTTTACAGATATTTGTTAACGTTCGGTGAGGTTGAGTTAAGCTGGAAGCAATACTGTTCGCTTATACTAATTTTCTACTAATATTCCTTAAGCAAATTGATGTTATCCATATTATTACATATTATTCCATGATTTATATATTTTATCAACAATTTTAAAATTCTACTTTAATAAGTGCCTCCTCTTCTTCCAATAAACGCAAATATAAAACAAAACATTGCCTACATTTCGGCGCAATACCAATAGCTCTCTATAGCTGTCAGTAAGCATATAAAATCAGCAGACATTTTTCGGCATGAAATATTCAATGCAATCAAAGCTTGTTGAATCTCGTTTTCCAATCGCCAGCAGCAACTTAACTTGACAATCATAAATGCATTCATACTTCGCCTCTCTCGTATAGTTATATTAGACGAAAAATGCAAGCAGACAAATGCGTAAAGTATAGCTTCATGGCAGTGGTGTCATACTTTTTGCACAAACTGTCATGAACGTTTTAATAAACGAGTATAAATAATGTTTGTGTATTCCTTTTATCAGCGCTTTCGTCTTCTATGCTTACTTTCACTCGCTTGCTACTAGCTACTACTGGTCTACTGCATATCTGCTTACTTGTGCGGCTTAAGCATATAAATCTTAGTGCAGAGAAATGCTGGCGGCTGAACTTGCCATTTGCTGTGGGTAACCGCACAACTGAAAGTAGTTCCTGTTTTCATTTTCTGCACTTTCTCACAGTTTTGCGCACAGTTTTTCTCTCGGTTAAAACTTTGCCAACGCCTGGCGGCAAGGCAAGGATAATATGACAAGATCCGTGCAACAAAGCGTCGGTGGTCCTTCTTTGCTCGACGTCGGCGGCATCATTGTGTGGTTGCTGGCTGCCTGAGTGACTTGTTTGCCTGCTTGCTACCTTTGGTTAGCTTTATTCTTCTTCTTTCTACGCTCACTTTTGTCACTTGCAGCGTGTGCATGTGTTCTTCTATTGTTGCTGCGCTTGGTCTTGGTTGGTCTTGGTGCATTGTCAAGTTGGTTTACCTTTTCGGTGTAAAACTACAACTTAGCAGCGCGTATCATCGTCGCGCCCTTGTCGGTGCGATTGCATTTGCTGGCAATCTTTATTTATATTTCGTTATTTACCGTTGCTTTGTGGATTCGCTTTTTCAATGCTTTGCTTGTGTCTGTGTTGTGTGAGTGAGCTGTTGTTAGTTTAGCTTTGTTTGGCTGTTGGTTTAGTGGCATTGTCAAATCGAAAATCCAATAAATCTGATGAATGCGGGAGCACTTTCCAAGGCTTTGAGTTGCATTCGAGGCGAGGAGAGGGTGTGTGAGAATTACGTGAGCAACGGGTTAGTGAGATAGAGGCGAATCAGACGAATAAAATAAAATAAAATAAAATAAAATAAAATAAAATAAAATAAAATAAAATAAAATAAAATAAAATAAAATAAAATAAAATAAAATAAAATAAAATAAAATAAAATAAAATAAAATAAAATAAAATAAAATAAAATAAAATAAAATAAAATAAAATAAAATAAAATAAAATAAAATAAAATAAAATAAAATAAAATAAAATAAAATAAAATAAATTAAAATAAAATAAAATAAAATAAAATAAAATAAAATAAAATAAAATAAAATAAAATAAAATAAAATAAAATAAAATAAAATAAAATAAAATAAAATAAAATAAAATAAAATAAAATAAAAATTAAAATAAAATAAAATAAAATATATTTTTACATAAGATAATTATATACATTACCAGATTTATTTAGTAAAACGAGCAAACTGTGATTCAAATAAAAATTAAGCCAAACAAACTTCCGAGGAAGAGGTTTTAAATTAAAAAGAGGTTGTTATTGGGAGTTTATATAAACCAGGATTCAAACGATAATATATGCTTTAATATATGTAAGTTTAATACTTGAAGCTCCGAAATTTATGTAACGTTTTCGTATTAGTGTTGCCTACATTTAGGATAACTTCGTCGTGAATACTTCCATCGAAAAAAAAAGTTATTTGCCCGATATTATACCATACTTACAATGTATATACTATATACATATTCAAAATCGTAACCAAATAAAAACAATAGCAAAGTAAACCTTTAAAAACCACTTCAGCCGCTACCCCACCAAGTACAGCCCGATAAGGTGAGGATTAAATAAAATTATGGAAAAATAAAACAAAATTTCTTACATACTTCACTCACCAAGTACCACTGTTCCTTGAATAGGGGATCCGGAAAGATGTTATGCGATGTGGCAGCGCGATATTGTATGCGTGGAGCGCGTGACAACAAAGCTGAGCTACTACGCGCCGACGCGGTTGGGTGATATGTTAGGCGAGAACCTGGTGAGCTCACAAAACCAGTACCTGGTCTTATCACATCATATGGACTGTAGCCCGGTAGAGTGGTATAGGAACCATCACGCTTTTGGCGCAATTTTTCATGTTGTTGTTGCATCCATCGGACCTAAAATGAATTGGAGGGTAAGAAAATAGTAAAATTTTATTTTTATTTAAAGAAGAATGGTTAAATCTTAAATAAATTATAAAACAAAGTTATATTGTAAAAGCGCCTAATTGTAGGTAATGTTATTGTTTTATTTAATTTTGAAATTCTTAAAAATGTATTGACTTCATATGTACTTTGAAGGATATGTTTGTTAAGATCAGAAGAATAATGTTTTCTACTTAGTAAACGTTTTGAATACTCACCTCTGGTTCGGAATTTAAGGCGCTGTGGTGTTCGCTACTGATACGCAATGAACGTTTGGCGACCCGACGATGATGGAAGAGATAATAGTCTTTCAAGGAACCAACCTGAAAGTAAATAATAAAATAAAATAAAATTTTATTTAAAAAGTTGTTTTAATTTGGCTGAAATTAGTTGAATAATTTCGATTTCGGTAAAATATTTTTTTTTTATTATTAACCGTAAAATGGTTTTTATTGCATTCTGAACTAAAATTACAAAATAAAATATTTTTCGAAAGCACACCAAAATCAATCTTTACACACAACAACGCTCTCTAAAGAAGTTTTCACCCTTCAACAGTCAACCACAGCCGTTGCACAACACTTTTGAAATCCCAAGCACTCATAGCCAATTTTAGTCACTCATACGCCATGCGGTCACCACGAAACAAATTGCCAATAGCACAGTATTGTATGTATGTGTGTGCCACGTTGAATAAAAATCACTTGCATACCCTTGGGCGTGTAATGAAAAGTTTTCGAACGAATGAATGCAGAAGAAATCAGAAATCAAAAATCAGAAAATCGAAATCTGAACGTACCATTGAGAAATGTTCTTCCCTCACTCTGCTCCGCACTTACTAACAAGATGTTTATTACTTTTACTTACCGTTAGAGTGGTTTACTTCAAAAATTTACTCGGCACACATGTATTTACTGTACATAAGTGTGTGTGTTTTAGTTGTTGTTTTTTCTTTTAAGTTTACTTCTACATTTCTGTTAGAGAGTATGTTGTTGGTAATTCCCAATAGCATGTGCGCTGGCCAAATGCCTGAAGTAGCATTTTGATTGGCAAACACTCGGAGCAAATGTGCTGAGTCGCATGGTCAATGAAGGAGTTGTGTTCAAGGTAAAATGGTATTTTCAAGATAATAGGTAATAGCGATGTATATGCGAGTAATAGTTGAATTTAATATTTGTGTGCTATTCACTAGACTAGATACTATGTTGAGATGAGTAGGAAATGTTAGAAGGTGAGATTTGAGTAGAAGTGGGGATGCAATGGAGAGTTAGCAGAGTCTACTGAATATTTTAAGAATCTTTATGAAAGAACTGAGAATTGATATAGGGCTAGAAGGACATTTTTTCTGCAGATAAACTCCAGTTGAGAATTAAATTTCGAAACGGCATATCATATTATTGTTAATGAATATATAAAATAAGTGGAGAGTGAATTTAAAAAAAAATTATTATTTTTTATTTTTTTATTTAGATATTTTTTTTTTAAGTTTAAATAACTTTTCTTTTTCTCTTTTCGAAATCTTTCAATCTTAACAAAAATACATATTTATATTTCTTCAAATCAAATGCAAATAAGAACTTCACTCAGTCACTATACAAATATGCAAATTTTCTTATTTACCCACACATATACGCACATACACATACAAATAGTTCAAACAAACACTAGCTGTTTACCGTAAATTTTTACTCACGTTCCATGCCCATATGCTGGGGAATTCACAAATTATTTGCTATTGAAAATTGCATCACGTTGCACAAACGCCAAGAAAATGCATGCACCAAAACTGTGAATTGGCTGTGACAGCACGCATACATGCTTGCACTTTCGCACTCTCCATACTCTACACACACACACACACAAACATATATTTACTCATAAGCATATGTGTGGCTGTATGTATGTGTGAGCGCAACGTCAATAGACACCAAATATTTGTTCGCGAGTTTTTGATTGCGGTATTTGAAGTATGCTAAAGCAATGCACACGCTTTTGTTCGGAACTTTATCTCCATGACGATGGAGGGAAGACGATGATGATTTCGTAAAAGCAGCAAAAGTAAATAAGAGACTTACAAGTGTGAGAAAGAATGCTGGCAAGGCGAAAATTACAGAGAGAGTGTGAGAAAGCGGTGGAAATGCTTGAGATGTTCCAGGGAGGACCCAGTTGGGAATATAGAATAATACATATACAGAAATTTAATTAGCAGGAAATATTTATTGACTGGTAAACAGTAAAAAAACCTTAGAAATACTTTTAAATAGGGTTGCCACGTAGTTTTGAATGGTTATTATTGAAGTATTGAGAACCATAAATTAAAATTTGTCAAGAATAATAACTTATTTTCCAATTCTAGTAACTAAATCGAGTTTAAATTTTTTTAGAGTTGCCACCAGCAAGCGATTTTGAAATATTTTTAGTCAAATTATATAATTGGGCATGATTACTCACTTAATGAATGAAATATTATTCTGCATATTACAATACTACACATATTTAGGAGTGTTGCCACAACAAATGTGTTTTATTTTATTTTTTATAGGAAAAAAATATTTTTTAGAGTTGCCATCCATCTAGGAAAATAAAAAAAAAATTAAAAGAATCTCTCTGAAGATAGGTGTACCACGTAATATATTTTTATTTATTATATTTATATATGTATATATTATATTCATACATACGGATTAAAGAAAATTCAGGGTTTGCCATTTATTTAAAAAAAAATTTGCTTTGGTTAAATGTCAAAATTTTTTTTTTTTCATTTTCTTATTTCCTGCTTTTTTTACTTTCAAAATAGTTTTTATTCAGTTTATTTTCTCTCCGCACTATCAAATAAGAAATCATTGAAGCATTTATATGAATTCTTCACAAAAGACTAATGCAACTATTAAATTAATTTTACGCTCGAATGAGCTTATGTCGCATTTCTATATTTATCTTGGCTTATAATTTGTCATTGCATTTCAAAGACATTATAAAATGAGAAAATTATTTTTTTTTTTAAACAGGGTGTTGCATATGCATACTTCTTATTTAGGCCAAGTTTCGTGGTTGAATGTATTTCAAATTGGTCTGATTTATTGAACATTTTCAGTTTAACAAGTGCAAATGTTTTGCATTTCAAACACAGAAAGAACACCCTGCTCATCATGCAACAACAACACTCATTTACTTACTCAAATATCTTATATAACAACTACAGTTATTTGCACCGGATATGCAATGTCTCACAAACAGGTCAGTTGGTTGTGTTGGCAATCATAATAGTATTTATGAAAATCATAAATTTGCATATAAAGTAAATTAAATACAAACACACCAGCCGACAATAATAACAGCAAATTGCAAAACTATCTACACACACACATATTCAAACAAACAATAAAATGAATTCATGCCTAAGCAACTCCAGTTGAAAGCGGCTTATTTATAACATTTGTTACGAGTGAAATTTATGGTTTCGTTGCTGTATAAATTTTAATTGAAATTTGTTCAAAATGTGTGAAAACCAAGTGCATCGTATGAGTGATTAGCACTTGCTTGCAATGCTTGACATGAACGGGCAGCCCCGCAAAGTATGCAACGTTAATTAAAGGCAGCCGGATTAAAGCGAATTTTAGGTTATATTTACATTGTATGCAAATTTGCGGTCCAGAAAAGTGGTCGACATGCATCGGTGGTTGTATGGCACATTCATACACATGATTAATTTGCTTGCAATAAAGCTGCTTAACATTTCAATATTATTTACATGTGAAGAAGGAGAGAATTGAATTGAACAAGACAATTTACGGAAGGTGCCTTTATTTTGTTCGAGAAATCGAGGAACCAACAAGTTTTAAGTCATTTTTAAGATTTTAAAAGATTCTACAATCATTTCTACTGCCTTAAAATTTATGTTTTGCTAGTTGAGAGAACACCGATCCTAGGTTATATTTATATAACTCTCGAATCAACTTCACTAGCTTTTGATTAAAATTATATCAATGTAGTACTCATTAGAGTCAAATAATACTCTCTTTTGTGACTGGCGAGTTAATCAAGTCCAAGTATTGGCAAATTTAATTAAATTTTTTCTGGTTAATTTTCAATATTTGAAATGAAAACCCTCCGCCACTCACAACCGTCGAAAATAATGGCAAATTTCTTTTAGTAGATGGCATATAGCTTTATAGAACCCAAAAACAAAAAAAAAATAAATAAATAAAAAAAAATTAAAAAGCTTTCGAAAGCTTTCAGAAAAGCTTAGCCAAGCTTAAAGCTCAACAAAAAGAATTACCAAAAAAAATTCATGTAATTTTAGTGTATGTGTTTACACGTCCACTATGACTAGTTTTCCCCAACCCCTAACCGAATTACTAAGCCTTATTGCATATTTTATTTGTTTGTTTCGAATATTTATTTGTAACATTTCAGTTCCGGAAACATAAATCCAAAATTGATTTATTTGTTGCTGTTACTGCGAAACACATAGCACACTGGAGAGTCATTACTTATTGAATATCGAATTTATGACAGGCGGCCAGAAGTGTATGTAAAACTTATACATTTGTGAGTGTGTAAACACAAAGGAAGAAATAAATATGGTTGTCTTTAGTATATATTTAGAAAACAATATATTCATATATGTATTTGTATTTAGTTACAAATGAAAATTTATATATCTGTACATATTCTTGGGTGTATAGAACATAAGAATAAGAAATATGAGTGTACAAGAGTTCAAATAAAAATATATGCAGTAAATAAATATAAATATAAAGACAAAAATAAGTAATATATATTTTTTTTTATAATAAATAAAACTTTTATTTGCAAGATTAAGAAGCTTTAGCGGTAACGAAAGCGCTAGAGGAAACTACAGTTTGACAAATACAATTATTATTTCTTACATTTTACTTTCGAAAAGGTTTCATATTCCTTTTTGGATAAATACTATAGCCATAAGCATCCGAACTTCCGCATCTAGAGCTTTGGAAACCAGCTCATCATCGTCAAAAAGTCATACGGACGAAAAAACTTTATGTAAAGGGGTATGATATCGAGTATTTACAATTTTGAAATCACACTTGAAAACCTATCTTGAACAACATACAAGGTGAATCCATCATATATTTTTTGAGTACCAATAGCCCTAAGAAGAGCGATATTATATCTGAAAGTCGTAAGCTTTTAGCGAAGGTCTTTATATGTGTGATTGAGAAATATAGTTTAGTAAAAATAAAAATAGTTATAGTAAAATCTAGGCAGACAAGAAAGATACATAAATAAAAGCGCATCACACATAACTTTTTTGTATCATGATATAAAATTAAAAAAAAAAAAAATATATGTCATGCGATAAATTAGTATATGGAACAAATTAAATTATATTTTCCTACCAAAGTTACAAAATAAATTCGGAAATATTTTGTACAATTACAACAACAGCAACATCAATATAACTTGCATGTATCTAGGAAGAGTGATGAAACCGAGGAACTTATCTCCAACTAAGCTAATATTCATTTAGTGGAGAAATTTATGGTGTGAAAGGTATACATTTCCAGAGTTTGAGTACTGTCAAGCATTAAACAGAGATATCAGTAAATATTATATATTGAGGCCATCCACTATTGTTTAACTATGAAAGATTTTTATCGTAGAAATTGATCATTTGTTTTTTAACGTAAAAAAAATATAAGAAATTAGCTGCTTATTAAACAAAAAACTAAAAAAAAAAAGTATTTTTATACAACGAATTTCACAACTTTCATTTGAGCATCCACATTTCCAATTTATGTTCAAGCCATTGGTATTGCTTCCACCATCACTCCTTCCAAATGTGTTTATTTTATTGATAATCAAATTGCCTTGTTTACACATTCGCCTGAAATGGCCAGAGCAAAATGGAGCGTTGGGAAAATTAAGTGAAATTTTTGCGAAAACAAAAGCCACAATAATTAAAGCATGTAAATTGGTGAATATAATACTGCTTCGGCAGTAGAAAGGACTCGCAGCTGCTTATTTCATACAATGGCAAAATGAGCGCCTTTTTGTGTGAGTGTATGAGTGTTCGCAACAGCCATTTTAACAGTTTATTTAAGCATTTGCGCACACACACACACACACACAAAACACATGGAAAGTGCATAAATAATATTTTGTATCTGAGTGTGTGTGTGAACTCATACATATGTATGGCGTAATTTCGGCCAACACGCTCACCACCAATATAATGCCATCAAATTAGCTGCTAAATGATATTTTTTTTCGCTTTTTCCAAATTATGTTGGTCATTGTGGGGACGGTTTTTGTTGCTTTCCGCTTGCATGACTTTGCAATAAAATTATTATTGACATTGTAGCAATAAATAATATTTAATTTGCGCTCTGTGGGGTATTCGACAAAGCAGAGGCGGTCATATTCATTTATAGTATACGAATATATAGGTAGTACTGCTGTGAATAGCGGCAAATTTCTGGTTTTATACTGCATCTCGTAAATCAAGACATAAATTATGAAAATCGACTAAAATTGAGAATATTAGAAAATAGCTTGTGGTCATTTGGGCTGCGTTCAGACATGAGCTAGAAATATTGTACTAATTTGTAGGGATTTTATAAACTCTGTTTAATTGTATGTTACTTATGGGCTCAAAAGCTAATTAGTCAGGGATTTTGAATTGTATGTTGTTGAGATATTGGTTACACTAATAATTTTTGAGGAGATATAATTAGCGAAGAAAAAAAATGTTAATCTTATCTAAGAAGCCACGTACCGAAAATTTAGAAAAGAGAAAATATTGTAAAGCAGGTATAAAACGCATTAAAGGTCTTTCCGGAAGCTTTCTTTTATTATTATTTGCGAAATAGAATATATATTCAGAATAGAAATATTATCAATAGACAAGGCTTAATATATCCGAAAAATAAAATCATTAACATATTTTTGTTTTCTAGTCCTTAACAATTCTCCTCCTAAAATGGAGGCAAAGTATGCCCGACAGCAAGCGTTTCTAATCGTGCTTGAGAGGGAATTCGGTCATCTAGCTTTTTGATAATGAAAAAATCGTATGAGAAATAAAAAAAGGATCCCCTTTTATCAGGTGAAGAATTAATTTTAGAGATATAATAGAAGAGAGGCAAGGACTGTGACTAAGCTGGCTGGTGGGAGGGCCTAACTCAAATTGTGGGTTATGCTCTCAATATTTGATGCAACGTGATGTTCTCTTCGCAATGAATGTTTCATATATGCTTAAAGAAGAAAACTTTTGCTTCTTAAAGGACAAGATCAGAATTGGAATCTATATTGGGGTTTCCAGCAGTATATGCTTTTTATAAAAACTGTATTTGATCAATTAAGAATACATAGTATTTAGGCGGAATAACCTCATTCTACACAAAATAATTTTTTTTCTCCAATATTTCGGATGAGTTTTGGTCAAGGCAGAAAGTACGAGTATAACATATTTGACAAAGAGAGTGAATGAACATCTTTGAAAAAGAGTTATATAGTTACTACAGTTTTTTGGTCTTATCATATATAAATCCTTATAAAATTATAAAAAATATTATTTTAGTCATTCCAGTCCTTAAAGACCATGATATTAGGTTGGTAAATATTCCCCTTCCGCCTTTTCGTCTTTTGAATTTTGCGGCTATATATAAAGCGCAATCTTTGAAAGGTCTTTACCTAACCTACAAAACGACGCTGTGCGTGATTAGTTTGGATATTACGTTCAACAGTTATAGAGGTGTAAACATGGAGTTCAATAATGCCGAAATTCGCGCTATTTTAATGTTCTCCTTCCTTAAAGGCACATCGGCTAAAGACACGTTCCATGAGATTAATGGTGTTTTAGGGGATGGTACTCTATCACTTCAAACCGCGGAGCAATGGTTTCGACGATTCAGGGGTGAAAACTACCATGGATAAGCTAGCCGGCGGAAGACCTGTGACGACGAATACCGATCAAATCATGGAAAACATCGAGTTAGATCGGCATGTGGTATCTCGTGATATCGCCCAGGAGATGGGAGTTAGTCATCAAACCATTTTAAACTATCTGCAGAAGGCTGGATACACAAATAAGCTTGATATTTGGGTGCCGCATGATTTGACGCAAAAAAACCTTCTGGGCCGCATCAACGCCTGCGATATGCTGCTGAAACGGAATGTACTCGACCCATTTTTGAAACGGATGGTGACTGGCGACGAAAAATGGATCACATACGAAAATATCCAGCGATAACGGTCATCGTCTAAGGCCGGTGAATCGTCCCAAACAGTGACCAAGCCGGGTTTGACGGCCAGGATGGTTTTGCTGTGTGTTTGGTGGGATTGGAAAGGCTTCATTAACTATGAGCTGCTCTCATATGGCCAGATGCTTAATTCTACCATGTACTGCGAAAAACTGGACCACTTGAAGCAGGAGATCGACCAGAAACGCCCAGAATTGTCCAACAGGAAGGGTGCAGTGTTCCACCAGGACAACGCCAGACCACACACTTCGTTGATGACTCGTCAGAAGCTACGAGAGGTCGGATTGGGAACACCACCTGTTCCTGTCCATGGCGAACGCTCTTGGTGGTGTGAAGTAGAATTCAAAAGCGGCTTGAGAAAAGTGGCTGTCCGAGTTCTTCTCAAATAAAGAGGGGGCCTTCTACGAGAGAGAGAGGTGTATTATGAAGTTGCCGTCTAGATGGAAAAAGATTATCGAACGAAACGGTGCATATTTGAACTAAATCCTACACTGTAACACTTTTTATAAAGCATTGAATAAAGAGCAAAAAAGCGGTAAGGAGATATTTGCCAACCTAATATTACAGCTTTTTGAGGCTTCAAATTCGCTCCCAGTTATCACCAAGGCAATTAGCATGCAAAATGTTGTCAAAGTTAGCCCCAAACTTAAAAATTCATTATTTTCTGATATCATGCCATATTTCACATTGCGCACACCAACACATAAGCCACACTTTCACATACACTCACTCACAATCACACATCACCTGGCCAAAGCACACGATATCACTCACCTGGCCTTCATTGATGAATCCATATTTATTGGCAATTAAGTCGGCCATTTGCCTGCCGGCCGGTATGTGCACCGCAAAATCGTTCGTATACATCGGTTGCCGCGGCAAGCTGTGCGTGCCACGCAGGCTATCCAATAGCTCATCGGACAGGTCGAACGGCAGCGCATCATCATTAGACGCTGCGCCATTTTGCGTATATAATGAGGCTTTAGTAATATTATTACCGCCAATGAGAGTACCACTCTCGCCCGCACTGCCTTCGTTGCTGCTGCCGCTGTCGTTGGCGTCTGTTAGTGGCCCCGCGGCTACTAGGCTGGCGAAGGCTTCACTATAATCACTTAGTATGATGTTGACAGCCGTGTTGTTGTGGTTGTAATTTTCATTATTATTATTATTGTTGTTGTTGTTGTTGCTGTTGCTGTTACTGTTAATAACATCATATTGATAGGTATCCGCTGTGCGGTGCTTCACCGTATCGCCATAATTACTGTTAGTTGGATCGTTACTACTACTGGTGTTGTTGTTATTTGTATTTACAATTTGACTAATTGGCGCATGGTTCGCACACACACTTGCCACATTGCAACTGCTTAAAAATACAACAACAACTAAAGCGTAAGTAAAAAAGTTGCTATTTTGTAAAAATGTGGCCGCTACACGAGTTGTTGCCGCCGCTCGTGACACTCGTGGTCGTTCGCACCATTTTCGTATTTGTTGTGCAACATTTTGCCGTTGCTCGGCTGCGCTTGTGGTGTAACAACGACGGCCGCTAAGCTTATTATGCCTGCTCCCACTGGCACTGGCACTTTGTTGCTCTGGCTGTTTTACTCGCTGTTGTTGTTGCTGTCGTTGTTGTGTGTGGCATAGAAAATTTGCTGTTGCAGCTGCAGTTGTCGCCTTTATTGATGATATTGAATTGTCACATTCATCATCGTTGTTATTGTGGTGTCTCAAATGCATAGTTGCCTTTGACACGCACGTTGTTGTAGTTGTTGTTGGGGGGTGGGAGTTTTGGGGTGCGTTGTTATGTACCGGTGTGCACTTATCAATTCCGCTTGTGGCAATTTGTTGCTTCCGGTATTGTTGTTGTTATCGTAAATATTATTGTGTCTGAAATGCAAATTGTGTGGTGTTGTTGCGTCGAATTTTGTTGCCACATGCGTGCGGTATTTTTAGCGTCGGCGAAACAAAAAAAACAGTTATGCGAAATTTCAGTTGTTACTGCAGTTGTTGGTTGGTTGTTAGGCTGGTGTGTCTGCTATCCTGCGTTCGAATACATTTTTTCAGCATAAATTTGAATGCGTGCGACTGAAAAATGAAGAGAGAGAGAGAAAATTTTTAATTAGCGATTTTTGATTTCAGAGTTGAGTTAGAGTTACAATTTTAATTTTTAATAAATACAATTTTCGATTTCGAGTTTTATTATTACAAAATTGCTACTCAAAAAAATAGTTATTAATGTTATTTAGAAAAAATATCAATAATAATTTGATTCTGATTTCTACTCTAAAGAGTACTGGATAAAACAGCTACGCTTTATCCGACGCTTAACTGGGCTCAACTTTTTTACTTCTTACTTCTTACAGTCATGTAAGTTTTTTTAAGAATTATCGGAAAATGTTCTGAAAAATATAATACTTTTTTAACAAAGTGAGGAAAGCTGCAGTTTTTTAACATCACGGATGAGACTTATTTATTAAATATATTACTATAAGTCCTATGAAAGAGTTTTCGGCACAACTGCAAACTTCAAATTTTTCTAGATACGGTTCCTAGTTATTTTGCCAAACTTTGGAATATACTGAATATGCGAAAATTAAATAGTCTTCCTGAATAATGACAGCATCCATTACCTTCTTAAGAAGGTATGTGAGCGAAAGTGTGACTATAATTAATACTAGCGCGATACTTTTATCAAAATTGGTAGATCAACAAATAAGCGACCATAATTTCATTACTATCAGACTCAGAGAGCTGTGTACTTACACAGCTTTAGGTCTATACACTCTGAAATGCTTTATTTGCTGGAGTGACCCTTTCTCAACTTTGTTCTGGATCCTGTAACAAGTTGAACCCAAAATACCGAAACAAACCCAGACATTTCCTTCACCTCTCCCTTTGATCGCCGATCGCCTACGAATCATCGATTCCTGGACCTGCCGTTAGTTGATTTTGATGAAAATGAATTCACATTTTCCACTTCAAACGGAGTCTAGATAACAGCTACAAGAACTTTACTTCGATTTCATTTTATATAACCGCGGCAACAAGCCAACTTCTTTTGATTTTTCATACTATCTCATCTACAAAGGACATGTGGCGGGATACAGTCGTTGGAGGGGGAAGCCTTGAGTTTGCAAACTGTGCAATCTTGTATAGGCAAAGTGGTATGGTGGCATAAAGCTGATGGGCTTGCAAGAAAAGATATCCTCGCGCATATTGTTAGTGGCTCAGAACGATGCAGTCCTCAAACGGATTATGCCAAGGCTTTGTACTGTTCAGCTTTCATTAGACTAAGCTTGGGACAACTTGGTTATCATTTCTTTAGTTTTCTATGTTCAAAGTCCACTGTAATCGAAAATAGGTCTCAATGCGGTTAATTGCATAAAAACTTCCCAATATCTCAACGGTTGCATTGCATTTTCATAATTCCCATCAGGAGCAATTAACGAGCATTTAAACAGAAGACCTCGTTAGAAATTGCAAATATCAAATGACTTGTAGTGCATCCGATGGATCTATTTTATGTATCAGCCAAATTGTGGTTCTCTCAATTTAGGTCTATCATAGAAAAAGCCAATTTTTATGTTGGTTTTCAGATTTTTATAAATGCTACTGAGATATGTATCTGGTAAAGCAGGTCAAAACATAGATTTTATGGATTATGATAATGCTGGGGTTATAAACGCATTATCTATTACAAATATATATCTTAAGCCTCTATTTGAGTGTACAACTCACAGTTTGTATTCTAAATTATTGTCGTAAGTGCAGACAAACCCTAAGGAAATAAGACAATCAGAAGCAAAGACCACACCTTCACAACACCCACACAAGCGAAAAAAACATGCCTGCAAAACGATGAAGAGAGAACGCAAAGCAACGCATTTGATGGCGCCGCTAAATGAGTATTGTGCGTAATAACAATTTTCCGAGTATGGTTTCCTATTACACAATACAATAAAATGCGCGCCATGCATGCTACTAAAAGAGTGCCACGCAATGGCATAAAATGTGACAAAAGAATATATGCACTCACGCACACAGCCACATACACCTATACACAGGCAAAAGCAGTAAGAAATATTACATGCTCACGCACATATAACAATAATAATAACAATGAAAGTGGAAACGGAAGCAAATGGTAAAATCACAACTACAATGTGCTCGTATGTGAGTAAATACAAGTATAACGGTACAGGTACCGCCATTACTAGCTCTCGCACAATAAACAACATGTATGATGGGGAGGAGCGCGTGGCAAATAAGCACTTATTGCATGTATATGTGTGTGTGTGTGTGTGGATTAGGGTGTGTTAACAAGTGGAGCAATGCGCGTCACAAGTAAGTTAAGTAGGCATTAGCCATAACGTGACACACACATTTACGCTGCATAATGCTTTTAACAAGTGTGGAGATAGTAGCGAGAGAAGGTAAATTGTTATTGTATGCTACCTTCCTGCTTGAGGCTTCAGGCTTGAGGATGGCGAGCGCAAAAATGCTTTAAAAGTCGGTTAGTAAGATGTTATTTGCTTTTGCTTGTATCACATTGTTGTTTTTGTTGTTGTTGTTGTTAGCGCTGTAGTTTTAGTAGTTAATCAGGCAGCTACTCAAGTATTTTCATGACTGCTTAAAGGCTGTTGTGAGACAAGTCGCTCATCAAGTTGCCACTTGTACCAACTTTGGAGAAGCAGTTGGGTCGGTGTGTGTGAGAAAATTTCAAGCTAAGCGCAAACATTTATGCTTTTACACTTACTTTGTGCGCGTATTTATGAGCGCTTATATTAGCACGTGTGTTTGTGTGTGTGTCCCAGTCTCCATTTATATTTAAACAAATGACAAGTCATTAACCGTTGAATGATTGCCACATTGCGTCTGGCATTTGTAGGTGTTTATGTTTAAATTTTACTTTCAACACTCAAATTAATGTCACTCATACGCACCGGTGTGCACCATATATATTTAAGGTACATAAGGGATTAAGTACCTACATGCAGGCTGCTTGCCAGATGACAGTTTTTTGCTGTATATGGAATTTAGTGTCTGCCATTTTGACAGCGCTTGTGTGGTCTTGTCAGCTTTGTATGACATTGCGTTGGCGCTGCCATTAATTTTAGTTGACACATAGACAAAACGTAGGTAGGTTGGTGGGCATGCCGACACCGAAGGCCATTAATCTGTTGGGGATTAAATTTAGCAGGTTGTTAAAGCGTGTAAATTGGATGGAGAGGTTAGCTAAACATTAGATATTGAAGAATTTTGAATGCATGAATGGGCGAATTTTACTAGCAGCTATTATTAAAATTTATTGCCTACATTCAGGCGCATTTTTGGATTAGCGAAGACACAAACCTAATATTATATAGTTCAAAAATGCGGGTATTTTTAAATATTTCTTTATATAGTTGAATTTTTTATAGTTGAATTTAAAATTCAATGAATTTACGTGAAAAATGTAATAAATTTAGAAGTTCAATAAATTTAAAAAAATATATTTTTTATTTTTCATTTTTTGAGAAAAATTTACTCTCTAAAATCATTTCTATTTTTAATTCACTTCTTACAACATCTCAAATAATTATTTAAAAATCTTGAAATTTATTCGCCATCTTTTATTTTTATAACAAAACTTTTTGTGGCGCGAAATTTCACAGGCTATCAAAAACCCTATGAAAGTCATTAAACAACTTCAGCCCACACTGTAGCAATTTTTATGACATTCCATGATATAAAAGAGAAAGTAAATATAATATATTAAGCAACACTCCACAAATATACCATATTTAAAGGCTGTTAAACAAATAGACTGACAGACACTGAGATAAAATGACGTGCGAGTGGTTGAGCGCTATAAATAAAAAGGAAAATAACCTCAAACCCAAATAAATCAATATAAAGAAGACCAGCTACTGCACACACTCTTTCACACACCCACGCTTTCGTAAAACTTTTTGCAACACGCCTAAATCCCCAGAGTCCAGTCTTTTTATGCGCCATTTCAAGCGCAGTCGGAAATTCCTTAAACCCAACGCTGGCAGACAGCCGTTTTTATAGCTTAAAGTATTTCTATTTACTTTTCAAATCTACTGGCATTTATCTAGTCGCACGCGAAGGTTGGTAGAGGTCGCCGTAGGTTTAAATCGTAAAAATGCTTTGCATCAAGGCCAAGTGAAGCTCATGAGCATGCAAACGTCTTTAAAGCATGCAAAAAATATGCCAATACGAATAATTTTTATTTATCTATGCATTCGTATAGAAATGAAGTGAGTGACACATGTTTGTATGTTCTGTGTATGCCAGGCGTTGGCCTATAAATTTCTATAGAAATGGTATTTATATGAAACCCGCATGCCTAACTGTTGGTGATTGTTTAGTATGCAAATAATGTTTTGGGAGTTGTATTTGAACTTGATTTATTGCACTGCCGTCATAAATATGCAATAAAGTTATTTATGGACATTATTTTTACACAATATATATGTAATATGTGTTGGAGTGGCCTATAATAATATGCATAAATACGTACGTCTACGTGAAAGGTACAAAAAAACAGTGAAATGTTTAAATGTGTGGGAAAAAAACCGTGGGAAAATATAAAATTTTAATTCATGAAAAAATCGAATGAGAAATGGTGACGGGAATTATAAATAAATTATATAAATAATAAGAAATAACATATCATAGGTTGAACGAAATATATTTTTACTATCACAAAATTTGGAGTGCAACTTCGATAAGGTAAGCCTAAATGTAGGCAACGTTTTGTTATAAGTAAGTGGCAACTCAACTTTGACTTCAATTTAAAAAAATTGAGATGCTTTAAGAGATAATAACGAAGGCATAAATACCAGTTTACAGTAGTAATACAATTTTTAGAATTTCAACAAGTGACTTCCATAAAAAATTACTAAACGTAGGCAACGTTTTGCTTAATTTAAAATTATATTGAAACAAATTTCCGATATTATAAATGATAATTTGAATAAGAATTAGATGAACTGGTAAACGTATAAATATTTATTTAATATTAAGAATATAGTTTCTTATAATAGAATGGAAGAAGGGTAAGTGACTTCGATGAAAATCATGCCTAAATGTAGGCAATGTTCTATGGTAGTTTAGTTGGTAGGTATAGTTTAGAGACAGAAAAGGATATAACAAATTTTATAAAGAAAGAAGAAAATAATATCTTGTGTTTTACAATCATTCTCAAATCAACAACTTCAAGTGTTAATTTTTATGCCTACCAACACCCTACAAGTACCAAAATCCAACTGCAAATATGCCTATAATTTGGCTAACGGCGTATATTTGTCAGCGACCACGGCTAATTGAATTGGATTTATGCTGGTGTCACTCACCAGCGCTATTTCCCGCCAACATACACTCACTTCCTCACTTGCACGCGAAATTGCATTATCTTTTCACTTGCCGCGCCTGCTGCCAAGTAGCGAAAAAGACAAATTTTGCATTTGGCGAGTTCGCCGACAGTCAGCGCACTAATTCAAGCGGCACTGTTGGCACTGTGACGACAAAACGATGGCCGGTGATAAACTGCAGCCGTGGCCAGTGACAGCAGCGGACTGAGGCGAAGGTGGACACCAATCAGCCGTGCCGCGCAACAGCTGGAGATTGCCGATTGTAATGTGGTGTCCTTGCACCAAAGTTGTTTGCTCATAAGCGTTGCGATTGCTTGCTTTGCACCAAATGAACCGGTGTGATATGGGCAGTGTGCGATTCATTCAAATGCCTTTTCAATAGCAGCTGCCTTATTTTCGTGGCGGTAGTTCGAACTCTTTTAATAGAGGGTGTTTTTCTCTGAGAGATAGTATCAGAATTTTGCCCTTTTAGTTCGGAAATTTTACGAATTTCAGTATTAGAACTAATTTTAATTTGGATAGACAGCATCAACAATCAGTTCGACTTTTGTACTAGAAAATTTAAAATTTAATAATTTAAAAATTATAAAATTTTCCTAAACTCAAGGGAGCCCAGAGAGGTCCTTCGGGAATGATCGTTCTCTATATACATAAATACATTTTCGAGACTCGATTTTTGGAAATAAAGGCTGGGAATTTTTATAAATTTGTTTTCGGTCTAAGTTAATGTAAGGCGATGATAAATCGCTTGACAGCATGCTTTCAGGAAATTCCATAAATCTCACAAAAGCAGACTATATTATTTTTCTGCTGCGTCTGCAATAAACAGTATTTTTTTTCGGTTCCTACAGCTTCCAGCGTACATTTCGACGATAGCAGAAATAGAGACCATCAGTTCATACATCCAGCTATACAGCAATTGTTATCCCATCGATTTTGGGCTGTTGGAACAATGCTGCGACTAAAAGGTGAATGCACCGAAGCAAGTCACGCAGACAGGATGTTAATTTGGCAAAGTGCAAATAAAGTGAATTGCCAAGCACGAATTTAATTTCGACATACATACATACATAGATATATTTATAAATATGTGAAAATTAAATTGGCAATTGTTGGAGTGAATCAAGTTATATTTTTGTTTTTGAAGCAAACTTGAACTTTCATCGATCTTTCTGTAGAGGAATTGCATTTCCTGTATTCTGCGCATAATTCTTGTCTATGCTGAACTAAAATTAATTGGGTCCACTGAATATTTGAACTCAAAAACAACTTGGATTCTCAGCATATTCTTCAAATTGTGAAATAACGCTATGCAATAGTCTCAATATTCGGGGATTAATTCCAACTAGTCTAATGTAGTAAATCAAGTAGGGCTAAGTCTGGAGTATTTATCGATTAGTCTAATTCACTCTAGACTTTAATCGTCAGGTAGATCCTGACTATCTGATTATATTCGGAGCAGAAGTTTATTATATTTTAGTTTATATCATCATCTATATGTAGTTGTTCTTATATCCAACTTTTCAAAAGCTGCATCTCTTCACACAAAACTTTTTTCTTTTATTTTCCCAGTGCTTTTAAAACTTAATGCTTACAAATGCCTTACATGTTTTTGTGTAGTTTATTGTTATTGTTGTTTTTTATATACAAATAACAATGCAATTGAAATGTGACGACGACAAGCATATCCTTTTAATTTTATGCACCTTCATACTGCTGACTGCGGAATAAAAGTGTGAGAGTATATATATATATACCAGAAGTATATATGTATTTTATAAAGGCATGTATGTACTCGTATGCATATTTATATAAAAAAAAGTATTTCAAACAATTCATTCGGTGACTGACTGACTGAGTGCGTGAGTGCCGCTTTGTTTCGGCTGTAAACATTTCTTTGTTTATTATGTTTGCATTATTATGTTGGCAAGCAAATGTAACTGTGCGATGTAACATACTTTTTAATGCAACAGTAATGCATAGATGCTTGTTTCACAAGTTACTTAACGGACTTTTATGCAATATTTAGAGGCTTTAACTATTTGATGGAAGGAAGTTAGTATATAATGGATGAAATTTAATGAAATGGAAAATTTAATATTTAGACTTTTAAATTCCGACTGTTCAAGCGAAATAAATTTTTAAAAAAATTTAAAATTACAAAAAGTCAACAAACATTGCAAATATAAATACATATATATGTACTAATGTCTTGGAAACTAAATTTATCAAATTTAAAATATTTAAATTCGGTTTTAATATTTAGAGAATATTAAGGATGCAAACTATTTATTATATTAATAAATTCATTAGGCCCATGAGACGCTCCTTGCAATAAGGTGTGAGCACTACTTATCTATGATATGAGATGCCCAGTAACTTTTGTTGGAGTTAGACAGTATCGTCCAAGTGCGTAACAGTTTTTTAAGGTCATGGCAGGTGTTTCTTGCTTGTCGCGATTAATTATGTTCCTCAAAAATATTATATAGCTTACTAACGGCACCTGACAGAGTAAAATGGATCTTTTCCTTAAACGAAATATGCTTCCAAACAACTATGTAAAAAATGGACAGAAAGAATATGAATTGACGTTTCCGGAATTGAGGTATTTCAACTCAATTAGCATAATATCAAAATAATTCCAAGTTGACACACCGCCATAAAAGATTTCGTAAACTTTATAAATAATATTTAGTCACTAATGTTTGAAGAAGTTAATTAAGAAATTTAAATAATTGAAATAATGACTTCAATAAGATTTGTTTATAATTTCCTGGACCTCTTGGTCTCATGTATAGTTGCTTCATAATTTATTTTTAACTTCATAAAGCTTGAATTGCTTTCCATTGCCAATATTTTTCTTTCTATTCAGAAAAAAATCCTTATTAATAATTTCTGTTCTCATCAACACGCATGTGCCTATATATTAATATCGATTGACTCTTTGTAGTAAATAATCGACGCCGGCGGAAATTACAGTCAGGCAATTGACAGATAAGACGACAGGATGACTATTAAAATGGCCTTTGTATGAGAACACACATGTGAGTAGGCATTAATTTTCTTCAGAGGCACTTATATACATACTTAATATATACAAAGGCAAATATAAGTATGTATACATTATCTAATCTAATGAAAATTTCTAAAAATAAATCAATTTCATATGTAATTGAGACTTCTTAGCCTTTGATAAATTTAAATTAATTTTAAATTAAATTCAAATATATGCCAGCGACAGCTCAGAATTCATCAATATTACTGAATATTCGAGCATAAAAATATAGTCAACAAGTAAGGAAGTGCTAAGTTCGGGTGTAACCGAACATTTTATACTCTCGCAATTTATTTATTTAACTTTATTTATTTATATTATATAATACACAATTTGACCCACATATTCGTCATATATATTGGAAACCATATTATTAGGTTAGAAGCACCGAGGTCCTCGTGTTCGATATATGGGGCCTTAAAAACCTATGGTCCGATTTCGGCGATTTTTAGAATGGGGCTGCCACACTATAAACGTAGTTCACCGATATCTTCAGTAGTACTTACTTTATATATTGTAAAGTAAACGATTCAGATCGTCTTCAAAGTTCTGGTATATAGGAAGTGGGCGTGGTTATGAAGCGATTTGGCCACATATCATTGGGAGGTAAGGAAACTATTACAAGCCAAGTTTCATTGAAATCGGTCGAGTAGTTCCTGAGATATGGTTTTTGACCCATAAGTAGGCGACGCCACGCCCATTTTCCATTTTGTAAAAAGATCTGAGTGCAGCTTCCTTCTGCCATTTCTTCTGTGAAATTTGGTGTTTCTGACGTTTTTCGTTAGTGAGTTAATCCACTTTTAGTAATTTTCAACCTAACCTTTGTATGGGAGGTGAGCGTGGTTATTATCCGATTTCTTTTATTTTTGGACTGTATTAGGAAGTGGCTAAAATAAAAGACTGCAGAATTTGGTTTATATAGCTCTATTGGTTTGCGAGATATATACAAAAATCCGATTTGGGGGCGGGGCCACGCCCACTTCCCCAAAAAAATTACATCCACATATGCTCCCTTACAGTGCGATCCTTCATACCAAATTTTATTTCTATAGCTTTATTTATGGCTTAGTTATGGCATTTTACGTGTTTTCGGTTTTCGCCATTTTGTGGGCGTGGCAGTGGTCCGATTTTGCTCATTTTCGAAAGCAACCTTCCTATGGTGCCAAGAAATAAGTGTGCCAAGTTTCATCAAGATATCTTAATTTTTACTCAAGTTCCAACTTGCACAGACGGACGGACGGACGGACGGACGGATAGACAGGATTTGAACTCCACTCTTCACCCTGATCACTTTGGTATATATAACCCTATATCTAACTCGTTTAGTTTTGGGTGTTACAAACAACCGTTATGTGAACAAAACTATAATACGCTCTAGCAACTTTGTTGCGAGAGTATAAAAAGCATAGTACTCGGAATATATGTATATGTATGTGCGTGAGGATGCATGAACATGATCAAATTTTTCGAGCACAATCATTTGTAGAACAGCAAAATGTCAGAAACATGTAAAAGTCAACTCAAATGTCATGTTGCAACATTTAACATTTCAATAAAAATGTCAAAAAAATTTAATACGAATAAATTCTCAAAGGAAGCCACGAAATAAAAATGAATAAATATAAAAATTTTTATTTGATAAATTTAAACAAATATGGCTTATAAATTTAAAAAAATCTTAAAAAATGAATATCTGAAAAAAATTAAAAAAAAAAAAATATTCATTTCCAAAATTAAGTTCTAAAGCAATTTTAAGTGATCACAACTTCCCGCTCTTCGATTAAAATCAACTCGAACAATAATCACTTACAACTTCCACACCAGCGCATTCCGCACGCTGCATACGCAGACAATGCAATCAACATTATTTAGCTTGTTTTTGCTTTTTCTTTTTGGTATTTTTCTCTCTTCATGGCATTTCTTTGCTTGTTACATTATGAACTTTTGTGCCTGTGATGAATGAATGAATGTTGCGACAGGCCGTTGAACAGGACGATGGACGAAATGGTTGGACAGCCAACAAGGCAGGCGCACATTTTTCTTAGCCAACATTTTGCCGGCCATTGTACTTGGGCAGCATGGCATTGTTGTTATTCGGCTATTATAATTTCTATGTACCGGCATGTTTTTTTGTTAGAGCTTCTTGTTCACAGCGTTGCATTGGAAATTGAGTAAATGAAGTGTGTGTGAGAGAAAGTAGGCGAGCCATTGTTTGCTTTCCGCTTTTGGGTCGAAAAGTTAAATGATGGATGCGTTAGGAAATTAGAAAATACTTTTGCATGAAGTTAGAATGTGAGAAGAGAGACAGATACGGAGAGAGAGAGAGACGAAGAAAAACAAAATAGTATAACAAATGATGAAATGAATGGAAATGAAAGCAATGTAGACACTCTTCAAACTATTGCAATAAGGAGAAAGAAAAATTGGAAACATATTTTACGAATTGGAAATATTGAAAAGTTCACTTACAAATAAATAGAAAAATCATCGTCAATTTGTTTTGAATATTTCTTATTAAATATTAATCCCATTTAATAAGGAATTTCCTTCATTAGTTGGAGTAACATTTTCAATTGTTTGACATTTCTATAATAAATACTGAAATACATTAGGTTTCACTATCACTTTCATTAATTATATGAGTTTATACCTCATATGAGTTCATTACTTTGCTCTTTCTCCAATTTAAAGTTTTTTTCTCTCTTATACAATTCATTCTTAATCTGATCTTCTCATACTTTCACCACCTCCCAATTCCATCGATAGTGATAATTATATTTTCTTAAATCAAATCAAACCCCTAATGGAGCAATCGAGTACATTTGATGCTTCCATTACGCAATTATAACTGTAACGCTTTGCAATTCACATAAATTTGTACATAAATTCACTTAATACTTCAACACATAAGTAAATACATTTACATTATACTACGAATGTGCGCACGAATTGCCTTTGAGTACATGTAACTGCTGCAAATGAATTGCATTATAATTACGATTCAATTAAAATGTATTAATTACATGTCATAGTTTGATTAAAACGCGAATTAGCAACAAAATGTTTATGACATTTACATATTTGGCTGTCACAATTGTAAGCGTGTGCGTACGAGTATATATTTGCATGTAAGCTTCGAAAATGCTGAGGAAGTGTATTTAAATTGCAAATATATTCATAGACAAATAATTATTATGATTGAAGTAATTTGAATTATCGTAAATAAATTGTAGTGGAGTTTTTTTTATAATAACAGTATATATATTTATGTTATATCTACAGAGCGCTGAATTGTAAGAATATCATTTAGGTTTCACAAACGATAGTAGTTGTTGGACTCAGAGTTGATATAAAATATATAAGTAATGAAGATTTTTGTGGTAAGGGGACCTGTTTTCTATGTTTGGATAGCACCAAAAATTAGACTCTCTCATAAATTATGATGATAGGAAAAGATCATAGAAGTCTTGAACTGATGTTCCAAGATAAGAAAATGTTATGATTCGCACATCCAGGGAGACAAAGCCTTCTTTAGAACAACATAATTACATTTTTCAATATTCCCGCTCGGAGCCCCTATCGCAAACATAAAGAAAGGCTTAGAAGAATTTATCAAGGAGATTATACAGGAAAAGAAATTGGACAGATTATACAAAAAATTCTGAGTCAAAACGACTATCTATAGAGATGAACCATAGAAATATTAAATATATGTATTTAACAGTTCGTTCATGACTATTTCAGTTAATTGAAGTGCGGTAAGACGGAACAGAATGGGTATGGAATAACTGCCGTCGGTTTTTTTTAATGAAAAACTAACAACCACTACTATGATATTGCGTATAGGAATGCTTGAGAACGAGTAGTTCCATTTAAAGGAAGGAGAAAGTCCGGCGACTATGCCTACAGAGATTTTTCATGTTCTCAGAGCTGAAAGGAATATGCATTGGAAACTAATTTAAGGACATTGTAGAGGTAATCGCTATGGCAGAAGCTTAATTTTAATAAAAAAGAAACTTCTACTAAATGGATGTGGAAAAGTTGGAAAATCAGTAAAGGGTGAACCATTTCGAGGAACCCTACTTTTTAATTTCATTTAAATTCAAATTTAATGGGGAATGTTTATTGTCATTCGAAAGAACATTCTTGGTATTATTATCTCTTTCGAATGTTGACAGCTCTTGAAGCTCTTCATGTTGCTCAAGTTGCTCTTCGTCCCAAATGCAGCACTTTTGCTTGTTTACAAACCCATTGAGCCAGAAATGGTTGACCATAAGTTGAGCGATGTGCACGAAACATATTCTTTACAGAATGTGAATGTTCATAATAAAGTGGAAGAATTTGTAAACGTTCTTTATGCGTAAGTCTTTCCATGATAAAATGCAAAAGACTACCGGACACAAATAACATGACAGCTTGACACGAATCACGCGTGATCTAGTTCAGCCTTAGACTACCTTTAATAGCTAAGATTAGGTTAAATCATTAATTAATCGGTTAATAAAATAAGATGGATCAGTGTTTGCAGTAAATAACGTCTATTGGGCAACCCATAAAACATAACTAATCTGGACAAAATAAAACCTATAGGAAAATAAATTATACACTTTAACCCTTATTAACCCTTAGATCGATAAATTATTTTATGCAAATTTTTCGAGTTATAGCTCAAATATATAATGATATCAAGATTATCTTAGCCAAAAAACCTCAAAAGAAAACATTTACAAACAAAATTTTCTCTTCATTAGTTCAAGCCTCATGGAAATATTCAATCGCTTGTAGTTATCAATATTGGCAAAACTGCATGCTCTTCCCGGACCTTATGCAAACAAGGCTAAATGAGATAAATCGTTGGGCAAAATCATGTGGATTATGCCTAAATGCAACCAAAACTGAATTAGTGATGTTTACAAGGAAACACAAGATTCCAGAGTTCACACCACCTTCAATAAACGGCACCTCGCTACCAATAAATGAAAATACAAGCTACCTGGAACAAATTTTAGACAGGAGGCTGTTATGGAAACCAAACTTGGAGGCCAGGGTAAAGAAGGCAGCTTTGGCACTATACACTTGCAAAAGAATGGTTGGACCAAAATGGGGACTAACTCCTCGCGTATCACATTGGCTCTACACAGCTCTAGTAAGACCGATTATGACATATGGGATACTGGTCTGGTGGCCAATAATTGACAAGAAGTACGCAGTAAAGCGTATGGCAAGTTTACAAAGAGCGGCATGTATATGTATCATTGGAGCTCTCAGAACAATGCCGAGCCAGGCATTAGATACGATTCTGTATTTATTGCCTATAGATCTATTCTGAAAACAACAGGCGGCGAAATCAGCACTAAGGCTGAGGAAATCGTCGCTACTGCCAAACTGCAATAGGGGACATTCCAGTATACTCGGCAAGTTCCCATTTCTACCGAATAGTATGGACTTTCGAAATCCTATAAAAATGAATTTAAACTCGGACCTACACATATCCTTCCCTTCTAGAGAGAGGTGGGAAATGGGAAAAGTGGACAAAGATTCAGAGATAAGTATCTATACAGACGGTTCAAAACTGGACAAACGAGTAGGAGGCGGGGTATTTTCAGAGAAACTGGATACCAGAATCGCTTTCCGATTACCGGATCACTGCAGTGTTTTCCAAGCAGAGATATCTACAATTAAAGAAAGCCTTCTCGTTCTGTCAAAAAGAGTGCTAACGACTAAGCACATATTTATATTTTCGGATAGTCAAGCGGCTCTAAAGTCATTAAAGTCGCTTAGAATATCATCGAAGATAGTGAAAGAGTGTTTGGATTTACTAATAGCAATGACATCATATTTCACGATACACCTGCAATGGGTCCCGGGACATAGTTACATTTCTGGAAACTGCGTAGCAGATGAATTAGTCAGATTGGGCACAACATTGCAGTTAGATGCTAATAAAGAGGGAATTTATATACCTCTGACACTGTCTGATTGGTAGATACGCCAGCAGGCTGGGGTTACCTAGTAACGATTACTGCAGAAGCTGCCAGGAAGAAGAAGAGGAAGAAACGATTACACACCTTCTATGTGGATGTAAGGCTCTGTATAGGAAAAGAATTGCAACTACTGGACGCGGTTTTCTCGAGGATGTGGGTGAAATTGCTCATATCAAATTATGTGTACTTTTTCACTTTATTAAGACCACAGGGTGGTTTAAAGATGACTCTATAGTGTGAGGGATCACAGTCCCAGTGGTGTCACAATGGGCCTCCAAAAGGCCTAGGTGCGTCGTTTTGACAACCACATAACCTAACCTGCTCTTCCTTATAATATCAAAAATATGTGGGTACACATAATCTCCCAAGCAACATTTCCGCAAATTTCCAACAAGATGAATATTACGAAATTTCAATATAAATATTTGAGTTACAAAATCAAAATATTTACTGCAATTAAACGAAAATCACGCAATCGCCTCAACGAAATAGCAAGCAACAAGCAGTAAGCGGATGGAGCCCAAAATAATAAGTGGCAGTAAAATACAGATAAGTGAGAAACGTTTCGACATAACAAAATGCCAGCAAGCGCCGCGGCATGCCATAACGGTAAATATTTAGCGACACAGAGAGGTGCGCGAACGCACTGAAAGTGATATGTACCGTTATGGTGGCGGTGCATTTGTGCATTTGTATGGGTAAAATATTTGCAAAGCAATGCAATGTAACGGTAACGGTAAAATTGCGCGCTACAATGCCTAATGACACACATAAGGTATGACCGTGTGCGGCATACCACACGTGCCACATGCGAGGCGATTACACAAACAACTAGACAAATGCAAACGCATACTTACATAACTGTTTATAGGTAACCAAATGCAACGAAAGTATGATTTTTTGTGTTTTTTGTAAGCTTTGCTTTGTTGCATGCAACAAGCCATATTTTAGTGCAACAAGAAATGCAATGAGCCATGAATTAGAGATGCCTTGCATTGAGATGGCGCATGCAAATACAAAAACACAAAAAATGATAACTGTGTATGCCAAATATGCATAATCGCTACTCAAAATACCGTTATGTGAGAGAGCCTTTTGTGAGTGTGCTCTTTTGAAATGCAGTAATTGTGGGAAATTAGTGCGTGAGTGCGCGTCGGCACAAAGCGAAAGGGTGGATGTGTGGCCATAGAAAGCTGAACGTTTGAATAAAATTATGATGCAACGCTTAGCTTATATCATACACACAAATAAAAATGTGTTTGTGTGAGTAGATATGCATGCGCCTGCCAAACAGGGCATAAATAGCGAGAGCACATTGCCGCGTTGCATAAAGTGTGCCACTTTGCCACAAATTGTGGCACAAATAGTGCGTGAAAAAGGAAAGCGGAAATGGTTAGGCAAAGCGAAGCGAAAAATTAGCGTTTGCATAGAATTTCTAGTATAGTATTTTTTGCTCTCATACGATGATAAAGAGAAAATGATAAATCAAATGGTGGAGATGCGAGTGAATGTATGCTGGTGTTGGTGTAAAATTTTATGGGGATTTTTGACTCTAGTTCAAAACTAGTATTTATTTTCATATTTAAATTTGTAATTATTTATAAGTATACTCATACTCATATTCATATTCATATACATATATACTCATACTCAAACTCATATTCATATCCAAAGTTATATTCATTTGCATTTTATATTTATTGCAATGCATACTTAATTATATTCATACTCGTACTTATATTCACATTCATACTCATACTCATACTCGTTTTCGTACTCATATTCATATTCAGTTTCATAGCAATATTCAAACTTATACTCCTATCCATATTCATATTAAATTCGAATACATATTCGTATTCATACTCATACTCATACTCATATTCATATCATACTCAAACTCATAGCGATACATACATTTTTTTCATTTCCACATTCTACCCTAAACCGCTCAACTCCATCCTACTTATGCATTCGGTTGCATTTTCATTTAACGTCACGCCTCCGTTAAATTACCGTTGCATATAAATTGCGCCCATTCATGTGGCGCTGTGCAAAATATGTTATGAGACTGGAAATAAAAGAAAACCCTGCATGCAGAGATGAATGTGCGCGCCGGTGTGCGTGCGCAAATTGCTACAATTTATGTGGCTTTCATGTTGAAATGCTGCGAAAAATTCTATGCTATGCTATTTCATCAGCATATAACATCTCATTTGCTATGCACAGACAGGCTTATTTACCTATGTAAGTTTATGTATATAACTACGCGCATACATATTATATCACATATCTGTGTATGTAGAACACGCACGTTCGCGCGCCTAATTTTAGGCTAGCACACTTTCCGGTTTTATTTTGTCTATTGCCATAAAAATTTGCATTCGCTGTTCCGTGTGTTCTATGTGTTCTAGCGCTTTTTGGTTGAGTTGAATGCATAATGCAGCAGTAAGTTGGTGTGGCGGTTGTTTTACTGTTTTACTAAAAACATATATCATATTTAATTTCTTCCTCACATTTACATTTATGGATATGTACATACATATTTCCATAGGAGTGCTCAAAATTTTGGCAGTCGTTCGTCGCTTATTCAAATATTCGTGTTTTTGTTATTGTTGTAAAGTAGCGATGTTTTGAAGTGAAACTTATTTTGGCATAGTAGTAAAATCAATCAAAACTATTATATATTTTTGATTATCCTGTACATATAAAATCTGGGGTTATGCATATGTGAAAAAGGCAAGATGTTGCCACCTGTTTAAAAATTCTGAGCCAAAATACTTGTGAATTAAATTATAACTAAAAAAGATTATTCGTGAAAAAAATTTTGAGAAAAGTTGCCACCTGTTTCTAAATTTTTTAGTAAATTAAAATATTTATTAAGTAATATATACTAAAGCAGTAGTTTAAAAAAATCCTATTTTGGAAAATTTTGTGAGAAGGGATGCCACTTATTTTTTTATTATTTTTTTATAAATTTCAAATATTTATAGAATAACATATAACAAAAAGAATAGAGTAAACATCATTTTCATAAAAAAAGTGATAAGAGTTGCCACCTTTTTATTTTTATTTTTAATAAAATACAATTTTTAAATGTTGAAATATTAGCATATGGACAATCAATTATTTTACTTTTGAAAAAAGATTGCCAGTTTTTTAAAAAGTTTCGTCTATTACTCGGGTTAAAATCGAATATTTTTCGCAAAACATGAATTTACACTCACTTCCTGTATTATATGCTATACTTAAGCAATTTGTATCTGCATAATGCAATATAATTTACATCAATTTTAGCTCTTATAACACCCATAAACTCATATCTTTGCACCCATAACTATCCTTTCTATACTGATCTCTTATAAAAATATATTATTGTGTGAAATTTACTCCATTTCCCACACACTCACACATCCACAAAAAATATGATTGTGTTTACCAAATCCTCTGTGAGCAAATGGTATCACTATCTGATTGTGTGCGAGTGCGTACTTTGCGATATCTTTAAAAGCTTTTAGTTGCTTTCTTTATGTCTTCAACTCCATTTTGCACTTCACTGACTGCTTTCTTTGACTTCGAAGCATGCGAATGCTTTCGAAAACACTTTACACTTTTCGCTTTTAAAAACCATTTGGTATATTTTCACTTTATAGTTCTTTTGTGGTTTACGACAACTTTAGTTAGTTTCTGCTATCTTCACAATCAACCAGAAGTTTGGAAAGAGAGCGCTCAATTTATATAAAAACAAATTCTAAAAAAATAGAACCTTTGACTTAAACTACATATTAAATCGTATGCTATATTTATTGTAATTTTCTTAATTTTGGTGAAACACGCACGTCTTCCTGGTTCAGTGTAAATAAAAAGTTAAATACCATCACTATTTCTTTAAGGCATATGATTTTGTTCAAGTATGTATGTATGTATTTAGATATCTGCATTTAATTTATACCTTCAGTTTGCCAAGGCATTTTCAGGCACTACATTAAAGTAAACGTTGCATACATGCAGGCGCAATAGCATGTGCCCTCAACTTTGTAATTTTGGTTTATAGAGGACGAATTGGTTAGAGGTATACAAGTTTGCACTCAAAAATGTATAGATGATGACTCTAGTGGATCATATTTAATCTATATAAGTATGGTATTTTATAGACTTATTTTCGAATCCAATTTCCATTCTATGGACAATAGTATATTAAGAAGATTATCTAGCAAACTTTGGCTTCTATTCAGCTAGCCGTATCAGATCTATCAGTTTTGACCACTGGCTTGACATACTCTGTAAACTATTGTCTACGTTAAGTTTGGTTATGGTTTGTGGTCGAGAATCTCAACTTTGGTTTAAAGTCTAGTGTGTTAACTTACATAAGACCCTTCCATGAATTTCTGGCTATAATATAATCCAATTTTATCTCAGATCTCCTATTGTTCTCAAAAACTTCTACTAGGGTTGATCTTATGTATTTTAGTATTTCCATTGTAGAAGATAATTATTTGATTCTTTGCATATTGAAGAAAGTATTTCTGGGATCCCTTAAATATGAGTAGAAATCTGTAAAAACCACTCATTAATTTAAGAAATTTCGGATTTATTTAAGATTCTCCGCATTTATATTAAAATCATATGAAATCCAAAAATTATACAATCAAATTCATCTTTCAGTTACAGCTTACTATTTCAACTTAAACGAAGCAAAAACTAAATGGCCAAATACAAAAAAGAGCGACGTGTGTAGGTTCGTATTTATTTTCGAAGGACACTTTTCACACAGCGTGACAATGGCGACGGTGTCGGCAACGCCTGTGACAATGATGGCGACACAATGGTGATGGCAACAGCTGTAGAAAGCAGAACGAAAAATAGCAGGGAGAGCGAACGAGAAAAAAAGTAAAGAAATTAAATTAATTACCAGTGGATAAACGTAAATAACAACAAATCGACAACGAAATATATTTCAGTGAGTGAGTATATTGAAAAGTGTGAGCCAAACACAGACACACAGGCTACAAAGCATAGGCACTGACAGAGAGTGAACTAAAAAATCATTCACCTACTTTTAGGAGCCAATGCCATTAATTTCTCGCACTCTCCGCTTTTTTTTGCTAGTTTTCCTGCTGGCAAACTGCCGTCTGCGACACTTGATAAATTCAGTGCGATAAAGTTTTATGGAAAAAAAGTTGAGCGAATAGTATGAAATAAACAATGCGAGAGTATCAAGCGACGTCTGCATTCAAGGAATGAGATAAATTACATTACATGATAGTGGAAAATGGCTGTAGCTTCCTGCTGTTGCCTACATTTAGGAGCGCACAGTTTACACAACGACTGTAGTGCAGTGCAGCACTCACTCTTCCCCGCACTCTAAGAGTGACGTCCGTGCATTGTGCGCTATGGAATTTTATTAATTCCTACATTTTCCAAGCAATTAAAAATTATTGACTAATTGCTAACGGATGTTGTGAGTATGATGATTACTTACACCAAAGGCGGGACGGGAGTTAGATGGAGAGCAGTAGTAAGAATGTGAGCGAGAGAGAGAGACAGAGAGATTGATGTGGCAGAAAATGTGTAGAAAAATGATGAAATTGCTGTTGTTGTTTTTTATTGTTGCAATTTTCCTTTGTTACTGTCGCTACAGTTATTACCAACAATTTTTCACTTAGTTGACGAACTAACTGCACAAAAAAGTAACAAATGGTGGGCAGAAATGCGAGGAATGAGCACGCTGCAGTCTATAAGGTGAGTGGTCGACCGCCAGTTGGTGTGCCTTGCGAGGGACAGGGGTTTTGCGGTGTGATTAGTTGGTTGACTAGTCGAAAGAATGCAATTATGTTGAAAAGCAATTATATAAAATAATGTCACTGTAAACCGATATCAGTGAGTGTGAGTCGAAGAGTAGAGAAGAGAAACAGAAAAAAATGGATTAAAAATGGAAGTAGAACAAGAGACGAAAAAAATCGACCAAGGCTGCGTTGGCAGTGGTACAAATTAAATTTCATTTAAGGCACTGAGCCAAATGGCGAGGTGTAATGGTTAAGAAACAATTATTTGTAGCAACCAAAATGAAAGAAAG
This sequence comes from Zeugodacus cucurbitae, assembly GCF_028554725.1. Classification (NCBI taxonomy): domain Eukaryota; kingdom Metazoa; phylum Arthropoda; class Insecta; order Diptera; family Tephritidae; genus Zeugodacus; species Zeugodacus cucurbitae. Next base: position 59,531,572 of record NC_071670.1, read on the forward strand.
ACTTTACAATGAGTTTATATTGATGTTGGTAATTGTAAGACTCTGTATCGGTGGCCAAAATTCAAAACCGCGAAATTTGAGATCTAGTTTTTGCAAGAGACAAGTCTTAGTTCTTGCTAATAAAAGCTAATTTTTAGTGTTTGAGTATGAGAAATATTGGAACGTGACCTCTTTATAGCCACATCTTAATTGTAGCTTAAGACAGGTTGGTATAATAATACAAGGCTTCAGATCGAATACCAAATCGAGACCCTGCCAAGCTGTGGCCTTTGGGCCTCTCAGAACAAAATTATTATTTTTACAGAAAAGGTCTCAAAGTAACTGATCATCTACTGTGATGATGAATCTGAGATCTCAACGTGTACCAGTACTCAGTACTGAAAATGTTAAAAACTTTCAAAACACCTAACTTTTCCAACAAAAACAAATAGTACGAATTTACAAATGCCTCTCCAAAACAAATACTCAAACAACCTTCATAAAACGATAATCGAAAAAATATCGGTAAAATAACTTCTCCCATTCTTAGTCACGCACATAGTGATGGCATGAGCAAACAATTGCACTTTGTGGCCAACATAAGTCATCAAAAGAGTGATTTTTGGTGAATTTAACCCTTTCACGTTCGGTTTATCAGCTAAGATTACGCGCTTCCCGACGTTGTGAGGCCGCAACTTCCTAACTTTGCTGACAGCTGCAGCAGAGCAAAATGCAAAAGTTTATTTATACTCATGGATATATCTATGTATATCGCAGAGGACAAAAGCAAGGAAATGCAATTGTAGAACTAGTGAGTTTGCTACGCGCTGCATTTACAGGGTGTCTCAAAAGATTGTGAGTGGTTGAGACACTTCTTTAGATTGGAAATAATAAACATAAAAAGTCTAGAAATATTTTAGATTTACCTAGTATTTCAAGAAGAACTTAATTAAGTTATTGATTGGACTGATGGGAGCTGAAAAGGCAGCTGTCATTTGTCATTTGTCATCTGTCATACTAAAATATTGTATGATCAATTTGAGGATTATTTTTATTCAGGGTACTCAAGAGATTTCATTAATTAAAGCTTTTAGTCAAATGAACTCTCCTCAGTGTGAAATAAATTAGAAAAATTAAATCAATTTAATTTTATAAAACATTTCTGATGTCCCAACCTTACCACCGTGTATATGAATATGCAAAAACTCATCGGTGCAATGCAATGTCAGGCAAGTCACCGCTATGCTATCTACATATGTATGCAATGTTGTTGCAGAAAAATTGGTGTGAAAATGGAAAATTGCACGTTTCGTATGTTTTGTGACGCTGCGTGGTGTATGGTGGTGCATGGCGGTGTGTAATGGTGTTGGCGGTGGCAGCCGCGTCGGTTATCATCATAAATCATGTTTTTAGTTTTCACACTCTTCCGTGGAGCGCATGCTGGTCGGTCGCTCTGTTGGTTGGTACGTTGGTCGGCTGCTTTTTTTGGCGTTCAACTTTTTGGTATTTCAGTTGTGTGGCAACATTAATTCTATCAATTCTTCATGCTGTCTTTTTTATTACATGCGATTTTTTTGCCACCAATTTTTTGTTTCGGTCGTTGTTAGTCGTACGGCAATTTTTCGCGTGAGTTTTGGCCACAACAAACTTGCAACATTTCGAATTTCGAACGTTACTTTTGGGCGATGTATAGGTATAGATTGGGGTATATATGTGTTCGTGTGTGTGTGTGTGTGTGAATAATGCTTTATGTGCTTTGTTTGAACTATGAAATTGTTCTGTCGCTTGAGGGTTACTGCTATTTGGTGCTTGAGTTTAACTATTGTTTTCGATTGAATTGCTGCTAAGGCTATGAAATATTGCTTATGCATATGTATGTAGCAACAAATCTAGATTTATATATACAGCAATATATATATTTATATATATTGAATGCAGAAACATATGTAGATGAGTTTGTTTCTAATATATAGCTGACTTTGTTAGAATTTTTACTATTTTTGTTTGTACAAAAATAACAATTTGATAATTTTTAGTATGAAACAAAGAAACTATGTATATGTAAAAACATATTCCAAGAATACAGTTTAAATTTAGTATTTGTATTGAATATCAGTTTTTACTCACAACCTTGTGTGCCTGATATTTAGTACAAATTATGTATTTATATTTCATCAAATTCTTTTTTCAGAAACAATTGAGAATTATTTTCCAATGAAACAGATTTTACACGAACACAGCAATAAAAACTAAGAAATATTTTAGATATGTTTACGAGCATATAGTACAACAACACTTGGTATTCCAGCGTTATAATTAGCTAAAAATTTTCCGAATTCTTCGAGGGGAATTCGAGATCCGATAGGTAGCTAATATACTCCAATGGTTAAATGATTACCTCGGATTGTTCTCGAACTATTTTTACCAAATACTTTTTCCCCAACCCCTTTTTTTTTAATTTTGACCTTGCTAACCTTCCTAATTTTGTCTTGCTCGGAAAATCAGAATATCAAGGTCTGCAATTGCACATTGTAAAAGATAGGTAAGTCGGTATTTTCGAAGTGTATAAACTATTGTCCTCATGATAGTCCCGACATCTATTTTGATGATTTTCTTAAAATAAGCCCTCTTTTAGAAGAATGGTTAGATTTGGCTGAATAAGATGAGGAACTAGAATATCTTTGGTGTGAAGAACGGCCACGACAACATTAGAAGATAGCTTCTTTTGTGATACCTGGTGATTGTTAGACAGAGAGGGAGAGATAGAGACAAAGAGAAAGAAAAATACAGATAAACTAAATGAGGTTTCCTGTGTTGAAAAGATCAGACCTTAATTTCACTAAACTCATCCAAAGCTAAAAATTTGATATTGTGAAATTGTGAAATTTCATTCAAAAGCTTTACTCTTAAAACGCAGAAAAGAAGAACTTTACAATTATAATGCACAAGAAAGTACTCTATCTAATAAAGATATCACTAAAATTATTACAAATTGACATTTTCTAAATTCCATCAACTCAAAATATGCAACGAACGTGATCGAACAGCGTGTACGCGCCTCACTGACAACACTGTCATTATGTGCAACACCTAAGCTGTCGACACATTCACAAGATTATACTATTAGGAATTCACTATTGTCTCTGGAAAAACGCCGTTGATGTGACATTTTTTCTGCGCCGTCATTATCACACTAAAAGAAAAACTATCCACATTTCGCATGCCACACAGTGAACTATTTTCTTCGCATTTGCTCCTTAGCGTCCCTATTCGATACGTTGCACGTTCATGTTCATTTGCTCGTTGCAGTTTTTGTGACTACTTTTACGTTACTTCTATTTTATTCTTTCTTTTTTCTCAAGCGCGGCTCGCACGTCCTGCAGCGCAACTCATCAGCGACACTTTTGCGCTTTCATATCCTCTTATGTGCTTTGGGTGTCACATAGTACCCACACGGCAGGGTCTCGCTTGTATTATTTTAAGCTTGTGTGTCACATTTTTTCTCCTGTCTTTTATCAGTAAGAAAGAAAAGAAAGTGGGTATGAAATAGAAAATCTCTGCCTTGTACACTTCATTGCGTTCACGTTGTTGGCACTCTGGTGAAGAACCCTTTGTGTCACATATGTGCTCCGTCTAATATTTCGTCTAGCTGCCTCTGAATGTATGTCTGTTTATCTCTCCGCCTATCTGTGCCATCGTCTGCCCGTTGTTTATGCTGCAATTGAAGTCGCTTCAGTGCGCCAAATGAGTTCTCTCGTCGGCGCGTCGCTACCAGCCGCATTTGTCTTCTTTCTCCAATGCTCACTCTTGCCTCTTTTGCTTGTATTTCTTGGGATTACTTTCCACATTTGCTGTTTTTCTATTTTCTTTACAACTCATTCTCGGGCGCAACACGTACTTTGGTAATTTGAAATGCAGCGTCAATGTCAGCGCTGATGATGGCATTTGTCGTCGCGCGCACGCGTATTCACGACCTTTTTGTTTTTTAATTTTTTTTTTTTTCATCTAGCAAGTATAGCAACGCTCAACAGCCGCTTACATTTTATGCCTTTTTGCCGGAAATCAGCTCGTCGACGGCGTCATATTGGAATTGCTGGCAACTTTTTTCTTCAAAATTTTTCGTTTTGCTTTTCTCTCTTTACACATTAGCTGTCGATTTTTGCGTTGTCTCAAAGCAGATTTTTTGTTGCAACTATTTTTTCAGCGTTTTAGTCTTTCCTTTCTTTTTTGCTTCAGACTTCTGTCTCTTTACCTTGGCAAGTATGTCGACAATTTGCTCAAGTAGCGTGTCTATAAAATTTAAGTTGCTATAAAATGGCAAGACATTTGCTCCGTTATGCGCATACGTATGCATGGCATGCCCTATTACCGCTAAAGCACTTACAATTGTACGTGTGCCGTAGCAATAATGGATAATTCGAATGCTTATTTGCTTCGTATTGTCGCTGAAATTACCTCAATTAGTGTATGTCTCAAATTGATCCTTTACAAGGAGGAGATTTTGTTGCTTTTGTAGTGTTGTTCTTTCTTTCGATTTCGCTTTAGTGCAGTTGGTCAATATTTGTGAAGATGAGAGAATGGAGTTTTAATTTTTGAGAGTGGTTTATTCAAGAATTGAGTATGCTGGCAGCTCGAAGGTATTTCTTAGCGGTGGTTTTGAAAGGAGTGTTTTTAAGAAATATTTGAAAAGGATAATAATTTCAATTTTTATGATAGAGGAAAAGAAGAAGAAAAATGACCTCTAATTTTATCCGAGTCACATACCTTTTTCAATAATATTGGAATTGTGTAATTTCTCACAGGAAAGACCTTTTCGAACTCTAGAAGAAAATTCTAGATATTCCTCAAAAAACATTTTAAGTTTTCTGAAAGAGTCCCGGAAATTTCAATATCATAATGGAGCCGCCAGTAGATTGCGAAAAAGAATAGAATACTCGTACTGTGAGGAATTTTTATCGAACGTAAATTAAAAAGAGGGATAGAGAGAAGATCATAAAGGGACTCCTTCTTTAGCTATAGAAATCGTCCATGGACTTTCTAACTTCCTTAAGGGGTTACATGGGTTTCGTGGCTTTAAAAAATCGACTTTTTATTAATTATTAATTTAATTTCTACAACATCTCAAGAATATTATCCTTAATTTTCAAGTCGATCCGAATAATAGTTTCGGAGATACAGCCTTTGGCAGGTGTGCGCTCCAAGTCAGGTATTATTGTTACTCAAAACATTAAACGCGTTTTTCTCGGAGCCGGGTTTTAAAAGTCGGGTGTCAAATGTTCTCGAAAACCGATCTTGATGAAAATTTGTTCGAAGATATTGTTCGAGATACAATTTATTTTTTTTTTAATTACAACTATTTGGAAAAAAAGCAAATTGTCAATCAAATTTGATTTTTTATAGTTTTGGAAAAATATCTGCCAGAACTCCAATATTTACTTTTTTGTCTTTTCTTCGCTCAAGCACGAGTTTATGATCTTAACTAAAATACTAAACAATTTTTTTTTTTTAATTTTAAATAATCCTGTCAGGAGTTATGCGACAACGCGGACACACTTTTTTCCGATGGGTCACCGGAAATGACTTCACAATGGAGGATAATTTTTTTTTTTAATTTCAGAAATTATTCTTTAAATATGTATCTATAAGAAAAAATTTTGAATGAAATAAATAATTTTTTACATAAAAAAAAAATATTGAAAATAGACCTTTTTTTACCCGACGTAACCCATGTAACCTCTTAAGTCCAGAAATTCATAAGTTTCTAAGTACTTAAGTATGTAAGACCATTATATAATTACATATTTACGCATGAATACATGCACTTAAGTAATTGTATAAGTATGTAAGTACATAAGCATATATGCAAAAACACTTAAGTAATTATTGCCTAGCCATTATAAATACGAATAAGTACTTAAGTATATTGCGTAATTAACAAAAAACGTTTGGTAACAAAAGTTCATTTCTCGCAGCACACCCAGTCACATATATAAATACTTATCCATACATGTCTTTCTACATATTTAGTAAGTAAGTGCCACCTTTCAAGATTTGTTTTTTGTTTTTGAAACATAAGAAGATTCCTACTCTGCAATTCTACATATGTATGCTTGAGTGTCGTAACTTTCCTACCACTTTGTCTCGTTCCGCCGTCAGCGCCGAGGCTTTCTTACTTTCATTTTCTAATACAGCTGTCGTTTGATATGAATTTATTGCCACCGCGCTCTTCTGCATACATAATGATTTTGAAAATTTATTTCATGCTACCAACTGACACAAAGACACAGACCTAACATACTTCCATACATACATATGTATGTATCTACATATACTTTATGTCGTACATTTTTTCCGCATTTTACAATATTGGCGAAACTTGTCGCCTCGCTTGCAACACTTCTTTGCGCTCCTTTGTGCTTTTTTGAACATATTTTGTATATTTTTGAAATTTTTTTTCATTTTTATTTTAACATTTGAAATATTGTTGTTTGTTTGTTTGTTTGTTGTATTTGTTGGCTGGCTTTTTGTGCCGTAAACTTGAGCAATTTATAGTAGCTTAGCCTAGGCTGTGAGTTAAGTGCGCGGCAGGAAAATGAAAAAACAAACCAATATGTGTTTGTGTGTATGTTGTGTGTACGCATCATTGCTTGACTTTAAACTTTTTTCATTTATTTTACTCTGTTTTTTTCTCGAGCTACAAGCGAAAGAGTTAAGTATTGAAGATAAATGTTGAATCTGTGACTGAAATTCTAAACATTTTCGCAATACAACGAAAAGGCAGAATTTATTGCTTTGAGGAGCCGCTTTTTTTCTTGACTGTATGGTATAAATGTACATATGTCTCTCATTCTGTAGATTACATATTCAAATGGCTGCGCGCATTTCTTTGTACTTTTACAAATGTTGTCATGTTAGTAATCAATAATTTAAAAAGTTTTCTCGTGTAATTTTTTCCATTTGATTGTTGAGCGGATGAACTTTTTTCGAATACATAAATACGCGTGGTTCTGTAAGGGTTGAGGTTATTTTGTTACAAAGAGATTGATTTAGCGCGTGACTGGAAGAAAATATGTTTCTGTTTTGGAGAATTTGAAAAGATGAATAAGTTTAAAGCCAATTTCTGGCGATTGATGGATTTGTGTGAGAAGATTTTTCAATGCAGAAATACTTCGAGAGCTCTGGTATTGACTGCTGAGAGGAGGCATACATTTGTTCGAGAACAATCTCTTGGGGTGCTGATCCGATCTTATGATGGATCATAAGAGTGGAGAGTAATTTTGAATAAAAATACTCAGCAACATTGAAACAAAAAAATATTTCCATTAGAGAATCTGCAAAATATTTTGGAACGACAGACTTTTCTGATTTCATAACAATTATGCCACAAACCAAAAAATGGAAGGAGAAACTGGTAAATCTGTCAAACTTGCTAAACTTAAATTTAATTATAAAGAACACCCTCGCCTACGTTTTTTGTAACATCATTAACTAAGAAATCTTCTCTTGCCCACATCAAAAAAAATTTATAGAATGTGTTTCATTCAATATCTATATAAAACTGTTTACCGAAGTAATTGGCGATACAATAATTTTAATGTGAAAAAATAATAATGTCCACATTCAAATTGAAAATCAAATATTTCTAAAGTTAAATACCTACATATAAAAAATGTCAAAAATAAGCTTTCGCTCCCAAGCAAAGCTCCCTGAAACACTTAAGCCGCTTAGGATAAGACAAATTACTATAAAAATAAATAAATAACGCACAAAAAGTGAACAAAGCGAAAAATCAGCAAAAAGTAAATGCAATCAAGCGAGCGAGAAGACAATCAAACTAAAGCAGAGTCAAAAGAGAAGGGCGCGAAAGAGATTTAAATACGACTGACAGCTGGAACATTGTGTTCTACTGCTTATTATTATTATTTTACGCTCTTGTGACAACGCTAATACGTTTGTGTCATTGTTCTGCAGGCTTAACACAACTTTTCAGCTAATAAAAGTGGCCAACAGGTGCGGCCACTTGACAGTTGTTGACACTGTTTTATTAATAAATAAATAAATAAATAATGTGGTACAGAAAGAAGTGTGGTAATGAGGAATTAAGACTGGCATCATTTATATAATTTTACCAGCTAGATAAGAAAGGCAGGTTTGCTATTTTACTTTTGAATAGAAAATTATTATTCGCCTAAATGTAGGCAATGTTTTCGAATGAAAAGTGATATAAGATGTTAGCAAAGTCACATACCTCAATAATTGGGTATTGGAGGGATCTTATGAAGGCAAAATAGTTGAAATTATTAAATTTAAATAAAATAAGTAAATAATTAAAAAAATTATTTTTTTAATAAAATTGATATGAAATATGACAGTACTTCGAATAATATATAATCGAACTCTTTGCAGCTTCTTCCCAGCTTTCACTCCCTTATTAATTATTAATTAGGCTTAAAGTAATAAATGTGAACTTTAGTATGATTCAAAAATATCAAAAATCCAAGGTTGATATTCTTTAATTTCTAAATACACTGATTCCAAACGATGATTGATAAACGGTGTGATATAAAAATCACATGTGATACTTAAAAAGGAGACACTTACACAAAATTTCGTGTTGATGAGTTCTCAAATGGCAGACAATACTATAAAATGGACATTGACTTTTAAAAAATCGCTAATAATGGTTATTGTTGAAGTTTAAAGAAGTTGAATTTCAACAAGCCATTAATTTTTAGGAACACTTCGCTTGGCCACTGACTACAGAACACACACTGGAACACATTTATGTGTAAGAAGCATTTAAAGTGGCGCGGAAAACTCAAATACAGGACAAATAGATGGCACACAGACCGAAACGGAATTGGGTTATAAAGCGCTAACAAAAAGGAGTATGAACACTGCTCCATACACTACTGTAAGTCTATTTATATATATATACTCAAATATCTGTATATATTGCCACGAACACACTCGCATTTGAACTGCAAACGAACAACATTTTCCTTTTGCCAAATTAAAAAAGAACACAAAAAAGCTTTGGAATTCTACAAAAGAATTTGAAAATCGTTAAAATTATCGTAAATATTTACGATGCACTTCATTTCACTTTATGCGTCAAATATTCATGAACGAAGGACTCTGTTTATATGTACGTATATGTTTGTTTGTTTGTTTGTATATATAATACATATGTGTTTGCGCTTTTGATAATCATATGTGTTTGCATATTTTTTTATTTGAGCGACTTTTAAAGCGCGTACGACTGGAGTCAGCGAAATAAGCATTTAAACGAGCATAATCATTTGAGTTTCATATGAAATTTCGTCATTTACGCGCCAAATATGTGTGTAATAACGATAATGTCTGGCTGATAATGGCGGCGATAACGCTGGCCCAACACGATAATATGAAAGCGAATCAACAGTGAATGGGTGAGAAGCAATGCTGTAAATAACCTAAATGAGCTGTTAACTCTTAAAGTTGCGCTTTTGAATGGTATTGTTCATGTATTTGTGAGAAAATAATAATGAGAAAGGAAAATAATTTGATTTGAGGTGATATAGTTAAATAAGAAATTTTTTAAGAATTTTTTGTAATTTTTTACTTAAGAATTTGTATTTTTTTTGTCCAGTACAGTTTTTTATCTTTAACTTGGAAGAGTTAGATTACAAAAACTATTTTTGAAACGATTAAAGTCAAAAAAATTTCTTGATAGACTTAAAGGTAAGCAGTATATTCAAATATATGTTTGGGGATAGAGTTGCCAAATTTATAAAATAAAATAAATTATTTTTTAAATCACAAATTAAAGAATAAACAAGAGTAATTGCAAGAAATGATTCGAAAGGATTTCATTTAGCATTTCTTTTTTTTTCAAATAATTCACGTGAAATATTTCTGAGTAGGGTTGCCACACTTTTAAAACTTTATACAAAAATCTCCACCATTAACTGCTTAAGTGGAAGATAGGAGGATGGAACCTTAGCTTAATTCATAACTGTGAGAAAAAACTGAAAATGTTCCAAATCTCAGTTGTAAGATGTGCTCAGGTCTTATGAGTGAAATAGCGCATATACGAGGTTGAATAATAAAATTTCTTATATATTGAAAAACCGTCAGTACAATTTTAAGAGAAAATTTTTACATATTTTCAACACTTTTTCCACTCCAGAAGGAGATATTGTGGTAATTTACAAAAAATTCTGATCAGTCGGAGTTCTGATTACTTCGAGATTGATATTTTCGAAAAGGGTTGCCAATTAATAAAAAGTATTTATTTATATTAACGAAGTATTAATCGATGAGCTACGGATCTTGATTCTGATTCTACTTCTGAATCACTGAATGCTTAAGAATTATTCGAAAGTTGTATAAAATCTGGCATGCATAGTGAATTGCCTAAAAACGTGCGAACTTTGGAATGGAATTTAGATCTTTGATGACCTATTTTAAAACTCTAGAGATTATGTCGTTTTCATAAGCTTTTTATATGAATATAAATCGTTTCCTATGAATATTCTTTGAGGCGAAATAACACTCGTCTGAACTTTTTAAAATACTGAATTTATATTTAATTTTCAAGTCGATATTTCTTCTTGGGTTCCTACTTTCATTTGTGGTATCTTAAATTTGAAATTGTCTATAAATCAGTTGACTTATAGGCAGAACACAGTGAACTCATAGCGATTTAAAAGCGTTCAAAAACAAGTTGAGATCCAAAACATATGAAGAAAACGATACCTTTTCGAGAAAGAAATACATATAAAGAACTCCGTTATAAATAGAAGAACGGAAGACGAGCCAAGAAAGCCAGCAAATAAAAATAAGTGCAGCCAAGTTATGGCCAGCAAAACGAAATACGAGTGCGAATGGTGCAAAGCATTATTGCCTACATTACTCGGAAGTAACAAACGATATAACGGCTTACATAAGAGCCGCAACATATAGTATCTACTTGAACAGCCAAGCACACGCACTTAGCTGCTTAACTCTTTCGTGTAAAAAAAAAAAGAACGACGACAACAACAACAGCAAAAGTTATCGACAGTAATGGAAGCTGGGCTACTGGCAGAGAAGCAACAATATCAACGCAACGCAGCAGCAGACAACAGCAAATGTGGTGACGGTGTCGAAGCTTTAAAACAACACGTTCAAATCAGTGGCAAGGCGAAGTGTGCCAAGTGGAAATTTATTTTCATTGCAACATAACGAGTGCCGAGCAGGGCACGAGCGAGTGGCGTGTGGTAGCTCTGAAGATGCTCGAAAGTGGCAGTAAAGCAGTGAAAAGAATGACAACAGGCGCATGTGAGCATACAAACGAGGATAAGACGTGCGCGTGATGCGACGCAACAGCGCAGAAATATCAGAAGAAATATGTGTAAATATGTATATATTCATATACTTATATGTGAGTGTGTGTTTCTTCATGTAACGCGTAAGCGCAAGCATGTGTACATCATTTGACTGTCTGTCTGGCTTGGCGGAGATTTTACGGCATGTGGAAGTCTTTATTGCGCGAAAAATTTCGATTGCATACTTTTAGGCGGCTGACAGCACGTACAGCAAACAACAACCCAAACAAAAATAACAACAAATTTTACTGGAAAATATATGCGTTTGAGAAAAAAAGAAAATCTCCGACAATTGGCACTGAAAAAATGCGCGATAGCAGCGTCTTAGTGAAGAAGTAGAAAAGGAGACGAAGAAACAGAAGCAGCAGCAGAAGCAGCTACAAATTTCACGAGCGAATTAAATTTAGCGCACGCTATGCAAATAACTTAAAAAACTGGTGACTGCCAAAGCCAAAGCCAAAGCCATGAAGAAGCAGCAAAGCTACATACTCGAAAACGTAAAGAAAATGAGCGAAGAAGTAGCGGAAAATAAATCGAAAAAAAAACGCACAAAAGAAATTGGATGAGCTTGTGAACCGTAGAAGAAGTTGAAGGTTGAAAAATTTCGCAACCAAAAACAACAAAAAATGCCGCAGCAGATACAGTAAAAAGACACACAGACAACAACACAGTGAAAGCGAGTCGAGTATGTTGGGGGCAGAGACAGTAGAAGTAGTATCCATGGCATGAGCGGGAATTCAAGAGTTCTGCACTCAAATTGAGCACATCATGTTGGCTTTGGTATGCTCAAGCGCTGATGGCTGCAATGGTGGCTCCATTACCAACAACCAAATGTAGGTGAATGCTAACGAAAAATGCGCAGAGCTCTGTTCCGTGGAAGGTAGAAGGGGTGCTGCGCTGCACGCAGTCGTGCATGGAAATAATTTGTGAAATACGAGCAGCTATGAGCTGCACGCGTTTTTAAAAGCTCCACCAGTGAGCACATACAACGCAGCTTTGCTTTGCACAGACAAGGCGATGGTGGCATTGTAGAGCTAGAAAAAAAGATAAAAATTTACAAAAAAAAAATAAAAAAATAAAAATTCCGACAATCCACGCAAAAGCGACTCTGCAAATATAATTTACTTAACACTATATTTGTAGAAATGCACACCCAAACGCACGCTATTCAACTCAAGTGACCCGTGTAAGCATGCGTATCTTGATGGCTGTCCCAAACGGCTGCCTCAGCACCTTCAATTTCACATTCAGGTCACACGCTGACGCACACCAACCAAATATATATATTACACTAAGTTCAGCTGCGTTACTTTAAATCCTACGCAGACACACACACTACATCACACTCAAATGTCATAGCATACTTACGGGCGACACTGCCCGGTAAGTACATTACCCTTTTAATGGCTTCATAAAAAGACTCGATGGTCTCATAGTTTCATGCATAATGATTTAATTAAAGACACAAACACACACACACACACACACACACAAATAGTCATTAAATTTGCGACGCCTGTGGTTTTTGTTAATCTAATTTTCTTATATTGGCTAGTTGATATGCATTTAGGCGCAATTTTTCGGGTAATTTGACCCTTAGTAGCGCTCTCTCTTATTTGTATGTGGAACTGATGTGCAGCGTTGGGTTTGCCGCCTGTGATTATCACGGTATTGCGTAGAAAATTTTAATTAAAAATCGTTTGTTAGGATTTAAATGGCTTTAAATGTGCCGAGATTAAGTTCGAGGTATTTTATGGTCGTATACACGTCTAAAGGTATGCAATTAAATGGGCCATAAAGATAGCTATGCAAATCTTTATACGAAATTTATTAAGGTAAAGTATTAAATTATTGCAATAAAGGAGCTGGTAGTTTAATTACGATTATGAATTTTCGGTTTTGCTTTATTTGATGTGTCTTAATACTGATTTAGGTAACTAATTCCATTGAAAGCTGAAATTTGTATAAAATTTTATATAAGTGTTTACTAATAACATCATATTTTTCTTTATTATGCAGTTTATTTTTCGAAAATGTTTTGGCGCCTAAAGGTATGCTATGAGTAATACTAAAAAGTATATATGCAACTCCGAAGTTAGTAAAATTAGTGGAAGAAAATCAAATATCAGGAATAACTGAGTAAATCTGTTCCACTGTTGGAAAATAAGCTTTTTCCCGAATGATGGTCAAAACCTGAGTACCACTTGTTAGATGAGAAAAAGTTCAAAGTCAAAGCTCAAAAATTCAACTTCTAAATTTCTCGAAATCCAAACTTGATACGTGTTACGTGAAAAAGTCATTGCTATCTTGTGAAAAATATTTTATTTATATGTTTGGTCTCTGAGGTAGGGTTCTAGTTCAAATTTGGTACTTCGGATGATGTTGACTTACGGACCTTCTAGCAAATTAGTTCAAGATGAGGTAGTTCAAGTAAGATGCTACATATATTTTTATTCTGTGATGGAGTGCTGCTTGATCTCTTGCCAACTTGAGTATTCAAAGCCATTATATAATTATACATACATATTGCATAATGAAGTACGGGCAAAAGGTTCTGAACGGTTGTGTTGATTTATCGATATGGTAGTTGGAAAAGATACTTAATAATTAAAAGCCAAATTTAAGCTATGAAAAGGTTCTTCATATTCTCCAGTAAATCCCAACTAATTACTGTTGAAGAATTTGGTGATTTTGACATATTCTCTGTCCAATTTCTTGTAGATAGAAATAGTTTGGGAGAGCTGGTTGGTTTTTCATATATCTATGTACAACAATTTAATAATTTTATTATGAAATCTCAGCAGCAAATGAGATTTGATCCCACTTGTCATTTTACTCATAACCATCTTTAAAAAAATCATCGGGAATTATACGTTTTTCGGCCAGTCCTCTCTCCACAGTACCGCATACATATTTTATTAATGGTGTATCAAGAAGAGTTGGATCTTTATTATATTAGGTTGGCAAATATCTCCCTTCCGCCTTTTTGCCATTTGAATTTCCGGGCTTTGTATAAAGCGCTACAGAGCTCGTATCTGGCAATACTATACATCTTTGAAAGGTCTTGACATAGCCTACAAATGACGCTATGCATGATTAGTTTGGATATTGTGTTCAACAGTTATAGATGTGTAAACATGGAGTTCACTAACGTCGAAATTCGCGCTATTTTAAAGATTTCCTTCGTTAAAGGCAAATCCGCTAGAGAAACGATCCGTGAGATTAATGGTGTTTTCAGGGATGGTACTCCATCACCTCAAACTCCGGAGGAATGGTTTCGACGATTCAGAGCGGGTGAAAACGACACCATGGATAAGCCAGCCGGCGGAAGACCTGTGCCACAAATACCGATCAAATCATGGAAAACATCGAGTTAGACCGGCAACTCGTGACATCGCCCAGAAGTTAGTCACCAAACCATTTTAAACCATCTGCAGAAGGCTGGATGCACAAAAAAGCTTGATGATGACCTTCTGGACCGATTCAACACCTGCGATATGCTGCTGAAACGAAACGAACTCGACCCATTTTTGAAGCGGATGGTGATTGGCGACGAAAAATGGATCACATACGACAATATCAAGCGAAAACGGTCGCGGTCGATGGCCGGTGAATCGTCCCAAACAGTGGCCAAGCCGGGATTGACGGCCGGGAAGGTTTTGTTGTGTGTTTGGTGGGAATGGAAGGGAATCATCCTCTATGAGCTGCTCCCATATGGTCAGACGCTTAATTCTACCATCTATTGCAAATAACTGGACCGCTGGCAGCAGGCGATCGACCAGAAGCGTTATGAAGTTGCCGTCTAGATGGAAACAGATTACCGAACGAAACGGCACATATTTGAACTAAATCCGATCACTGTAACACTTTTTATAAAGCATTGAATAAAGTGCAAAAAAGCGGAAGGGAGATATTTGCCAACCTAATATATTGCTTCAAGCAGTCACTGAATTAGCTGAGCGGATTTATTTATACTTATCTATAATAAACTAAGCTGGAGACTATACTGATTAAAGTTTAGTATTCAGAGTACTTGAAGAGAGATGAACTAAATTTTTATCCAGCATATATCTAAATACTTTGAAAATAAATTCAAAGACGTTTATTGAATTTGTATATGAAATAATAAACACACAAACAAACCATTTTCAGCATTAATTTTTGAATTTCATCACCAAATTTGAATTTTGTCTTCACATACCTGAAAATATAAAAGAAAATAAATTTTAAAATTTTTTGCAAAATATTTTATGTGATATACATATAAGTAAATCTTAAAACATTTAAATTTTCTAAGCTATTCTGAATAAAATCATTGTTAGAGTGCATAAAAGAGAGAGCTTTAAATTTAACAATTTAAGAAACAGCCACAAACTAAATATGCAGCATAAATTGAAAATGCGACACAAAGTGAATACCAACAAAATCATTTAATAAATTCTTAAATATTTTATAAAACATTTTCTAAGCATTATTTTGATTTCATATAAGTAAGTGTGTGTGTGTGCACAGCTATATTTTAATGCACAACCGCAAATTTACATTTCCGCTTTAAGTTCTAATTTCTTTCGAAAAAGCTGTTGCACTTGTCTACATATGTTTGAAGGTTTGAATTCACCATTTCCTTTGCCACAAAACGCACCGACAAACGCCATGCCATGTGGTATGTTGCAGCAACACGAATGAATGAACATATTGTATATATGTATGTGTGTGTGTAGTTAAATATGCACAGCATAAACTTTATTACTACGAGAAACATACAATTACATATGTACATTGCTAAATGCTGCATCGAAATGCTAATATTGCAGTAATCGCATTTGCCACTGCGCGCACAGTATGCATTTGTATGTATTGCATATGCAACATCAGAGGTATGTGTGTGTGTGTGAGTGTTATGTGTTCACATGTGTAAATATAATGGATGCGTAAAACATGTTAAATTTTAATTAAACACCGCAACATGCTGGCAACGCCTGTGTTAAATAGAATATTTTTGAAAGACACTGACTGCATATATAGATATGTGTATGTGTAAGAGTTTAAATCTTCTTATGTTTGTAAGTGTGTGTTTACGTTTTGGCAACCAAAACAATTTTATGACAAAAGTTGTATTTTAGTATTCTTTAATTAAATTCTGTAGGTATGGCTTGAACTGTCGTTCCAACACTATAGAACATTGCTCTTACAAAAACAACAGAGATTTAAAGATATCAGCTCACTCGCCGGCACTACTCTCTCTAAGAGAGAACTTCACGTATAAATTCACCCACCCTCAATTTCGAAATATAGTACTAATACCTGTAGGCTTTTCATAAGGTTGATTCTACACTAGATTTCAAAGGTCACTCTTACTGACTCCTAGATATAACAAATTAACCCGAAGTTATGAAAGTTTTCTGTGTTCTGAGAACATAGACGGGAATGTTTTTCGTCACAAGAACTCGATGAGCCTCTCTCATAGGTAATTCTGATGAAGATTCTATAACTGTCTGTGAAGTTATGACAGTCTACTGTGTTCTGTGAGTCCAGTCTCTTGATATACTCTTCGACTCTTGTACTCTTCACGTCGATATTTTCAGCGTTAATAACCAGACAAATGTGCTTGATGTGCCCGAAACCGATGCTCAACAAAAACTCTCCTTAGAGACTCTCTTCACGAAACATTGAAAATAATGAAATCTAGCACAAAACCCCGAAAAGTCAAGTAATCACGAATATCAACGTTTTAAATCCAATAAAATCTTGGTGACAACCAGAAATTTCACTCCGAGATAGAGAAAGAGAGGGAGATGGAGAGATAGGGAGAGAGAGAGAAAGACAGAGAGAGATGGAAAAATGTAGAGAGAGACAGAGAGATAGAGAGAGAAAGACAAAGAGATAGAGAGAGAGATGGAGAGATAGAGCGAGAAAGACAGAGATAGAGTAAGAGAGAGAGAGAGTTTCAAGACTCGCCCTACTAAATTATAATTTGTATAAATGTAGCCTTCCTTAATCACCTTAATAATAATTTAATAACTCAAATTCAGCTTTTCACCAACAAAACATAAATTCTCCGCATGTCACCTAGCAACTCCTTGGCCAACCGGTCAGCCGTACTTTCACTACATGCACATCCTTTTTAACTATGTTGTCGGCTGTCTTGCTTGTCTTCCCACTGACACATCACAACTTTTCCGGCTGCTGATGTTGATGTTGATGTGTTTCTGCTGCTGCTGCTGCAGTGCTGTGTAAACAGTTTCACGTGCAACATTTCGTGAGTGCTGTCAACATGACACATTTAAAATGGCGAATACAACAACAAACACAAATAAACAATATGAATTGCACTTCAGGCGTTGGCAAGCCAAAAATAACCAAACCCTAGTAAAGCCAACGCCACGCCACTTAACGCTACTCCACTTTCGGCTGGCGCGTTGCTCCATTTCTGCACGGACCGTGCAGCACCTTGACAGTGTTTTTGTTTTCGCTTTTAAGCTGCGCGCTCGCTCGCTCGCTCTCTCCCTCTCAGTTATTTGTTATTACATTTATTTATTTTAATATTCTATTTTATTTTAAATTCACTTTTTTGCGTCCATTTTGTTTTTAATCCCACTTCCGGCCCTAGAATACCTTGGCTGCTACACTTTGGTGCCTCGTTGGATGTTGGATGCACTGTATTCCAAGCTGGTGTCGTTAGTAGGTCGCTGCGCTGTATTTCATGCTGCTACTGTTGTTGTTGTCGCCGTTGACTTTGGCAGATTTTTAAAAGCAACGGAAGTTCTGCCAGCCACAGCGGAACCCGTGGGCCATATACCAACTATGTGTCTGTGTGTGTGCTTGCTTTCGCAGAACTATTCATTCCGTAGGAATTGTGGAAATTTTTGGATGCATACCTTAAATATAAAATCAGAGTCCACTACAGAAAGTTAAAATTACATAAGAGAATATAAGTTATTTATGAGTAGACCTAGTGAGGAGCAACAATGTAGGTGTTGTAGGAGAGTTCATGTGTTGAATGAATATAATAATTTTGAAAGTAAAAAAAAAATCTGTTTAATTTGTTGACTAAACAGTCGGAAGAAATCTTAAAGTCTATTAGTAGAGATAGAGATAGAGATAGAGATAGAGATAGAGATAGAGATAGAGATAGAGATAGAGATAGAGATAGAGATAGAGATAGAGAAAGATACGATTAAACCTGGAGATAGAGAAAGGGATAGGTTCGATTCCTTTTCCTGTTTATAAGAAATCAAAGAATTTTAGATCAGAATAAATACAAAAGAAAATTTCGACTATATATCCCTAACGGGTCTCTATCAATAGATCACATTGCGCTTAACACCCACATTTTTTTACGCATACTCTGTTCTTGAAGCCTTGACTACGACAAGATAAAGCACACATTACTAACGGTAAAAAAAAAAAATGAAAAAAAAACAGAAAAAATTGCACGAAAATGAAAAATTCGAAATCGAACGCATGAAGGGGTTGCAATTTTTCGAGCTCTTTGCAAACGCTACAAAGTACATATTTACTAACTGACAGGCACGTACCGTTAAACAACGGTATCTTTGTATGTAGTGTACATAGCATATCATACATCTCCGCTGTCAGCATTTCACTCATTCAAGTAGCGAGGACCATATTTCTGTGTGTCACATGCACTAGACCGTGAAAGAGAAAGCAACGCAAGGTTCCACGGAAAGTGTGAGCAGCAGGCGGGGTTACGATTTGAAGGCGAAAATCAACAACGCAACCTCAACTCTTTATCAAATGGCAATGTTGATGGGTCAACGAGTATATTTATTTAATATGTGTCGCTTAATATATTCACGCGACTGCAGACCAAAACAGCAATTTAATGAGATTTTTTTTTAAATCTTAGGGCGTTAGCTTGGCGCGTGTACTGCTCGCGTGCGCCTATTATTCATTACTGATTTGTTGGCTGCGCAAATCTTTTAGCAGCAAGATTGTATTTTACTTTTCTTCTTCTTATTTATTCATGTTTTAGCTACACGCCTGCTGCCAGCCATAGTCAATTTATTTGCCGCCATTTGTATTTGGTTTCGTGTTTCACTTTCGATACACACTTTTGGTGTGCGTGCTTTTAAATATGTGTTCGTGTGGATAAAGTATCGTTGGCGTATCTTTTCGCAATGCTTGAGTAATGTTAATGGAAAGGCGATACATTCTTTGCAAGTGACAGAGTGCGAGTTCTTGTAGAACATTTCTCACGTAGTTGCTTAGAATATATTTTTTCTACTTCTAGTAGCAAGGTTTTGGAGAGAAAGTCTCGTTGTTTAATATGGTTTAACAGACATTTTAAAAACTGAAAAATATATCTACTTTTTATAATCAATACGAAATTGTTTTACAATGATTTTACTAAAACCAAAGAAAGGAACAAGATCGTTGGTCAACTACAACCAAGGCCAGAAACAAAATTGAGACCAAGATCGGCAGTGAAAATCTACAAAGGCTAAGATTATTATCGACACAACGATTTATTAGATCTGAGGCATTAGTATTGCACTAAAGAAGCGATAACTTTGTTGCTGCCTCTCCGCATCCTTTATTCTACAAATTGTGGCCCAACCTCATTGAAACTCACTTATTTGGAGTTGCTATATGCTCTTTGCAGGAGTAACAGAAACAAATATATATACGCATATAGTGAGATTGAGTATAAAGTTGGAAGTTTGTTGAATGGAAAGGCACTATGGGACTTTGTGCTTACATACATACGTGTATATTAGGTTGTCAAATATCTCCATTCCCGAATTTCTCAGTTATGTATAAAGCGCTACAGAGATCGTATCTGGCAATACTATACGTCTTTGAAAGGAATCTTGATATAACCTACAAACCGACGCTATGCATGTTTAGTTTGGATATTGCGTTCTACAGTTATAGACGTATACACATGGAGTTCACCAACGCCGAAACAAAAATTCGCGCTATTTTAAAGTTTTCCTTCGTTAAAGGCAAATCCGCTAGGGAAACGTTCCGTGAGATTAATGGTGTTTTGGGGGATGGTACTCTATCACTTTGAACTGCGTAGGAATGGTTTCAACGATTCAGAGCGAGTGAAAACGACACCATGGATAAGCCAGCCGGCGGAAGACCTGTGACGACGAATACCGATCAAATCATGGAAAACATCGAGTTAGACCGGCATGTGGCATCTCGTGATATCGCCCAGAGGATGGGAGTTAGTCAAACCAAACCAAACCATTTTAAACCATCTGCAGAATTCTGGATACACAAAAAAACTTGATGTTTCAGAACGAACTCGACCCAGTGGCGAAGCCGGGATTGACGGCCAAGAATGTTTTGCTGCGTGTTTGGTGCGATTGAAAGGGAATCATCTACTATGAGTTGCTCCCATATAGTCAAAGGCTTAATTCTACGGGAGCTCGGATGGGAGTTATCGCATCTATCATATAGCCCAGACATAGCGCCACCTGTTCCTGTTCATGGCGAACACCGTTGGTGTGTAAAGTTGAACTCAAAAGAGGGTTCTGAAAAGTGGCTGTCAGAGTTCTTCGCAAATAAGGAGGCGGGCTTCTACGAGGGGTATTTTGAAGTTGCCGTCCAGATGGAAATAGATTATCGAACGAAACGGCGCATATTTGAACTAAATCCGATCACTGTAGCACTGAAGGAAGGAGATATTTGACAAACTTATACATGATTTCTCCAGAGGAATTATAGTTCTATAAATAACAATACATCAAGCTCCTGTACTCAAATGCCAAAAATGAAAAAAGTTTATTTGATATTATTTAGAGAAAATAATATATCATTTTATTACGAAATTTAGAATTATAAATTTTTTTCAGGTCCTATCTAAGTACGAGGTATAGTGAGTGCTTGGTAAGAACAGCAGCTAATATATGGGTTTCTGACGCCACTAGAAAATATTAATTCAGAAGTCTTCTTCTTGTTAGTGTTGCATTTTATAATTTATTCTATTTTTCTCTCGAAAATTTAGAGTAGGTTCAATTTTGTTAATAAGAAGACTGACAAATTGATTTTAAATTAAGTAAAAATGTTTTTCGCAACATTTTCACGTTTCTTTCTCAAAATCAATTTTTTCTTCCTCGAAATCTACACACAAAAATATAAACTTATTCATATAAAGTTGTAACGGATGAGCAATATCCAAAATATTTTTTTGTTATTCTTTTAAATATTTACTCTAGAAATATCTTCGGTTAAATAACACAAATATTTTAAATTTTTCATAGATTCCAAAAGTTGGGCAAGTGTACATTTTTGCAGCGAGCTTTGCATTCCTTAGAATAAATATATAAATGATTTATGTATGTACTCTGTATAATATATAAACCATTTAAATCTGATATATGTGTGTTTTTGAGTATTCGAATTTCATTTTTCCCCGAATAATATGTTTTTAATTACTTCCAAGGACTTGTATTAATTTCTGCTACTAACATATGCGTTACACATACACAAATACTTGCACAATTATGTACACATACAGGTACAGATCCAAGCTTTTGTATTGGTTGGTTGGTTTGCTTGAATCATGGTTTGCTTGAATATGGCAATAACGAATGTTGCAAATCAAATGGCAAGTATGCAATTAAGAAAGTCAATTAACCCAGCTGTAAATATGTATGCACATACTACAGGTGTATGTATGTGTAAATGTGCAATTTGAGCAGGAAGCAAAACGAAATTCTTAGAATTTTAAGAATTAAAGTAGAACCCTGTTTCAAATCGAAATTTTCTATCAAGTGGTCCATAACTAGTTAGCTTTTAATTTAATTTTTAAAAATACTAACATTAAAGAACCTCTATCGAAAATTTTAATTTTTACAACTGGTCCATTCGGAACTAGTCTGTAACTAGTTGAGTTTTAATGGAACGTTTAGCAACGATAGATTTAGAGCGCCCAGTAATAGTATTGAAAATGTTTTTAAAAGTGAGAAAATCAAAATAAATTTTCTCAGCATATTTCAAGGCCGCAAAAGCTTTGCAAGCTTGTAGCCTGGTACTTTATGAGGCTTGAGAATTTTAAAATTTGGAAGATCTAGTTGATTTTCGCACTCGCTAAAGCTTGAATTTTTTAAATTTCGGAAGTACTAGTACACTTTTTTATTTACCAGATATTGGTGCATGAGCATACATTAGTTGCACATAGGTATATGCGATTAATGCATAGCTTGTAACATTATGTGGAAGTGTGAGAAAATGTGGATATGCATATATATATACTCCAAATGTATATATATAAACGGCTACACAAATGACTATATGGCGGTTTGAGCTTTGACTTGCAACTAACCAAAACCAAAACCAAAACGAAAGCGTAACAATGACATATTCACTGTGAAACATGTGGCAAGTAGCACATGCAACGCTTGGACTGTGGCAAGCAAAATACAAATAACTAGAATTTCAATTTATGCGATTGTATGTGTGTGTGTGTGTGTGTGTGTAAATATTTTAGCGAAAAATGCTGTGCACTAAATGAAAAATATGCTTGCTCGCATGTGGGTGGATGTGTGCTAGCATAAATATGTGTGTGAGTGTGTATACATGTGAGAGCGTGTGAGACTTGTGGTTAGCGCCGGGTAGCTGTAGAAAATTAATTTACTCCGGTGTAAAGTGGAAACACTTTGTGTTTTAACAATTTTGCGCTTTCTTCTCGCACTCTTCACCACCATTACCCATTATTTGCCATTGTTACTTATTCTACTTTTTCGTACGGATTTAACAAAGAATTTCTGTGTTAGTAAGCAACATATAGTCAAGCATACTCGAACAAAACTAAGCATATTTGGTGTATACATATATATTGTGTAAGTGTAAATAGGTGCATATATATATGCTTCAATATTTACTTTTACACATGGAATTGTATATGCTCCGTTATGACAGCGTATGCGGTTGGTGGTGTTCGTGTGCAGCGAATAAATGTAACAAGGACGAAAGCAGGAAACCGCATATTGGTTGGCAGTATGTAACTGTATATGTTTAGTTCAGTTATATAGAAACAAAAAATGTGTTTTATGCATGTGTTGGTGTTATGTAACACATATGTGCACATATGTAAATACAAAACAATTGTTAGCGAAATAGTTGCCATCTGCATTCAATTAAGGTCAAGTGAAATGTGAAAATTAAGTTTTGGATTAGAATTTTAAATAAAATACGTATTTTAAAGTAAAAAATGTGTAGAAAATATAGAAATTTTGCTCTTAATAAATAGAGAAATTCATTTCTAATAAATTTCGTTGTAAAAATGTGATGGGTAGTCTGTTTCCCATCTGCAGAACAGCCATACAAGCTAACCTAAGGTGATTGGTAACTTAGAAAAAGTATATATATTGTGGATTCTTAGTCATCTTCGACTTTTTTGGCGGAAATATTACCAAAATAAAATATCTTTAAGCTTAAAATTCATACAAATTTTAGATTACAACGTTATACTCGATTTTTTCAATTATTAAAATTTGTGTCTGGGAACGTCTTTTTGGGTTCACTAAAGGGCACCTACCTCTAAGAGGCCACCTACAGAGACTTGGAAGATGACGAGTCGAGTCAGTAGAGCATTATATTTGCGAATGCAAATATCTTATCTTAGAGAAATTGAGCAGCTGGGATGGAAAAAACTCAGAAGATGGTCTAAGTGCGGACGCTTGCGGTCAGGCTCTCTTCACCTCCCTTTTCAACCAACCAACCAACCAAAGGGAAATTAATCACAAGGAACCACAGCTAGTGAATTCTGTATGTTTTGATGATGTTTCCAATATTTTCGTACCAAAAATCTCTGATAATGATGATATTGTATCTCAGTGTCTCTCAAATCAGATTCTTGATCAAACCACGGCTAGTGAATTCTGTGTTTTTTCATAATTTTTCCAATATTTTCGTACCAAAAATCTCTGATAATGATGATATTGTAACTCAGTGTCTCTCAAATCAGATGCTTGTGGTTAACCATAATGTCTTGAATCGAGCTAATTAGAGATCTACTAACTAATTAATTGCTAATTTACGAAGTCATAGGCAAACATCTTATGTTCAAAACCTCTTTAACAACGAAAAATTCAATCAATTCAAATGATTGAGTTTCATATATTTGTTATAAAATCTGATGGAATTTAAGCATCTTGACTATTTGGAATCTTTTCTTAAATCTATCTGCAATATGGACCTTCCTTAACCTATCTGGAAGCAAGTAGATTAGGATGTTGTCCTGAGAAAGATTTCAAAACGGACCAAACTGCTTCGATTCAACATCTGAAAGCTTTTCCGCCTTGAAGCAAGTAAACTGGCAGTTCTTTAGGATAATATTTTCACATCAGTAACATACTAAAAATCTTAGCATAAACACCGTGAGTCGACTAGATCAAAAAAGTGTGTGTTCAAGTGACCACAATAACAGAAATTATCAAAACTGAAGCATACATTTAGGCGCATACTACATTAAAAAGCTTATAATTATTTCCAAATGTTATCCAACGAAAATTTCGCATTATTCTAAGTCTCTTGACTTAAAGAACTCCTCAAAACCATTACGCGAAAAGTACCAACAAGCGACCGCAAAAGATTTTGAGCAAAAATTATAACGCCATCGCTGAAAGTAATAAAATAGTGTTTGCCTAAAGTTTTACACTAAAAGCTTTGCGAATTATGCTTAAGTAAAGTTTAAAATATTTGCGAATTTTTTCACATAATTTTTTTTTTTTGCACAACTTTATCTTTGCTCCTTTGCTTTTTCTGCGCCAGAACTTAAGGCAACTCAACACAGCCTTCAGAGTTGCACACAAACACACACATAAAAATTGATCGAGTCAGCGTGAGCGTAACGCAGCCAAGTCATTGCCGAGTGTGTCACAAAAATCCATAGTTATCGCTTCAACAGCAGGCAGCTGGACTGCACTTTATAAGCATAGCAACAACAACAACAGCAACAAGAACTTTGCTTTCAAATCTGCTTACGCCTGACTTTTACTTGAAAGGCTTTAGCGACTGATGGACGCTGAATTCCCTAAGTGAATTTTGTCTGTCGAGCAAATAGAACCTAAAGCCATTTACAACCATCAACGGCACACACACTCGGGGGCTTGAATATATTTTACTGTATATATTATATATAAATTTATCGAGCAGCTGCTCGGCCGGCTGCAGTTGCTCCAGCATTTTGCACAGTTTCATTGCATTTTCCAACTTTTATGTGCAGCAAACCAAAGTCTCGGCTATTATCGACGGCCTTTATTGTTGTTGTTGTTGTTTATGTTTTTGTTACTTACTATTACTGTGGCAAGTACCCCAGCTCAGTGCTTTGCGCAAATAAATTCTATCCCCCTTTAAACCCACTCTCCGCTCCCCTCTCGCCGCCCACCATCGTTGCCGTTTTAGTTAGACAACATCCTTATTTGGCTGAGTATTGCCACTTCAGCGGTGGCACTAACTGTTACAAGTATGGTTGGAGTGGCAGTGCCACAACCGCAACGTCAAGTGTAACTATAACTACATAACGGCAAGTGCAATTGCTTTTGTTGTCGTTGTTGCGGTGCAGCTAGTGCCAGGCGGTAAGCGTAGAGGGTGTTGCCACACATTTGTGTTGGTGTATATTTATGTGCCTTGGAGAGTTGCAACGAAAATAGCTCACAATATATCAACTGACATTTTTCATTGTAAGCATTTGATAGCCTGTTATTGTCCTTGTTGCTGTTGCTGTTGCTACTACTCTTACTCTTGTTGTTGTTGTTGTTTTTTGTCATGTAGTTGTTGTGGTACGTAGTTTATGTGCTTAAAGCAGAAGAGCAATTGCAGGTGGAGGTCAATGTTGTGTAGGCACTTGGCTATGTGTTGCTAATATATTCGCTTTCATTCATGTCGTTGCTTTTGTTTGTGTAAGTGTTTGAGTGTGTGCTTGTGGCAGTATTTGTCACTGCAGCTAACTGCCGTCGGCCTGTTATCTGTGTTATATATGCGCTTTTTGTTAAGCAGTTGAGAAAGTGCAAGTGAAGTTTTTAGAATTATATTCTATGTCACAACATTAATGCTTTAGTGGTTGGGAACTATGTATGTTCTATATAATATTTAATTCAACATAGGTTGTTTATGTATTGTGAGAGAAATGTAGTGCTTTTATGTTCCATGACTAAATCTAGGACTTTTACTACTACTTTTAAATTGTTTTAGGTATATGGTTGGTTAGAAATTAAAAAAAATCTTGAATATAGGTTTTAAAGAAAGCTATAAGCATAATAAACATAATACATCTACTCAATTTTATATAGATGATCCAAGGAGTCAAGTATCAAGATTTCTTTTGAGATTTCAAACCGTTTCTTCAAACTTCCAGTCAGAACACAACACATTCCGGAATAGTTCTTCTCTTTGGAGAGACCCTGATTGACTCTGATTGCACTTCTCATTCAAGAAGGTGTAATTTTTTTCTAGTTAATGGTTTGAATTTTCTTAGGAGGTATATCTATATTCTATGAATTATAAGAAAATAAATTACGTCATAATCTGGTGAAATCTGACGACTCCTATTTAATGACTCATACATCTATTAAGACGTGAAACATGATGGGGACACATTATGGAATTTAAAAAAAAATACTGAAAATCGAGTTTAAACACATAATTGGAGAGACTGACAGACAGCTGACGTTGAGCAACACCAACAGGACGTTGAGCTCCGACAGGATCGGGAAGGAGCTCTCCGAGTCGTTCGATACCAAACGATGTTGCAGACAAACAAGGTAACTTGCTATTATGTGACTTCTTTAACCTGATGTTGGAGAAAATAATACGAGCTGCAAAGCTGAATAAAAAAGGTACAATCTTCTACAAGAGTGTACAGCTGCTGGCGTACGCCGATGATATCGATATTATTGGAAAAAACACCCGTGCCGTTACTTCTGCTTTTTCCGGACCGGATAAGGAAGCGAAGCGTATGGGTCTGGTGTTGAACGAGGACAAACAGTCAGCGCAATGGCGTCTTTGCTCCCACGTCACTGTTCACAGTCATAATTTTGAAGTTGTAGATAATTTCGTCTATCTGGGAACCAGCATTGACAACAATAACAATGTCAGCCTGGAAATCCAACGCAGAATCACTCTTGCAAACAGGTGCTACTAAGTACTCGAGTTGGCAATTGAAAAGTAAAGTCCTCTCTCGACGAACAAAAACCAAACTCTAAAAGCATGGACGATGTCAACGTTCGATGAGACGGCACTAGGAGTTTTTGAGAGAAAGGTTTTGCGGAAGATTTATGGTCCCTTAAACATTGGCAACGGCGAATACCGCAGAAAATGGAATGATGAGCTGTATGTGTTATTCCACGACATAGACATAGTCCAGCGAAGAAAGAGACAGCGACAACGCTGGCTAGGTCATGCTGTCCGAATGGACGAAAATACTCCAGCTATGAAAGTGTTCGATGCAGTACCCGCCGGAGAAAGCCGAGGAAGGGGAAGGCCTTCACTCCGTTGG